>NC_137804.1:45374301-45703356 GCF_963383645.1 Muscardinus avellanarius | reverse complement strand
AAAGAACCTTTCTAAGTAGCTGAGCGTGCCACCCCGCCCGGCCACCTGTCTCATTTTGAAGCGGGATGTCGCTCAGGTGCTGAGGGTCCTGCTGGAGCTGGCCTCAGGCCTGCGCTCCTCCTGCCTCAGTTTACACCACGTCCCGCTCCTGTGCTAGTCCGCAGGCTCAGCCCAGACCCTTCAGCACGGTAAATCTGCCTTTCCTGCTGCCTGCGGTAGAGCGACGCCACATTCCTCCACCCTGCCCCAGATCTGGTGCTCAAGAGAGGAACCTGGCTTGGGTCCTGTCTGAGCCCTCCTGGGAAGGAGGAATGGCGCCCTGGAATTGCAGGTTCAAGGTTTTTTTTTGGGGGGGGTACTGGGGACAGAACCCAGGGGCATTCTACCTCCGAGCGACACCCCTAGCCCTATTTTTTGTTCTTTATTTGGAAACAGGGTCTCACTGAGTTGCGGAGGGCCTCACTAAGTAGAGGCTGTCCTCGAACCGCGATCCTCCCGTCTCCCCTCCGGGATGCTGGGATGGCAAGCGTGCGCCCCCAGGCCTGGCTGGCCTTCTACTCTGAGATACACCCTCAGCTCTTTTTGTTTTTATTTTGGAATGGGGTCTCACTGAGCTGCTGCAGCGCTCTTCAAACCTTGCGATCTTCTTGTCTCAGCTGCCCAGATACTAGATTACGGACACGCGCTGCCGTGTCTCTGGCTTCACATATTTACTTTCGTTTTCTTGATTGCCTGTGTTGAGCTCTTAAGGCCACATCTTTTTGCTTTCTTATTTCTTTTTCTTTCTTTTCTTTTTTCTTTTTTCTTTCTTTTTTTTTTTTTTTTTTGCAGGCCTGGGGGTGGAACCCAGGGGCATTCTACCTCTGAGCTATTGTCCCAGCCCTATTATTTATTTATTTATTTTTTGGTGGTACTGGGGTTCCTGGAAGCCCTTCTACCTCCGGGCTACACTCCCAGACCTATTTTTACATTTTCATTTTGGAAACAGGGTCTCCTAAGCCAGCGCACGCGGCTGGCTTCAAACCTGCGTGATCCTCCTGTCTCTGCCTCCCAAGAGTGGGGATGACAAGTGTGCGCCACCACGCCTGGCATTTATTCTTTATTTTGAAACCGGGTCTCGCTAAGTTGCAGAGGGCCTCACTAAGTATCTGAGGCTGTCCGTGAACCGCGATCCTCCTGTCTCCGCCTCCCGAATGTTGGGATTACAAGCGTGCGCCACCACGCCCGGCCTCTTTTTTTTGTGTGTGTGTGTGTGTGTCTGGTTCTGAATCTGGTTGAACCCAGGGTCATTCTACCTCTGAGCTACACTCCCATCCCTATTTTATTTTATTTTGAAACAAGTTCTCGCTAGATTGACGAGCCTCACTACTTGTCCAGGCTACCCTCCAACCCGTGACTCTCCTGGCTCAGCCTCTCGCATGCTGGGGTGACGGGCATGTGCCACCTTGCCCAGCCACATTTTTCTGCTTTTTCATTTCTCCCTCTCCTGTACCCACTCCCAGGCTGGGGGCCCATGAACGACGTGTGTCCACCATTGCTAGACCCTTCTTTCTTTTGTGTGTGTGTGTGTGTGTGTGTGTGTGTGTGTGTGTAATACTAGGGACTGAACCCAGGAGCATTCTACCTCTAAGCCACACTCCTGGACCTATTATTTATTCTTTTTATTTTGAAACAGAGTCTCACTAAGTTGCAGAGGGCCTCACTGAGTGGCTGAGGGTGGCTGAGAAACTGGGTCCTCCTGTCTCAGCCTCCCAAGTACTGGGATTACAAGCGTGCCCACCATATCCGGCTTTTTTTTTTTTTAATTTGGAAACAAGGTCTCACTAAGTTGATGAGAATCTTACTACTTGCTAAGGCTGTCCTTAAATCTGTGATTACAAGGTGTGCGACATCACTCCTGGCTACTAGAGCCTTTTTTTTTTTTTTGGTGGTACTGGGGATGGAACCCAGGGACCTTCTACCTCCAGGCTATACTCTCAGACCTATGTTTTTTAGTATTTTATTTGGAAACAGGGTCTCTCAAGCCAGCTGAGGGGATTACCAGCGTGCGCCACCACGCCCGGCTCCTGGAGCCCTTTGACGGTGATGTGCAGCCACAACGAGTGTTCCTGACGGGCCACGCGTCTTCGTTCATGTAATTCGTATGGAACCAGGCACTGGCTTCCTCCGCTGGAGATGATGCAGAAAAACCCGGCAGCAACCCTGGGGTCACATGGATAGTGACTGGTGTGTAGACAACTCCCTGGGCTTTCTTTTCTTTTCTTTTTGTGGTACTGGGGGTGGAACTCAGGGCATTCTACCTCCAAGCGACACCCCCAGCCCTATTTTTTTTTTTTTTTGGTACTGGGGTTCCTGGAAGCCCTTCTACCTCCGGGCTACACTCCCAGACATAATTTTACATTTTTATTTGGAAACAGGGTCTCCTAAGCCAGCGCGCGCGGCTGGCTTCGAACCTGCGCGATCCTCCTGTCTCCGCCTCCCAAGCGCGGGGATGACAAGCGTGCGACACCACGCCCTGCCTATTTTTATTCTTTATTTATTTTGAAGTAGGGTCTTATTGAGTTCAAAGGGCCTCACTAAGTAGTAGGTGAGGCCGGCTGCAAGCTGCGATCCTCCCGCCTCAGTCTCCCCGAGCTTTTTAGCTGAGGCTTGGCTCTGATGCTCTGGCCCTTGCCCCAGATCCTGGGGCACAGGGACACCAAAGACAAGAAGGCTGGGACGCTCGTCCTGAGGCTGTGCCAGGCCACAGGGGACGCTCGTCCTGCGGTGTCAGCGTTCTGGCTTGAGACCACCCGGATTATCCCCTCTCCCTCCTGCCTTTGGTCAAAGCTTGTTCAACCTGCGAGCCAAGGTCGTTCTAGGGAACGGGCTCTGGAACAACCAGACTGGCCCAGGCCCTCACAGGGATGGTGAAGAGGGCGATCTTGACTGTTAGGGCTGGAATGGTGCTGTGGGATCTTTTTTTTTTTTGTGGCACTAGGGATGGAACCCAGGGGCATTCTACCTCTGAGCTGCACCCTCAGCCTTCACTAAGCGCAGGGATGACAAGCGTGCGCCACCACGCCCGGCTTTATTTTATATTTTATTGGAAACAGGGTCCTACTAAATTGCTGAGAGCCTCACTAAGAAGCTGAGGCTGGCTTCGAACCTGTGCGATCCTCCTGTCTCAGCCTCCCGAATGCTGGGATGACAAGCGTGCGCCACCACGCCCGAGTCCCAGCAGGATTTGAGACAAAGTCCTGAGGCCGAATCTAGGGTCAGATGAAGGATAGACCCAGGGCGCGGTGGCGCACGCTTGTCATCCCAGCATTCGGGAGGCTGAGACAGGAGGATCGCGGTTCGCGGACAGCCTCAGCTACTTAGTGAGGCCCTCCGCAACTCAGTGAGACCCGGTTTCCAAATAAAGACTAAAATATATGGCTGAGGGTGTAACTCAGAGGTAGAATGCCGCTGGATTCCACCTCCAGAACCACAAAAATAAATAAAAAACGAAAAATAGGGTTAGGGGTGTAGCTTGGAGGTAGAATGCCCCTGGGTTCAATTCCCAATACTGCAAGAAAAAAATTTTTTTGAAGAGAACTTGGGATTAGTGTGGGGTACACAGTAGACATACATAACTTTCAGATGAGCTGGGCTCAGTTGGGTGCAGTGTGAGTTTTGTTTCCCGGGGTATCTGTTTAGGGGAGGAGGGGCGTGAGCCCGGACTCTGGCCCTAATGTGGAAAGGCTTCCCTGGCTTGAGACACTGTGGTGTCTGGAGAGCGCCTCTCGTCCAGACCCCACAGTCTTCACCCGGAGGTCTCTGCCTGGACCATCTCCCCTCCTCTGGACCAAGGGCCTGCAGGGTCTGCCAGATCTGCTGGGCACTGTCAGAGCTGCTGGTATGGACACCGTCTTGGTGAAGCCAATCAACCATCAGTCCCAATTTACCACCCTCCTCCTCCCCCTCCTCCTCCTCCTCCTCTTCCTCCTCCTCCTTCTTCTTTTTTTGCTGGTTCTGGGGTTCCTGGAAGCCCTTCTACCACCGGGCTACACTCCCAGACCTATTTTATGCTTTTTAAATTTGGAAACAGGGTCTCTTACGCCAGCGCAGCTGGCTTTGAACCTGCGCGATCCTCCTGTCTCCGCCTCCCAAGCGCGGGGATGACAAGCGTGCGCCCCACGCCCGGCTCACTCTTCTTTTTGATACTGGAGATTGAACCCAGGGATAGTTTACCTCCAAGCTACAAATCCAGCTCCCAACCCCTCCCCCTTTTTTTCTGTACTAGGGACGGAACCCAGGGCATTCTACCTCCAAGCTACAACCCAGCCCTATTTTTGTTGTTTATTTTGAAACAGGGCCTCACTGAGTCTGAGCTGCACTCTCAGCCCATTTCATCTTTTATCTGGAAATAGGGTCAGCCGGGCGTGGTGGCGCACACTTGTAACCCCAGCATTTGGGCGACTGAGACAAGAGGATCATGGTTTGCAGACAGCCTCAGCTACTTAGTGAGGCCCTCAGCAACTTAGCAAGACCGCGTTTCAAACTAAAAAATAAAATAGGTCCGAGGGTATAGCTCAGAGGTAGAATGCCCCTGAGTTCAACATCCCCAGGGCCACCAAACCAAACCAAACCGAACCAAAACAAATGTGCAGCGACCCCCTGGTGCCGAGGTGGAAGAAACAGGAAGATTCTGAGTGTTCGATGGAGGAAGGGAGGGGGTGGGGGTTTAGGGTCTGGGCGGAGGAGGGAGGCCTCAAAGGCGGAGGAGATTTTAGGGGGTGGTAACATGTGGGACTTTGGGGTAAGAGCTAGCACCTGCCTGTGCTGGGTTGTGGATGGTCTTGCCCATCTGGGAAGATGTAGCCAGCATGGCGCCATCACCACCTTCTCCGTGGAGATCAGGGTGGGTGCCTGCGTTTAGAGGGGTTATGCTGGGGGGAGATGCCCACCTCCGCAGGTTGTCCTGGGCTCTCCCTCCCTGTGGGCAAAGCCTCGGGCCATCTCGGGGGAAGCGATGAAGTGGGAGCCCCAGGTGCTGACTTTGGGGCGCCATGCACAGCCGCGCGGATGCAGCTTCCCGACCCGCCAGCAGAGGGCGCCCCTGCCTCAGGCGCCGGCTGGGAGCCCAGGTTTTTTTGGGGTTTTTTTGGGTATTTTTTGTTTTTTTTTTTGGTGGTACTGGGGATGGAACCCAGGGGTCTTCAACCTCCGGCCTACACTCCCAGACCTATTTTATATTTTTATTAGGAAACAGGGTCTCTTAAACCAGCTGAGCCTGGCTTTGAGCCTGTGCGACCCTCCTGTCTCAGCCTCCCAAGTGCGGGGATTACAAGCCGGCTTTGATCTTTCTTTTTTCTCCTTCCTTTCTTTCTTCCTTCTTTATCCCTTCCTTCCTTCCTTCACCATCCCTCCCTTTCTTTCTTTCTTTCTTTCTTTCTTTCCATATTTTCCTTTCTTCTATTTTTTTTTTTTTTTTTGGTGGTACTGGGGATTGAACCTAGGGGCATTTTACCTCTGAGCTATAACCCCAGCCCAATTTATTTATTTATTTATTTATTTATAATTTCTTTATTGCAGTGAGGGGGATGGAACCCAGGGGCATTCTACCTCCAAGCTATACCCCCAGCCCTATTTTTTTTTTATCTTTGTGTGTGTGTGTGTGTGGTCTTGGGGATGGGACCCAGGGGCTTCTACCTCCAGGCTACACCCCCGACCTATTTTATATTTTATTTGGAAACAGGGTCTCACTGAGTTGCTGAGAGCCTCACTAAGCACCTGAGGCTGGCTTCAAACCCATGCGATCCTCCTGTCTCAGCCTCGCAAGCACTGGGATTACAAGCGTGCACCACCACGCCCGGCTTATTTTTTTATCTTTAAATAAAAAATAAAAAATAAACAGGGCTGGGGTTATCACTTGGAGGTAGAAGAAAATGCCCATGAGTTCAATCCCCACTATGAAAAAATAAAAATTAATAAAAGTAATAAAATAAAATAGGGCTGGGGGTGTAGCTCGGAGGTACATCCCAAGAACCGCAGAAATTAAAAAAAATTAAAATAAAATAAAGTAAAAATAAATAAAATAACCATCCAGGGAAGCAGGTGGACTCCAGCACACCCGGCGGGAGGGCACGGGCTGCCCTGGCTCTCCGCCTTCCAGCCAGGCTGGGGTCATTGGCCTGAGCCCACTGTCCTGGTAGGAGCACTGCAGCGGGAGTCAGCCCCAAGGCCACCGTCCCCCAGCGAGGAGCCAGGCAGACCCAGCTCGGTGGGGAACCATCTTCTCTGGGGTGCTGTCCCACTGGGGTTTTGAGATCACCCCTCAAATGGCCACAGAACAGCCGCTTGCTTGGTCCCAGCCCGGCCGAGCTCAGAGCCATCCCAGGCCGCGGGCCTCCCTGCCTGCAGCCGCCCCTGCTTGGAGACCAGGGCCCATTGTATTCAAGTCAGGACGGTCTCCTTTTCCAGAAAGCAAATTATACATAATAGGCCGCCGGGAAAGAAAACGCACCTCGCTTGGCGTTCCCGGAAACAGTCGGGCTGGCTGCTTCACAGGCCTGTGAAGGAGAAGCCCACCCAAGCTCCGCTGCTGAGAAGCCGCGGGGGCCGCGGGCAGTTCTGTCTGCGGCGGTTGGCCTGCCAGCTAGGGAGTCTTGCCCCTTTTTTTAATTTTATTTTTAAATTTTATTTCTTAATTTCTTTTTTTTTTTTTTGGCAGTACTGTGGATGGAGCCCAGGGGCCTTCTACCTCTGAGCTGCACCCCCAGCCCTGTTTTTTATTCTTTATTTTGAAACCGGGTCTCACTGAATTGTGGAGGGCCTCGCTAAGTAGCTGAGGCTGTCCCGAAGTGTGATCCTCCCGTCTCAGCCTCCGGAATGCTGGGATGACAAGCGTGCACCATGCTGGGATGACAAGCGTGCGCCACCGCGCCCGGCTTTTTTTTATATATTTTTTAAACAGAATCTTACCAGATTGCTGTCCTCAAACCTGCAATCTTCCTGCCTCAGTCTCCCAAATACTGGGATTGCGGGTGTGCACCACCACGTTAGGTTACTTTGGTTTTTTTTTTTTTGGTGGTACTGGGGTTCCTGGAAGCCCTTCTACCTCCGGGCCACACTCCCAGACCTATTTTTACATTTTTATTTGGAAACAGGGTCTCCTAAGCCAGCGCGCACGGCTGGCTTCGAACCAGCGCGATCCTCCTGTCTCCGCCTCCCAAGCTCGGGGATGACAGGCGTGCGCCACCACGCCCGGCAAGTGAGGCCCTGTTTCAAAATAAAATATAAAATAGGGAAGCCGGGCATAGTGGCGCACGCTTGTAATCCCAGCATTTGGGAGGCTCGGGGTCCGTGGACAGCCTCAGCTACTTAGGAAGGCCCTGTGCAACTCAGAGAAACTCCCTGGGTTCCATCCCAGTAACACACACACACACACACACACACACACACACACACTTTTTGTGTGTGTAGGGTCTGAGGATGGAACCCAGGGGCATCCGACCTCCAAGCTACACCCCCAGCCCTATTTTTTATTCTTTATTTTGAAACAGGGTCTCACTGAGTTGCAGAGGGCCTCGCTAAGTAGCTGAGGCTGTCCGTGAACCGCGATCCTCCAGTCTCAGCCTCCCAAATGCTGGGATGACAAGCGTGCCCACCACGCCCAGCTACATTTTTTTTTTTTTAAACAGGAATCCTCCTGTCCTGGCCCCCTAAGGCCTCGGCTTGCAGGCGTGCACCTGCACACCTGGCAGGAGTAGGCACTTTTACTGTGGGCACGCTCAGCGACCTAGTGAAATGGGGGCCTATTTTGTAGCTGAGCGGAACCGAGTACCTGAAGGGCCGAGGGGCCTGTCCAGGGTGCACCTAAGGGCCCAGGGCACGGAGAGAGAGGGGCGCCTCGCCCGGAGCCCGGCCGCAGGGCCAGGAGGTGCCGCCGCCGCGCTCCCGCCCGTGGCCACCAGGGGGCGCCGCGAGCCGCGCGGACCCCGCCCGCAGGAATGCCGGCGCCGGGCGGGGCGCTCCCGGGCCCTGCTCCCCCAGGCGCGGCGGGGCGCGGCCCTGCGGGATGCTGGGGGCCGAGGGCCCCCCGGGAAAGACGGGCCGGGGGCCGGCGGCCCGGCAGGAATCCACTGAAGACCCAGCCACTAACGCCCGGCACTCAGCAACGCCTGCTACGCCCAAGCACGTAGTAGGGCGTTTGTCCGCAGCAACTTTTTTTTTGTTGCTGTTACCAGCGGCATTCTACTGCCGAGCTGCACCCTCAGCTCTATTTTATTTTATTTATTTTATTTATTTTTTTAAATTAATTTTATTTTCTTTTGCGGCATGGGGGATGGAACCCAGGGGGCATTCTACCTCTAAGCTCCACCCCCAGTCCTATTTTTTATTCTTTTTTTTTGTGTGTGGTACTGGGGGTGGAACCCAGAGGCTTTCTATCTCTGGGCTATACTCCCAGACCTTTTTTAAAATATTTTATTTGGAAACAGGGTCTCCCTAAGTTGCTGAGAACCTCACTCAGTAGCTGAGGCTGGCTTCGAACCTGTGCGATCCTCCTGTCTCTGCCTCTCAAGCCCGGGGATTACAAGCGTGCGCCACCACGCCCAGCTTCATTCTTTATTTTGAAACAGGGTCTCTCTGCGTTGCAGAGGGCCTCACCAAGTAGCTGAGGCTGTCAATGAACTGCGATCCTTCTGTCTCAGCCTCCCAAGTACTGGGATGACACGCGTGTGCCCCACACCTGGCTCTAATTTATTTATTTATTTATTTATTTATTTATTTATTTATTTTATTTTATTTTATTTTAACTGGGTCTCATTGAGTTGTAAAGGGCCTCACTAAGTAGCTGAGGCTGTCCGAGAAAAGTGATCCTCCTGTCTCAGCCTCCCAAATGCTGGGATTACAAGCTTGTGCCACCACACCTGGCTCTTATTTAAAATTTTTTTTTTATTTAACTGGGTCTCGTTGAGTTGCAAAGGAGTAAGTAAGTAAGTCACTAAGTAGCTGAGGCTGTCTGAGAAAAGCAATCCTGTCTCAGCCTCCCAAATGCTAGGATTAAGCTTGGGTCGCCACACCCGCTAGCCCTATTTTATTTTATTTTTTTGTGGTACTGAAGATGGAACCCAGGGGCTTTTCTGCCCCGGGCTACACTCGCACCCATTTTTTTTTATTTTTTTTTGTATTTTATTTGGAAACAGGGTCTCACTAAGTAGCTGAGGCTGGCTTCGAACCTGCGATCCTCCTGGCTCAGCCTCCCAAGTCCCGGGATGACACTCAGCAACTCCTTCTGGTCAGCGTGGAGTCTGAAGCTCTCTGAGGCCGCGTGCCCCACCCAGGTAGGAGGGGTCAGGCGCTGTCAGCTCAGCGCGGTGTGGTCACTCACAGCCCCAGCCCTCCAGTCTGTTTTCTCGAAGGCTTCAACAGGTGCTCCCCCTGCTCCTCCCTCCCCAGCCCTTGGAGGTCACTGCGGCGGTGAGAATTTTCAACAGAAGACAGGAGCCGGCATGGTGAGACATACTGGTAATCCTAGACCTTGGGAGGCTGAGACAGGAGCGTCACAGGTTCGGGGACAGCCTCAGTTAACTTAGTGCGGCCTCCACACTTAGTGAGACCTTGTTTCAAAATAGTTAAAAATAGGGCTGGGAAGCCGGGCGCGGTGGCGCACGCTTGTCATCCCGGCATTCGGGAGGCTGAGACCGGAGGATCGCGGTTCGCGGACAGCCTCAGCGACTTAGTGAGGCCCTCTGCAACCCAGTGAGACCCTGTTTAAAGAAGAAAAAATAGGGCGGTAGGTGTAGCTTGAAGGAAGAATGCCTCTGAGTTTCATCCCCAGTACTGCAATAAAGAAAGGAGAAAGGAAGGAAGGAAGGAAGGAAGGAAGAAAAAGAAGGACTGAGGGTTAGCTTAGAGGTAAAACATCCCCGGGCTCAATCCTCAGTATCAAAAAAAAAAAAAAAAAAAATAGAATTGCAAGTTAAGATCACACAGAGGTGGCGATTTTTATAGGGCTTATTTGCACAAACCCAGAAGTCTGCTAGCGCCTGTGCAGAGGCTGCGGGGCCGGGAGCTACCGCGCACGCGGTCTCCCAGGATGGAGGTGGGTTTGATCATGTTCATTCCAAAGGCACGGATGTGTGGGCCGAGTCATCTCATGACAAACGCTTACACGTGTGTGATGTGCGCACGCAAGGGTGCTCACTGAGGCCCTTTATGTAATAGGAAAAAAAACACCCAAAACCAATAACCAAAACCCTGGACAGAGCCCCAGGACCCCCGGCCGATCCCTGCGTATGCTGTCATTCATCTACCGAGCAGACAGAAGAAGAGGGGCGCCTTTGGGGTTGATCCCAGAGCCCCCCAGGCATGCTAGTGGATGAGGAGGCGCCCTCAACGCCGCGTGCGCGGGCAGGCCTGCAATCCCGGTACTCGGGAGGCCCAGACCGGAGGATCCCAAGCTCAAGGCCAGCCTCAGCCACTGCGAGACTCACCGACCTAGGGAGACCCCGTCTCAAAATAAACAGTAAAACAGGGCTGGGGTGGAGCTTGGATGTAGAATGTCCCTGGGCTCAGTGTTGGGTACCAAAGCACATCTGCACAGGTGTGTACACACACACACACACACACACACACACACACACACACACACACGGAGGTGGAGCTCAGAGCTGAGCATGTGTGAGGCCCTGAGTTCCATCCCTAACACCCCTCCCCCAAAAAACAAGAGAGAGAAAGAGGGAGAGGGAGGGAGAGAGGGGGAGAGGGAGGGAGGGAGGGAGGGAGGGGACTGGCAGTGAGGTCTGTGACCCAGGCCGGCCCTGGGCCTCCCCACAGGTCCGGGGCGTCCAGCTGGGTCTGTGCGCCCCCTCCTGGCGGCTCTCCCGGCCTCCCCCAGGGAGGTTGGTGCCTGGAAACTTGATGCCCAGTGCTCAGGTGTGCGGCAGGCGACACTGAGTTTGCTGAATTAATTACTTAAATTTTGTTTTTATGGTACTAGGGGTGGAACCCAGGGGCTTTCTTACTCCGGGCTACACTCCCAGACCTATTTTATATATTATTCGGAAACAGGGTCTCACTAAGTTGCCGAGAGCCTCACTAAGCAGCCGAGGCTGGCTTCGAACCTGCGCGATCCTCCTGTCTCAGCCTCCCAAGCGGGGGGATGACAAGTGTGGGCCACCACGCCCGGCTAGCCTCAGCTTTTTAAAAATTATTTTATTTTTGGTCCTGGGAATTGGACCCAGGGGCATTCTATCACTGAGCTACAGCCCAGACCTATTTTATTTTTGCTCTGAAACACAGTCTCACTAGGTTGTTGAGAGTCTCACGACTTGCTGTGACTGTCCTTGAACCTGCGATCCTCCTGTCTCAGCCTCCCAAGTACTAGGATTACACAGGCGTGCACCACCACCGGACTATTTTTTTTTTTTATGGTACTGGGGATGGAACCCAGGGGCATTCGACCTCTGAGCTACAGCCCCTGCCCTATTTTTTATTCTTTATTTTGAAACCAGGTCTCACTGAGTTGCCAAGGGCCTCACTAAATAGCTGAGGCTGTCCTTGAGCCGCGATCCTCCAGTCTCAGCCTCCCAAGTGCTGGGATTACACGCGTGCACCACCACGCCCGTCTAGCCCCGGTCTAATTTTTTGTTTTGAAACCGGGCCTCGCCGAGTCGCTGAGGCCGTCTTCGAACCTGCGCCCCTCCTGTCTCAGCCTCCCAAAGACTGGGCTTGCTTCCAGGTGTGCGCCACCACGCGGGCTCTGAGTTCCTGAAAGAGAGTCTGCGGAGGGGGGGCGCCCTGGGGGGTCCTTGGAGGGGCTGCTCATCCCGGGGACACTCGGGGTGGGCGGCGGCCGCAGCCCAGGCACCGGAGGCCGAGGCTCAGAAGGCGAGGCCAGCGGAAGAGGAGCCGATGCGAGGTCCGCACGTACAAGCCGCCCGAAGGGTCCAGGGCCTTGAGCGCCGCCAGCGGGGCGTAGCGGGCGTTGGTCTGCCTGCGCAGGGGCGGCCTGGCGCGGCCGATGACCTTGGCGATGGCCTGCGGGTGCATCCCGAGCTCTGGGGTGGCTGCCTGCGCCCCGCACCCCGCACCCCGCACCCCGCCGCGGTGTCCCCGCCAACTCACCTGGGACACGTCCCGCGGGCTCTGCCCCACCGCGCCGAAGAGCTCCCGCGAGGCCGGGAGGTAGAGGTCCCGAAAGTAGCCCAGGGTGTGCGCGTCAGTGCCCGGGAACTCCGAGGTCGACACCTGCGCCAAGAGCTTGTCCTCGAAGTCGGTGGCCACCGGGCCTGGCTCCACCAGGGAGATGCTGGCGACAGAGGCGGGGGCTGGCTCCTGGAACGCCCCCTTCCCTTTCTCTCTCCCTTCCTCGCTTGGCTTGAGCCCAGGGATGTTCTATGGCCTAGTTACACCCAGCCCCATCCACCCATCCATCCATCTACCCACCCATCCACCCACCCATCCACCCACCCATCCATCCATCCATCCACCCATCCATCCATCCACCCATCCACCCATCCACCCATCCATCCATCCATCCACCCATCCACCCACCCATCCATCCACCCACCCATCCACCCACCCACCCATCCATCCATCCATCCATCCACCCACCCACCCACCCATCCACCCATCCACCCACCCACCCATCCATCCATCAATCCATCCATCCATCCATCCACCCATCCATCCATCCACTCATCCATCCATCCATCCACTCATCCATCCATCCACCCATCCACCCATTCATCCACCCATCCACCCATCCATCCATCCATCCATCTACCCATCCATCCATCCACCCATCCACCCACCCATCCACCCACCCACCCATCCATCCATCAATCCATCCATCCATCCATCCACCCATCCATCCATCCACTCATCCATCCATCCATCCACTCATCCATCCATCCACCCATCCACCCATTCATCCACCCATCCACCCATCCATCCATCCACCCATCCATCCATCCATCCACCCACCCATCCATCCACCATCCATCCATCCACCATCCATCCATCCACCCATCCATCCATCCACCTATCTTCATTATTATCACCATCATCATCTATTTATTATTTAGTTTGTAGTATTGGGGATTGAACCCAGGGACAAATATTCTACCTCTGAGCTGCACCTCCAGCTCCTTTTTTAATACCTTTTTTTTTTTTTTTTTTGTGGTACTGGGGATGGAACCCAGGGGCATTCGACCTCCGAGTGACATCTCCAATCCTATTTTCTTCCTTTCTTTCTCTCTCTGTTTCTCCCTTCCTTCCTTTCTTTCTTTCTTATTTATTTTTTGTTGATAGTGGGGTTCCTGGAGACCCTTCTACCTCTAGGCTACACTCCCAGACCTATTTTATATTTTTATTTGGAGACAGGGTCTCTTAAGCCAGCACAGCTGGCTTTGAACCTGCGTGATCCTCCTGTCTCAGCCTCCCAAGTGCGGGGATTACAAGTGTGCGCCAACACTCCCAGCTCTTCCAGCTCTTTTAATTAATTACTTTTTGCATTACTGGGGATGGAACCCAGGGGCATTCTACCTCTGAGCTACACCCCCAGCCCTATTTTTATCCTTTATTTTTGAAACAGGGTCTCACCGAGTTGCGGAGGGCCTCGCTAAGTAGCCGAGGCTGTCCTGGAACCGCGATCCTCCCGTCTCAGCCTCTCAGGTACTGGGACAGCAGGCGTGCCCCAGCACCCGTGGATCCCATGACCTTTGTGCTTGCTCCCCCCTGCCTCAGTCTGCCCATTGCTCCTTCCCCTGTCCCCCCATAGTCTCCCGGCCCCCTCCCTGCCCGGGTGCGGGTCTTTCTCACAAGATGTTGAACTGCAGCAGCTGGATGGCCAGACTTTCAAAGAAGCCCTCCAGGGCGAACTTGGAGGCGGAGTAGACGTCGTTGAAGACGACACCTGGGGGGACAGGGCAGGAGGGCGCTGGGCATCTGCGAGACGGGCTCCCTGGCTCCGAGACCAGGGGGTGTTTGGACATTGTGCTGCGGGAGCACGTGGGGTCGAGACGGGCATTCCGGGGTGACAGGTGCTCCCTCTTCTCAGTTCCCCTCAGTCCCCAAAAGCTCCTCCATTTCTGTCCCTCCTCTATGCCCCCGGGCACACGGGCAGAGGATCCCCTTCCCTGGGGCTTCTCTATGGCAGCGTCAGCGAGGGTGAGCTGCCTAGAGGTCTTGTAGGAGGGGCGGGTCCCAGGAAACATCCAGGGCAGGCAGGAAGGGGGTCTTGAAGGATTGGAGGGAGAATGGCCCAGAAGCACGGATGGCAAATGGTGGGCTCCCAGCAGACATCACTAATCAATCGCTGCTATTTCCTGCCGAGACTCAGACTCCTCAACCCAGACATCTCTAGGCACCTGACGGGGGGTGTTTGGCAAGAGGGGTCTCTGGAGAAGGAATTCTGATGGTTCTTTTGGGTCTTGGGGGCTGTTTGGGTGGGTGTTTTGGAGATGTCTGGAAATAGAGTCGAGTCTGGGATGTGGACAGCTGTTAATGGCACGCATACCGCCACTGCCTACTCTTACACCATGGTAGACATCGTTAATCCATCCCAGAACTTCCCCATGCTGAGCTTCGCAACACAGCTCTGCCATCTATTTGCCATCCTTCCAGCCCGGGAAAGGGCAGATGCTGGAGGAGACGCCGAGGGGGACGTCTCCAGGGCTCACCCTGCAGACCCATGACGCTGCTGACCACCACGATGTGGCCCTGTCGCCTCTTCTTCATGCCTGGAAGGACAGCTTTGACCAGACGGATGGCCCCAAAAAAGTTGGTATCAAACACGTTCTGCATGGTAGCCATGCTGAGCCCCTCCAGGGGCCCCACCAGGCCCACGCCGGCGTTGTTCACTAGAGAAAGGGGTGAGTATTATCTCGAAGTCACCCCAGCCCTTCTAATGTTACCTCTGCAGGGACACCCCCCACGTCGCCCTTCCCCCAACTCCAAACTTCAAGACGGTGTGTTCGTTTTGTGGTGCTGGGGATGGAACCCAGGGGCTTTCTACCTCTGAGCTGCACCCCCTGCCCTATTTTAGTTTTTACTTTGAAATGGGGTCTTGCTAAGTTGCTGAGGGCTTCACTAAGTTGTTGAGGCTGGCCTCAAACCTGTGATCCTCTCGCCTCAGCCTTCCAAGTGGTGTATAAGCACAAGTTAAGATTTGCCATGGGGCCCGCTGGCCCCCGGGTAGGGAAAGGGTTGGCTGGGCCAGCGTGCCCTGCAACGCAGGAGCTATTCAGCTCTGGCCCTAAGTTGCATGCAAGCAGCTACACTGCCCTCCTCGGAAGCCTGCCTCCCTCCCTCCCTCTCTCTCTCTCTCTCTCTCTCTCTCTCTCTCTCTCTCTCTCTCTCCCCCCCCCACTCTCTTTTTCTCTCTCTCTCTGGGACTGGGAGTTTTTGCTACATCATACTCCCTTTCCCAAGTGACTCATCAAAGTATTTTCCCAGCCACATATGTTTGCTCCATATGTGACAGTGCTGATTGCCCAGATCCGGGACCACATCCAGCATCGCTGCACCCCCGGTGGTGTCTCCAGCTCTCGGCCAACTGGTCGACCCCGCCCATCCACGGTCGCGGTGCTGGGGAAATCGGCCCGTGGAGGGAATGAGCGAGCCCGGGCTGCGGTCTCACCCAGCACGTCCACTTCCCCTCCCCGGACGCCGCGGAGACACTGGGCCACCGACTCGTCGTCACACACGTCCAGCTGGGCCACGGTGAGGGTCTTCCCCAGGGCCTCCCCGGCGGCAGCCTCCAGCCTCTCCTTCTTTTTCAGGTCCCTCATGGTGGCCACCACTGGGGACAGAGAGCAGCGCTGGACACGCCCTGGGCCCCGTTTCTGGTTTTTTTTTTTTTTTTTGTACTGAAGATGGAGCCCAGGGGCATTCTATCTCCGAGCGACATCCCCAGACCTATTTTTTATTCTTTATTTTTTGAAAAGGGTCTCACTAAATTGCAGAGGGCCTTACTAAGTAGCTGAGGCTGGCCACAAACCGCGAGCCTCCTGTCTCAGCCTCCCAGGTACTGGGATTGCAAGTATGAATCACCATGTCCGGCAGTATTCTACTCCCGAGCTCCAATGCAGCCCTATTTAATTGTTTTTATTTTGAAACAGAGTCTTGATAGGTTGCCGAGGGTCTCACTACTTGCTGAAGCTGTCCTGGAGCCAGTGACCTCCTGTCTCAGCTATACATACCCCCAGCCCTATGTTTTGTATTCATTATTGTATTTTACTTATTTATTTATTTTTGTGGTACTGGGGATGGAACCCAGGTGCATTTTACCCCTGAGCTACACCCCCAGTCCTGTTTTTTATTCTTTTACTTTGAAACAGGGTCTCACTGAGTTGCAGAGGGCCTCACTAAGTAGCTGAGGCTGTTCATGAACCGCGATCCTCCTGTCTCAGCCTCCCAAAGGCCGGGATTACAAGCGTGCGCCACCACGCTTGGGATTACAAACAATCCTGGCTCCCACTCCATTTTGAAACAGGGCCTCCCTACATTCCTGAAGGTTCTCCTAAGCTGTTGAGGCTGGCCTTGAACCTACGATCTTCCTGTCTCAGTATTCCAAGTCCTGCGCTACAGGGCCTGGCTCAGTTTCATTTCTAACATAAGACGGAAGAAGATAGCCAGTGACCATCTCACGGGAGTGATATGAGGATTAAATGATCTATAAGAACACAGATGTGGCGCACGCTTGTCATCCCAGCATTCGGGAGGCTGAGACAGGAGGATCGCGGTTCACGGACAGCCTCGGCTACTTAGTGAGGCCCTCCGCAACTCAGTGAGACCTTGTTTCCAAATAAAGAATAAAAAATAGGGCCGGTGTATAGCTTGGAGGTAGAATTCCCCAGGGTTTTGTCCCCAGTACAGAAAAAAATAAAAAAATAAAATTAAAAAAGGAAGCCAGGTGTGGTGGAGCACACCAGAAATCCCAGTGCTCGGGAGGCTGAGATGGGAGGGCTGCAGATGTGAGGTCAGCCTCAGCGATTTAGTGAGAGCCCGTGTCCAAATAAAAATAAAAAGGGCTGGGGGTGTAGCTTGGAGGTAGACAGCCCCTGAGTGCATCCCCTCCCCTCCCTCCCTCTCTCTCTTTCTCTCTCAGCCCAGCCAGCTACCGCTGCCTCGCCCAGCGCCAGCCCTTCACCCACTTTCTTCCAGCAGGCTCTGGGGCAGAGGTTCCTGGGGCTGGCTGCCTGGCGGGGCAGTTTCCTCCAGAGCTGCAGGAAGGTAATTACCGGGGAGCAGAGTGGCCCCCTAACCCCCCAAGGTCAGTCAGGAGCTGTAAGAGGCTTATCCTGGAGCAGTAATCTGGGGGGGGGGGTGAGACAGCCAGGCAGCCAGCTCCTTACCCCTCCTTCATAGTGCCCAAGAACCTTCTGGAAGGGAGAGGGATATGCCTTCTGGGACCAAGCTTTCTAAAAATCCCACCCCCTCTCCCCAGCACCATCGCCGCCAACATATCGCAATTGTCTGTCTTTCCTCCTTCCCCACCACGCCACTACCCAGGCCTGAGGTTTTCCTGGTTTTGTTTCGGTACTGGGGATGGAAGCCAGGGGCATTCGACCTCCGAGCTACACCCCCTGCCCTGTTTTTTTCTTCTTTATTTGGAAACAGGGTCTCACTGAGTTGCCGAGGGCCTCCCTAAGTAGCTGAGGCCGGCCGCGAACCGCCATCCTCCGGTCTCAGCCTCCCAATGCTGGGATGACAAGCGTGCGGCCATCACGCCCGGCCTGAGGACTTTCTTCTTCCCCTTCTTGTTCACAGCTGTGTGTCTCTAGCACCCAGGAAGGTGCCTAAGAAACCTCTGCGGACGCAGGGCGTGCCTGTAACCCCTGCACTCGGGAGGCTGAGACAGGAGGACCGCAGGTCTGGGGACAGCCTCGGCAACTGAGCCAGACCCTGTTTCCAAATGAAAGGCTAGCCGGGCTGGCGGTGGGGCGCGGGGGCAGGGGAGGGCAGGGGAGTGGAGAGCCCCCCCACTGACCCTGGTAGCGCCGTCGGGGGTCCTGAGCCAGCAGCGCCGCGAGCTCCAGGCCTATTCCTGAAGAGCAGCCGGAGATGAGCACCGTCCGGGCAGAGGAGGCCATATTGGCCCTCCACAGACACGTGACTGTAGACAGGGAGCACCTGCGGCTCCCCATCCATCCCGGCTCATCTCCGCCCTCCCCCTCCTCCCCTCCCCCCTCCCTCCTTCCCTCTTTCCCCTCCTCCTCCCTCTCCCCCTCCCTCCTCCTCTCCTCCCCATCCTCCTGATTTTCTTCTTTTGTTCACTGGAGTTTGCACCCAGGGACATTCTACCTCTGAGCTATACCCCAGTTCTTTTCATTTTATTTATTATTATTATTATTATTATTATTAATAATTTTTTTGCAATCCTGGGGATGGAACCCAGGGGCACTCTACCTCCGAGCTACACCCCATCCCTATTTTTTATCCTTTATTTGGAAACAGGGCCTCGCTGAGTTGCAGAGGGCCTCACTAAGTCGCTGAGGCTGTCCGCGCTCTGAGAAGAAGTTTTGGAAAGGTGGAGGGGATGAGCTCTAAGGGGTTTATGAGCAGGTGTGGCGGCGGCCCGTGGGAGGGTGAGCAGGAGGATTTGCAGGTTGGAGGCCAGCCTCAGTGGTTTAGTGAGCCCCTCAGCAACTTAATGAAACCCTGTTTCAAAATGAAAAAAAAAAAAAAATCCGGGTGTGGCGGCGCACGCTCGTCATCCCCGCGCTTGGGAGGCAGAGACAGGAGGATCGCGCAGGTTCGAAGCCAGCCGCGCGCTGGCTTAGGAGACCCTGTTTCCAAATAAAAATGTAAAAATAGGTCTGAGAGTGTAGCCCGGAGGTAGAAGGGCTTCCAGGAACCCTAATACCACCAATAAATAAATAAATAAATAAATAAATAAATAAAAATAAACCAGAGCTGGGTGTGGTGGTGCGAGCCTGCCATTCCAGTATCCGGGAGGCTGAGACAGGAGGATCCCAGGTTCACAGACAGCCTCAGCCACCTCCTCAAGCCCCGCAATTTAGTGAGACCTTGTTTCAAAATAAAAGAGGAGCCGGGCGGGCGTGGGGGCGCACGCTTGTCATCCCAGCATTCGGGAGGCTGAGACGGGAGGATCGCGGTTCGCGGACAGCCTCGGCTACTTAGTGAGGCCCTCTGCAACTCAGTGAGACCCTGTTTCAAAATAAAGAATAAAAAATAGGGCAGGGGGTGTAGCTGGGAGGTCAATGCCCTGGGCTCCATCCCCAGACCCGCACAAAAAGTCTTCTCAGGGACTGGGGTTAGCTGGGTAAATCATCTGCCTGGCGTGTGGGAGGCCCTGGGGATTTTATTTCCAGCCCCACAAAACAGACCCCAACACACAAAGTCCTCCATTCCTGCCGCCTTTGTAACTGTCCTCTCTCACTTATTTTTATTGCGATTATAAATTATGTGGGGCCAGGGAGAGTTTCAACGAGTCCTGAAGAATTAGTGGGTGTACTCCTTCCTTCTCTTACTGTCCCAGACTCTGGGACTTTCTACCTCTGAGCTACCCCTGCAGGCCTAGTTTATTTTTTATTTTTATTATTTATTTATTTATTTTTTATTTTGTGGTACTGGGGATGGAACCAGGGGGCGTTCTACCTCCGAGCTACACCCCCTGCCCTGTTTTTTTATTCTTTACTTTGAAACAGGGTCTCGCTGAGTTGCAGAGGGCCTCACTAAGTAGCCGAGGCTGTCCGCGAACCGCGATCCTCCGGTCTCAGCCTCCCGAATGCTGGGATGACAGGCGTGCGCCACAGCACATGGCTTTTGGACCGATTTTTTTTTTTTTTTTTTTTTTTGGTACTGGGCGTGGAAACCAGGTGTCTTCTATATCCGGGCTATACCCCTAGCCCGGCGTCTTATTTTTCATTTTGAGGCAGGGTCTCACTAAGTTGCTGAAGGCCCCAAGTGGCTTAGGCTAACCTCCAACCTGCGGTCCTCCTGTCTCAGCCTCCCAAGCAGCCCTGGGATTGTGGGGTGCTCCACCACCCCGGCTCGGCTGAAGGTTTGCTTGAACCCAAGATCCCCTTTGAGGGAGCCTGTTAGCAGGGCAGGGTTTGGGGCAAGCTGGAGCCGAGCTGGAGGGCCAGTGGGGAGCTTGGTCCAGGGCTCCACCCCCGCTGGCCGGCCGAGCAGTCCAGCGGACTTTCCCAACTCGGCCCCAGCTGTCAGCCCCTCCCGCCGCGGGGCTGGCCAGGAGGCCGGGCGCGGCCGGGGCGGGGTCTGGGCTGTGTCCTGGGATCCCAGGCCGGGCCCAGAGTCCCCGGCCCGCCCGAGCCGCCAGTGGCCCGTCCTGCCGTCCGCACACGGCCGCGGGATGGAGAGGCCCCGGGGCCTGGGCCTCGGCCTCCGCCTGCTCCTGACGGCGCTGCAGCTCCTGCCCGGGACGCGGGCCGGTGAGCGGGGGCTCGGGCTCTGCGGGGTTGGCGGGTGTGGGGACGGGGCTGCCCTGGGAAACGCGTGACTGTGTACAGGCGTGCAAAAAGTGGATGCCCTGCGTGTGCATGTGTGTGTGTGTGTGTGTGTGCATGTGCAGACTTTTGGAGCGAAATCGCCTGTGCGCTTGGGTGTGGGGGTTGACGGGGATTGTGGAGACGCGCGTGGGAAGTGTGCTCTGGGTCTCTGCCTGAAGCCGAATTTTTAATCTTTTTTTTTTTTTTTTTTTTTTGGTGCTAGAGAATGAATTCAGGGACACTCTGAGCCCCGAACCTTTTTTATTTTTACTTTTTTTTTTTTTTTTTTAGTATTCTCCCTCCGAGCTCCACCCCCAGCCTGATTTTTAATTTATTTTTTATTTTGAAAAAGGGTCTCACTGAGTTGCAAAGGGCCTCACTTAGTAGCAGCTGAGGCTGTCGGCAAACCACGATCCTCCTGTCTCAGCCTCCCGAATGCTGGGATGACGAGCCTGCACCACCAGCCCAGGGTCTTAGTTTGTATTTGGAAACCAGGTCTCGCTAGGTTGCTGGCAGTTTTGCTAAACTGCTGATTCTGGCCCCGAACCTGCAATCCTCCAGTCTCAGCCTCCCAAGTACTGGGATGACAGGCGTGCGCCACTGCACATGGCTTTTGGACCAATTTTTTTTTTTTTTTTTTTGGTACTGGGCGTGGAAACCAGGTGTCTTCTATATCCGGGCTATACCCCTAGCCCTATTTTATTTTTTACTTTCAAACAGGGTCTCACCGAGTCGCTGAGAACCTCACTGAGTAGCTGAGGCTGACTTGGAACCTGACAGCCTCCTGTCTCAGCCTCCCAAGCCCGGGGATTACAAATGTACACCACCACGCCAAGCTCCGGGGCCCATTTTGAGAGCAACTCTTGTGTGTGTTTGTTACAGGTGTGATTGGGTGTGTCTGGGTAACCCTGAGAGGACTGTACGTGTGATATTTGGGGGGTAAATTATGGCCTATACACCGGGCGTGGTGGCGCACGCTTGTAATCCCAGCATTTGGGAGGCTGAGACCGGAGGATCACATTTGTGGACAGCCTCAGCTACTTAGCGAGGCCCTCTGCAACTCAGTGAGAACCTGTTTCAAAATAAAGAATGAAAATTAGGGCAGGGGGTGTAGCTCGGAGGTAGGATGCCCCTGGGTTCCATCCCCAGTACAAAAAAAAAAAAAAAAAAAAATCTGGCCCTGGCTGATTCTGGGTGGATGGTGAGGGTACGTGGGCTGCGGCTTTGCAGGGAGGCCCCAGGCCCCCTGTTCGCCTCTGCAGGGGGCTCGCCCCTCCCCCTCCCCCACGGCCGGAGCGGGTCAGCACCACGGACAGCGCGCGGGCGGCGGGGGTGGGGGCGGCTCCCCACGCCAGCTGTGCGAGCCTGGGGTGTTTTTTCCGAGGAATTTCTCAGCCCCCCCCCCCCGAGGGTCCCGGGGGCCGCGGGACGGTGAGTCAGCGCTGACGCACGCCCAGCTGCGCGCATCTGGCCAGGCGCCCTGCCTCGCCCGCGGGGTTCAGGGTGGGGGGCGCCCCGGGGGTGGTGGCTGGGAAGCCGAGGCTCCAGCAGCGGCGGGTGATCTGGAAGTCTGCAGACGAGGCCCTCCCCGGAATCTGTCCGTAAGATGAGTTTGGTCTGCACACACGCACGCACGCACACACGCACGCACACAGCATGCACTTTCTCGCTTTGTGTGGGGAGGAAGAGTCCAGGGACATCCTACCTCAGAGCTGCCTCCAGCCAGATGTTATTTTTATTTTGTAACAGGGTCTCACTAAGTAGCCGAGGCTGGCTGCGAACCTGCAATCCTCCCATCTCAGCCTCCCAAGTACGGGGACCCCAAGCGTGTGCCACCACGCCCGGCTACCCCCAGCCCTTTTTATTTTTTATTTTTATTTTTTTGGCGGGTCTGAGGATGGAACCCAGAGGCATTCTGCCTCCGAGCTACACCCCCTGCCCTATTTTTTATTCTTTATTTTGAAACAGGGTCTCACCGAGTCGCAGAGGGCCTCACTAAGTAGCTGAGGCTGACCGCGAACCGCGATCCTCCGGTCTCGGCCTCCCGAATGCTGGGATGACAAGCGTGCCCACCGCGCCCGGCTCTATTTTTTTATTTTGAAACAGGGCCTTGCTAGGTTGCTGAGTCGAAGTTGTGAAGGCTGTCCTCGAGCCTGTGACCCTCCGTTTCGGCCTCCCAAGGACTGAGGTTACAGGCCTGTGCCGCCACACCCGGCTTTCTCTTTTTTGAGGCGAGGGAGGTGCCTGCCCATATGGTAACCCCAGATCGGCCTCTGCCCCATTCCCAGGCCCCACATCTACAAGATCACGAAATCTCAGGCAACCACTGAGAATACAGGCCCCCCGGGACTCCGGGATTTGGAAACACTAGGAGAGGGCGGGGTCACCCCCAGGCCCGGGTCCGCAGATCCTCGCACACGCTTCCCCCGGCATCTGTGCAAATACAGTCGGCGGTCACAACCAGCCACCCACTCCATGACCTGCTCACACTCCCCGGCGCCGCGTGGTCGGCGTGCCCACGGGGAGCACGCGCCCTCCGCCAGCACAGGTCTGAGCTTCGCAAGCACCGTGACCTGCAAGACGGGCGGGAAGGCGAGCCGGCCGCCCGGTCGCTAGCTCACAGGGACAGGCGGCCGTGTGTCAGGTGACTGCATCTGCCCCTCCGTCAAAGGCTAGATGCTAGCTGGTGGCGCTGCCCGACGCTCAGGACAGGAGAGGCTGGAGGCCAGCCTCGGCAACTTAGCGAGAGTCTGTTTCAAAATAAAAGGGAAGCCGGGCGTGGTGGCGCACGCTTGTAATCCCAGCATCTGGGAGGCTGAGACAGGAGGATCGCGGTTCGCGGCCAGCCTCAGCTGCTTAGTGAGGCCCTTCGCGGCTCAGTGAGGCCCTGCTTCAAAATAAAGAATAAAAAATAGGGCTGGGGGTGTAGCTAGGAGGTTGAATGCCCCTGGGTTCCATCTCCAGTACTGAAAAAAAAAAGTCAATATATAGAGATAGATAGCTACATATAGATAAAGGTGGGCGTGGTAGCCCCCACACTTGTAATCCCAGTACTTGGGAGGACACTGAGACTGGAGGGGCGCAGGTTTGAGGCCAGCCCCAACAAAGAGCGAGATTCATCAGCCTGGTGAGACACAGGCAGAAGGGCCCCGGGTTCAATCCCCAGGGCTACACATACACGGAAAGGCTAAGTGTTTGCACACTCAGATGTGTCAACAGAAGACACGCACAGCCATTCTCTGGTTCTCAGCCACCCTCAGACGTGTCCGCACACACTGGCTCTACCCTCTCTCAGCCTTCGAGAGGCCCCGGCCTCGCCCCTGCCTGCCTCCCTCCCAGCCTAGACCCCGCCCGGCACCATCCTGGGAGCGGGGACGGGGGCTCGGGGAGGCGGCCCCCAGACCCGGCCTCCAGGCCTGCGGCAGGACTCAATGGCTCTTGTGTCTCCTTGTCACGGGGCCAGGCCTGCAGAAGAAAGGGCGGTCAGTTTCTGAAAGGTCACAGCAGAGGCACCCAAGTTGGGAGCCGGAGTCTGGGGAGAAGCCAAGGGCTCGCTGTGTGAATGAACGTGGCCGGGGAGACCCCTCCGCCGCGCAGAGCCTGGGGTCGGGGTGGCGTGCGGGCGAGGCGGTGGGTGTCAGGCCCCCCCGGGTCCTCGCCTGGGGGGACAGTGGGCTGACTGTCCATGGGGAGTGACCCCTGTGGTCTGCAGAGCCTGGGAGCGCAGCTCAGCCCCGGGGCTGGAACCCAAGTCCCTCTTAATGACTACCCTGCTGTAGCCCAGACAATTAGAGATGGGGTGGAAAGGGGGGCAATTCGGGGACGAGTGAAAGAACCCTAAAGGGCAGATCTACACGCTGAATTTTTTTTTTTTGGTGGGTGGGGTGCAGTAAGCCGGGCGTGGTGGCACATGCCTGGAATCCCAGTATTTAGGAGGCTAAGACAGGAGGATCGCAGGTTTGAGGACAGCCTCAGCAAGTAGTGAGACTCTCATCAACCTGGCAAGACCCTCTTTCAAATTAAAAATAAAAAAATAGGGCTGAGGTTGTAGCTCAGAGGTAGAATGCCCTGGGTTCCATCCCTGGTAACACACACGCACACACACGCACACACACACACACACGCATACACACACGATGCGCAGAGAGACAGCGATAGAGGCTACCTATCAAACACCAAGACACAAGCCGGGCGTGGTGGCGCACACCTGTAATCCCTGTACCTGGGAGGCGGAGACAGGAGGATCACAGGTTTGCGGCCAGCCTCAACCACTTAGTGAGGCCCTCTGCAACTTTAGTGAGACCCTGTTTCCGAATAAAGAATAAAAATAAATAAACAAATAGGGCTGGAGGTGTAGCTAGGAGGTAGAATGCCCCTGGGCTCCATCCCTGGTTTTGCAAAAAATAAACAGGAGCCAGGTGTGGTGGCCACGCTTGTCATCCCGGCACTCGGGAGGCTGAGATGGGGGAATCCCGGTCGTGGCCAGCCTCGGCTACTTACTGAGGCCCTCTGCAACTGAGCTAGGCCCTGTTTCAAATTAAAGAATAAAAATGAGGGCTGGGGGTGTAGCTCCGCGGTAGAATGCCCCTGGGTTCCATCCCTAGTAACACACACACACACACACAACACACACACACACACACACACACACACACACACACACACACACGGAGAGGAGAAATGGGTGGATTCAGTTAAGCTGTGGAGAGCTGAGGGGTCAGGCGGAGACCGTGGGCCGGGAGAGGAGGAGGCCCTGCGCAGGCCAGGCGCGGCTCCTGCCTGGGGTGGGAAAGGCCTGGTGAGCCCCTCTCCTCTGCCTGGCCAGCGGTGAGGTCAGTGGAGTCGCCCCCTGGGGTGAGGTCACCGCAGACTCAGCAGGGCCCAGGTCCGCCAAGAGGCTGGGTCAGGGGGTCAGTGGGGCAGTCTGCCGAGGGTGGGGGCCCAGGGGCAGCCCCCGCCTGCAGGGCCGCCATGTGGTTCCACTTAGCGCCGGCTGCCTGAGGAGGGGACGGCGCAGGGAGCTGTTGGGCCTGACGGGGGTGAGCGCGAGGGGGTCGGGGAGGTTGGAGGTGATCGGAACAGGTTGGAGCGGGAGACGGGGAGCCAGAGGAAGGGGGTCAGAAGTGGGGTGCAGTGCGGTCCCGGGGAGGAGGCCTGGGGACGGGGTTCCAGGCTTGGGGCCTCTCCTCTGCTTGCGGGTTCCCCTGGCCAGGCGTGGGAAGGGAAGCGGCCCCAGGGAACCCGTGCGGGGGAGAAGGGGACAGTTCAGCTCTGGGGTTCAGGCCAGGAAGCTTTGATTCATCTCAGAACTAGGTCAGTCTTTTTTTCTCACCAAAAAGAGCTGAGGGTGAAAAAAAACAACAACAGGAGCGAACAGCTGGAGCATGTGTGCGCGAGGGGCGCCTCCTTCCTGAGCTGGAAACACCCTGGGGCGGGGAGGGCGCCCGGCCCGGGCCGGGTCACAGGGTGCAGGTTTGCTCTGAGCCCCTCCTGCCCGCTTCTCCCCGCAGCCGCCGCCGTGGACCTGCTGGAGGCCCTGGGCGCGCGCGGGGGCCGGGCTGGGGTCCCGGAGGTGCCCGGCTTCTGTCCCCACAGAGCTCCAGAGGGCGACCGGGCCTTCAGAGTGAACCAGGCGAGTCTGCTGAGCGTGCCCACCCGGGAGCTCTTTCCAGGTGAGCCCCGGGCCGACCTGGGGGTGGCAGCGAGCCCGGGTCGTGGCAGCCTCCCGAGCTGGCCGCCCTCTCTGCCCACCCAGATGGGCGCTTTCCTGCCAACTTCTCGCTGCTGACGACCGTGCGGGGCCAGCCGGCGCGGGGCTCTGTGCTGCTGTCCGTCTATGACGAGAGGGGCGTCCGGCGGCTGGGCCTGGCGCTGGGGCCGGCTCTGGGGCTCCTGGGCGGCTCCTTCGGCCCCCTCCCCCAGCAGGTGGACCTCCTGGACGGCAGGTGAGTTGGGCAGAGCGGGCGGGGGGAGGGGAGGAGCGTGGCGCTGAGACGGCTGCCCCGGCAGGTGGCATCGCGTGGCCGTGAGCATTGACGGCCAGACAGCAACCGTGGTGGTGGACTGCGAGCCTCAGGCCCCCGTGCCAGGCCAGGCGCCTCGAAACCTCAGCACAGCCGGACTCACCGTCCTGGGGACCCGGGACATCGCAGAGGAGACTTTTGAGGTGCGTGTGGGGCTCAGCAACGGAGAGCTGAGGTGGAGGGTGAGGAGTTTTGTCCACAGACTGGGTCTGGAAGAAGAAACCGGAGAAAGCAGACGTGGCGGGGCGCGCCTGTCATCCCAGGACTTGGGAGGCGGAGGCAGGAGATCGCAGGTTGGAGGCCGGCCTCAGCGACTCAGGGACACCCTCGGCAACCTAGCGGAACCCTAAGAAACAGGGCTGGGGATGCAACTGGGCGGTAGAATGCCTCTGGGAGCCCCGCGTGGTGGCGCGCGATTGTCATCCCAATATTCGGGAGGCTGAGACAAGAGGATGGCGGTTCGCGGACGGCCTCGGCTACTTAGTGGGGCCCTCGGCATCTCCGTGAGACCCTGTTTCCAAATAAAGAATAAAAACTAGGGCTGGGGGTGCAGCTCGGAGGTAGAATGTCCCAGGGCTCCATTCCCAGTACTGCAACACACACTGTCAGCTCGCGGTCCCTTCTCCGCTCCTTCCCCCAGGGAGATATCCAGGAGCTGCTGCTAATTGCAGACCCTCGGGCTGCCCTGCGCGCCTGCGAGCTGTACCTGCCCGGCTGCGACGACCCGGACACCACAGGGGTGAGCGCGTCCTGACCCGGGTCTAACGCCGAGCCCAGGTCTCAGGCAGGAGTGAGCTCCTGCCGGGCGGGGTGGCGCACGCCTGCGATCACAGTGCTTGGAAGACCGGGACGGGAGGATCGCAGGTTGGAGGGCAGCCTCAGCAATTCGGGAGACCTTATTTCAAAATAAAAAACCAAGCATGGTGGTGCACGCTTGTCATCCCAGCATTCGGGAGGCTGAGACGGGAGGATCGCGGTTCACAGACAGCCTCAGCTACTGAGTGAAGCCCTCTGCAACTCAGTGAGACCCGGTTTCAAAATAAAGAATAAAACAGGGCTGGGGCTGTAGCTCGGAGGTAGAATGCCTCTGGATTCCACCCCCAGTACCGCAAAAAAAAAAAAATTTTTTTTTAAAATAAATAGGTCTGGGGTGTAGCTCAGAGGTAGAAGGCCCCTGGATTTCATCCCCAGTACCACATACCAAAAAAGTAAATAAAATAGGGCTGAGGGGTGTAACTCAGAGGCAGAATGCTTCTGTGTTCAATCTTCAATACCCCCAAAAAGGAGCGCCTTCCCATTTCCCTCACTTATGGGGTCGAGCGGCCTCTGACCCCAAGCACAGGCAGAGTGGCCCCTGACACGTGCATCCCAGGCACCAGTGACCTTGGTCTCTAGTCACATGACCGAGTGACCCCAGCCCCAGGTCACGTGGTTGGCCTTGGCTCCAGGTCAGAGGGTCGAGTGGGACTTGCCCATCATGCCATGCGCCAGAGGGGCCCCAGGTAACCTGAGCGGCAGCCTCTCCACCAGGGGGCGCCCTTGACCCGCCGGGGACCCTCTTCCCAGGCCCCCGAGGCCGAGCCAGCCACGACCCCTCCACGCCGCAAGGGCAAGGGGAAAGGCAAGAAGAAAGGGCGAGGCCGGAAGGGGAAGGGCAGGAAGAGAAAGAATGGCGGACCTGCGAGCTCCAGCCCACCTCCTGGCCCCCCGGAGACCCAGGTAAGGGCCTCTCGCCTCTGGTCCCCTCTGCCTGACTCTGGCTTCTCTTGGGACGCTGTCTACTGCCGTCCTCTTGTTATTGTTAGTGGAATTCGTATTTGGGAGACCTGGGTTGGGGAGCATATGTCCGGCTCGCTGATGAGTGTTTGAAAGAATGAATCAGTTAGTCCAGCGTGGTAACACATGCCAGTAATCCCAGTACTGCAGAGGCTGAGACAGGAGGGTCGCAGGTTCAAAGTCAATCTCAGTGATTTAGCAAGGCCCAAGCCCCCAGCAACTTAGGGAGACGCTCTTTCCAAATAAAAATAGAAATAGGGCTGCGGGGATAGCTCAGAGGTAGAACGCCACCGGGCTCAAACCCCAGTACCACACGCACACTCACGCCCATGCACACACGCACACACACTTTCGGTCACTTAAAGGGGGATCACGCCGGGGCAGTGTGCCTGGTATGGGTCACTGGTTGGGAAGGTCATAGATGGAGGAGGATCTGGTTGGGGTCATTGACAGGACTCACCAATGGAGGGGGCACTGGTTTAGAAACAATTGGGGTCATTAGCTGGTGGGTAACAGGGTAGGGGTCCTTGGTACGGGCCATTGTTTGGGGTCTTTGGTTGGGGGGGTCACTGGTGCTAGATCTTTCGTGGCCCAGAACAGGCAGAGCACAAGCCCCCCAGCCCCTCACCTGAGCCCCCCACCCTGCCCTCCCTCTTCCTCTGCCGTGACCCCGTTTCTCTGCAGCTGTCCGGGCCAGAGGAAGCTGACTTTGTGGCCTGGCTGGCCAGCCGCCAGGCTCAGCCTTGGAGAGGAGCTGTGGGCTGGGCTTCCGGGAGTCTGGCCCCAGTGCTGGCTCTTGACTGACCACTGGGCTCTGCCTGGCCCTGGGACCTGCCCAGCCTGGCTCATCTCCGTGCAGGACGGCTCCCCTGCTGGCTGCCCTGGCCCACACACTCAAGGGCACCCTCAGCCTCTGGGGCATTGGCTTTCCCGGCATTCTCTTCTCATCCCAGGCTCAGGCTGGGAGATCCCCCTCCTGTCTCCATCTGCTTGGCCTCACACGGTATTTTCTCCATTCCTGCTCTAGAGCGCCACTGAGGTCCCCAAGGCCGAGACTCCACCTCCAACCCCGACACCTTTGGTCACCACCGCCACCGTGACCGTGGGCAGCAATGTCACCATTCTAGAGGTCGGCCGGAGCGGACGCTGCTGGAAGGGGTGGAAGCCTGGGGTGGTGGTAGTGGCGGCAGTCACCGAAGAGGTCGGGCTGGGCGTGGTGGTGCACCGCCTCGCCCATTATCCCTGTGCTTGGGAGGCTGAGACAGGAGGATCCCAGCCTCAACTAATTAGCGAGACCCTTGACCACTTTATTTATTTATTTATTTATTTATTATTTTTTTTTTTGGTGGTACTGGGGTTCCTGGAAGCCCTTCTACCTCCGGGCTACACTCCCAGACCTATTTTTTACATTTTCATTTTGGAAACAGGGTCTCCTAAACCAGCGCGCGGGGCTGGCTCCGAACCTGCGCGATCCTCCTGTCTCTGCCTCCCAAGCGCGGGGATGACAAGCGTGCGCCACCACGCCCGGCAGACCCTTGACCACTTTAAAAAGGCCGTTTTTCAAAACAAAAAGGGCTGGTTGGGGTTGCTTATAGGTAACGTCCCCCTGGGTTCTATCAGTCCCCAGTACAAAAATAAAATTAGGCCATGCGTGGTGGCGCACGCTTGTCATCCCAGTCCTTGGGAGGCTGAGACGGGAGGATCACAGGTTCGCGCTCAACCTCAGCAACTAGTGAGGCCCTCTGCAACTTAGTGAGACCCTGTTTAAAAATAAAGAATAAAAATAGGGCTGGGGGTGTAGCTCGGAGGTAGAATGCCCCTGGGTTCCATTCCCAGTACCACAAGATAAATAAATAAATAAATAAAATTAGGCCAGAGGTAATCTCTGACTGTCCCTTTGTCCCCAGCGGGAGCTGGATCCAGAGACGGAGGCATCCCAGGAGAACGAAGAAGAAAGTGGCCCCACTGTGGGCCCCAAATTCCGGGCAGCAGAACAGCCTTCTCGGACTGAGTTCCAGATCTTTCCTGTGAGTTTGGGGAGGAGGGCGGCGTTAGGTGCAGGGGAAGGGGCACTGCCTGCAGCCACCTTCTTTCTCGACTCTGTTTTTCTTCAGTGTCTTGCATGAACCCCGAGCTGAGGACAAATCTTTATCAAGTGCCCCTCGTGCGCCAGAGACCATGCTAACTCTGGTTCTGTGATTTGACTTTTCCTTTGAGCAGGGTGAGGAACCACTTGGAATACAGTGTAATCAGCTGAGTGGTGCGTGGACAGTAGGGGGCGCTAGAGAGGCAGCCTGTAGCCCAGGCAAGAGAAGGATGCCTTCCGGGCGTGGTGGTGCACACCTGTGATCCCTGTCCTTGGGAGGCTGAGACAGGAGGATTGAAGCCTCGAGGCCAACTTCAGCTGCTTAGTGAGACCCTTTTTCAAGATAAAAAAAATTAATAAAAAGGGCTAGGTGTGGTGGTGCACGCTTATAATCCCAGTGCTTGGGAGGCCGAGAGACATGAGGATTGCAGCTTTGAGGCCAGCCTCAGCTACTTAGTGAGGCCCTCTACAACTTAGTGAGACCCTGTTTCAAAATAAAGAATAAAATTGCCGGGCGTGGTGGCGCACGCTTGTAATTCCAGCATCCGGGAGGCTGAGACCGGAGGATCGCGGTTCGCGGACAGCCTCAGCTACTTAGTGAGGCTGTCTTCCGCAACTCAGTGAGACCCGGTTTCAAAATAAAAAATACAAAATAGGGCAGGGGTGTAACTCGGAGGTCGAATGCCCCTGGGTTCCACCCCAGACCCATGCACCAAAAGAAGAATAAAAACTGGGGCAGGGGGTGTAGCTTTGACGTAGAATGCCCCGGGTTCCATCCCTGGACCCGCAAAAACAAAAACAAAAAATAAATATAATAAAATAGGGCGGGGGAATGCCCCTGCATTCCCTCCTAGCACCACACAAACACGGGTCGCCGTGACTCCCCGTGGTTGCCCCGTGGTTGCCGAGCCCCCAGCACCGCCCTCCGGGAGGCTCCGGCCTTCATCTGGAGGCAGCGAGGCCGGGCTGATGCGGGGCTGAGCTGAAGGCGCTGGGGAGGGGGCTCTGCGGGCGCCTGCGGGCCGGCGCTCACGCCTCTTCTCTCTACCCTCTGCTTCCAGGGCTCTGGAGAAAAGGGAGCGAAAGGAGAGCCGGCGGTGATAGAGCAGGTGAGGGGCAGGGGCTGGGGCTGAGGGGCTCCGCCCAGACGCCGCTCACACTCGGCCCTCCGCAGGGACAGAAGTTTGAGGGACCCCCAGGAGCCCCCGGACCGCGGGTGAGCAATGGCTGCCTTTCTCCCTTCCTGTCCAAGGGGTGTGGAAGGCCTGGGAGTGGAGAGTGGGGGTGTCGCCTGATCACCTGGAAGCCATTAGACATTTGAGATGCCAAGGATGAATCAGATTGAGGGCCAGGCCAGGCTCCCTGCCTGTCATCCCAGTGCTCAGGAGGCTGAGATGGGAGGATTGCAGCTTGGAGGCTGGACTCAGCCACTTAGTGAGGTCCTCAGCAACTTAGCAAGACCGTGTTTCCAAAAAAAAAAAAAAATGCTGGGTGTAGCGGCACACGCCTGTAATCCCAGTACTTGGGAGGCTGAGACAGGAGGATTGCAGGTTCAAGGACAGCCTCAGCTACTCAGCGAGGCCCTCTGCAACTCAGTGAGACCTGGTTTCAAAATAAAGAATAAGACGGGCGTGGTGTCGCACGCTTGTCATCCCCGCGCTGGGGAGGCGGAGACAGGAGGATCGCGCAGGTTCGAAGCCAGCCGCGCGCGCTGGCTTAGGAGACCCTGTTTCCAAATAAAAATGTAAAAATAGGTCTGAGAGTGTAGCCCGGAGGTAGAAGGGCTTCCAGGAACCCTAATACCACCAATAAATAAATAAATAAATAAATAAATAAATAAAAATAAACCAGAGCTGGGTGTGGTGGTGCGAGCCTGCCATTCCAGTATCCGGGAGGCTGAGACAGGAGGATCCCAGGTTCACAGACAGCCTCAGCCACCTCCTCAAGCCCCGCAATTTAGTGAGACCTTGTTTCAAAATAAAAGAGGAGCCGGGCGGGCGTGGTGGCGCACGCTTGTCATCCCCGCGCTTGGGAGGCAGAGACAGGAGGACCGCGCAGGTTCCAAGCCAGCCGCGCGCGCTGGCTTAGGAGACCCTGTTTCCAAATAAAAATGTAAAAATAGGTCTGGGAGTGTAGCCCGGAGGTAGAAGGGCTTCCAGGAACCCCAGTACCACGAGGGAAAGAAAGAAAGAAAGAAAGAAAGAAGGAAAGAAAAAGAAGGCTGGAGGTAGACCTTGTAGGTAGAATGACCATGGGTTCCATCCTCAGTACTGAAAAAAAACCAAAAAACCCATAAACAATAAATGCTGGGCCGACTCACGCCTGTAATCCCGATCCTTGTGAGGCTGAGGCGGGAGGTCCCAGGTTCTAGGGCAGCCTCAGCAGGTAGTGAGTCGCATCAACCTGGCGAGATCCTGTTTCCAACAAAAAATAAAAATTATGCTGGGAGTGCAGCTCGAAGGTAGGATGCGTCTGGGTTCAGTCCCCCAGAAACACAAAATAAATGGGGTTTGGGGTGCGGGGTTGGGGCAGGCGTGGCCCGGGCAAGGCAGAGGCCCGCCTGGCTCAGGCTCCCCAATGGCTGCGACCTCCATTTCTCTGTCCCTGACAGGGGGTGTCTGGTCCTTCTGGTCCTCCCGGGCCCCCAGGATTTCCCGGGGACCGCGGTTTGCCGGTAAGAGACTCTCCCCGGGGTATATTAAATCCCTCTGCGGGGCGACACTACAGTTTGGGGAGCTGGGGCCGAGGCTGGGGCCGGGGCCACCGTCATGGGGTCGGCCATGGCCCTCTGCTCCACGGGGCCCTCCCCATCTGGGAGCACTCTCGCTGGCCCCTGTCCTGGGCCAAGCCCGCTGTGTGGAGAGGACTTTCATCTCTGTCCCGTTTCCTCTGTTTTTCTTTTTCTTTCTTTTTTTTCTCTCTTTCTTTCCTTTCCTTCCTTCCTTCCTTTCTTTCTTCTTTCTTTCTCTTTCTCTTTCTCTCTTTTTTTCCCGGTACTGGGGATGGAAGCCAGGGGCATTCTACCTCCGAGCTACACCCCAGCCCTATTTTTTTATTCTTTATTTGGAAACAGGGTCTCACTGAGTTGCGGAGGGCCTCACTATGTAGCTGAGGCTGTCCGCGAACCGCGATCCTCCGGTCTCAGCCTCCCGAATGCTGGGATGACGAGCGTGCGCCACCACGCCCGGCTCCCTCTGTTTTTCTCCGTCTGTCTGTCTGTCTGTCTGTCTTCCGGCCCGTCTCCAGCCCTCTGCCTGGGCCCATCCTTACCTTTTCTTTCTCTCCCGGCTCCATCTCCATCCTCCTCTCTGTCGTTCCTCCTCGCAGGGCCCCGCCGGCCTCCCGGGAATCCCTGGCATTGACGGGGTCCGGGGCCCCCCAGGCACCGTGATCATGATGCCGGTAAGACGGGGCGGGCGGCCGCCGTGGGGGTGCAGCCTGGCCGGGGCCGGCCCGCCGTCTCTCACTACTGGCCTCTCCCTAGTTCCAGTTTGCGGGCGGCTCCCTCAAGGGCCCCCCGGTCTCCTTCCAGCAGGCCCAGGCGCAGGCGGTCCTCCAGCAGACACAGGTGAGCGGGGCGCGGGGGTCGACACGGGCGCAGACGCGGGCGCTGACGGCTGGCGAGCGGGGCGTCTGTGTCCTGAACAGGCCTGTCTCCGTGTGTTTTTCTGTTGCTATAACCAAACACCCGAGGCCAGGTAATTTATCAGGAGAAGCTTACCCAGCCAGTGGCTCTGGGTCCTGTGGAATCCCAGAGCATGTGCGGCCCTTGGTGAGGGTTTTCCTGCTGTATCAGAACATGGCGGAGGGCTCTGGGGAGAGAGACCTGGTGTGTGCGAGCTCCAGTCTCACTTCTATCCCCCTCCTTTTTTTTTTTTGCAGTACTGGGGATGAAACCCAGGGGCACTCTACCTTCGAGCTACACCCCCAGCCCTATTTTTTTTTTTTTTTGCAGGTCTGGGGCTGGAACCCAGAGGCATTTGACCTCCAAGCTACGCCCCCTGCCCAATTTTTTATTCTTTATGTTGAAACCGGGTCTCACTGAGTTGCTGATGGCCTCACTAAGTAGCTGAGGCTGTCCGCGAACCGCGATCCTCCAGTCTCAGCCTCCCGGATGCTGGGATTACAAGCGTGCGCCACCACGCCTGGCTCTTATTTTTTTATTTTGAAACAGGTTCTCGCAAAGTAGCTGAGGCTGGCTGTGAACCTGGGATCCTCCTGTCTCAGCCTCCCAGATACTGGGATTATAAGTGTGCACCACACACCTGCTTTACTTTCTCTTTTAAAGCCACGGGGAGCCGGGCGTGGTGGCGCACACTTGTAATTCACCTGTTAGGCTGAGACAGGAGGATCGCGGTTCGCGGCCAGCCTCAGCCACTTAGTGAGGCCCTCTGCAACTCAGTGAGACCTATTTCAAATCAAAGAATAAAAACGGGGCTGAGGGTACAGCTCGGAGGTAGAACGCCCCTGGGTTCCAGCCCCACCACCGCTTAAAAAAAAGCCACGAGGCCCCCCCACTTCACAACCTCATCTAACCAGCCGCCTTCCAGGAGCCCCGCCTCCGAGTGCCCTTAGGATATGATTTTAGGGTTCAAACTCACGGGTGCCCCTGGGGTCTCGCAGGCGATCTGAGGCTGTCCTCTCTGTCTCTGCAGCTCTCCATGAAGGGGCCCCCCGGCCCGGTGGGGCTCACTGGGCGCCCGGGCCCCGTGGTGAGTGAGAAGCCCCCGTGGGGGAGGGGCGCTCCGTGGGGAAAGGGTGCCCCACCAACCAGGCTTCCACCCCCTCCCCAAGGGCCTCCCTGGATACCCAGGTCTGAAAGGAGAAGCCGGAGAGGTGGGGCCGCAGGTGAGAACGGTGGGCTGGGGGCGTGGCTGGGTGGGAAGGGTCTTCACCAGGGTCACAGGATAAAGTGCTGGTTGGGAAAGTATCAAAGGGGCTGCGGGTTTTTATTTGTTTGTTTATTTATTTATTTGCGGAGCTGAAGATTGAAGCCAGGGGCATTCTACCTCTGACTTACATCTATTTTATTTTTATTTTTATTTGTTGGGGCACTGGGGATAGAACCCGGGGGCATTGTACCTCGGAGCTTCACCCCTGCCCTATTTTTCCTTTATTCTTTATTTGAAAACAGGGTCTCACTGAGCTGCAGAGGGCCTCGCTAAGTAGCTGGGGCTGTGCGCGAACCGCGATTCTCCTGTCTCAGCCTCCCGAATGCTGAGCTCACAAGCGTGTGCGCCACCACGCCCGGCTTTATTGGTTTATTTTGAGAACAGGGTCTTGCTCGGGTGCCGAGGGTCTCCCTAAATTACTGAGGATGGCCTTGAACCTGCCATCCTCCCGTCTGGACCGCAGAGTACCAGGACTGCAGGCCTGTGCCACGGGCCTGGCTTTCCTCCCTCCTTCCTCTCTCCTTATCTTTCTCTTCTAGGGTCCCCGAGGGCTGCAAGGACCCCCGGGGCCTCCTGGCCGAGAGGGCAAGATGGTGAGTGGGTCCTGGCCAGTCTTTAGCCACCTCGGTCCTGGGTGTCCAGGGCTTCTGCTATCTAGTGGGATCCGAGCTCCTCTGCGCGCGGCAGAGGAATCCCGCAGGGTCACGGGCGGGAGGACTTCCAGGAATGGCGCCTGACCTCAGGCTCAGAGCAGAAGCCAGTCGGGCGAGGAGAGCCTCCCAGGCAGGGAGGCAGCGCGTGTGAGAGGGAGGCCCACGCCTGGGAGGAAACGAGGGACGGGCGGCTCCAGACGGCACCAGGGCAGCGAGCCACGGGGCGGCGCTTCATGGAGCCTGGACGCGGGCGGTGGGGTGGCCACCTGGACCAGAGGACGGGCGCTCGGAGAGAGATGTAATCCCGCTACTTGGGGGGGCCGAGACCGGAGGATGGCAGGTTGGAGGCCAGCCTCTGCCATCTAGCAAGAGACTCAGTGATTTAGTGAGACCCTGTTTCAAAGTAAAAAAATGAAATAGGGCTGGGGGTGTGGCTGGGAGGTAGAATGCCTCTGGGCTCACTCCCCTGGATAATAATGATAAAAAGGGTAATAATAATAAGAGGAGAGCAGCTAGGCTTGAGGAACATTCGGGAGGCGGAATTGGTCTTCACCTCCAACAGTAGATATATTGATGATGTGATGATGGTGTGTGTGTTCCTAGAGATTAAACCCAGAGTGTTCTACCTCGGAGCTATCCCCCCAGCCTCTGTGTGTGTGTGTGTGTGTGTGTGTGTGTGTGTGTGTGTGTGTGTGGGTGTGTGTGTGTTGAAACAGTTTCTAAGTTGCTGAGGCTCAAACCTGTGACCCTCCTGTCTCAGCCCCCCAACAACTGGGGATGACAGGCCTTTCCTGTAGTTACCATAATTACCTTTTATAATTACCAGAATTATGTTGATAATTTTTTTTTTTTTTTTTGCGGGTCTGGGGATGGAACCCCGGGGGCATTCAACCTCTGAGCCACACCCCCTGCCCTATTTTTATTCATTTATTTAGAAACCGGGTCTCACTGAGTTGCAGAGGGCCTCACTAAGTAGCTGAGGCTGTCCGCGAGCCGCGATCCTCCGGTCTCGGCCTCCCGAATGCTGGGATCGCAAGCGTGCGCCCCCACGCCCGGGTCCTCTGGAGGATTTAGCTGATAGCCTAATTGAGTTAGTAATTTGGGGAGGGGTGTAGGGAGGTCTGCCTTTGACGCTGGGGCTCGCTGTCCTCACAGGGCCGCCCTGGAGCGGACGGGGCTCGGGGCCTCCCGGGAGACACAGGACCCAAGGTAGGGGCCGGGCGGGTCTGGGTGGGGGGCGCGGTCGGGGTCCGGGGCTCAAGGCGGGTTGTGTCTCTGGACAGGGCGATCGTGGCTTCGATGGCCTGCCTGGGCCGCCTGGGGAGAAGGGCCAGAGGGTGAGTCGGTCCTTGCCCAGGCCCCAGCCCCGCACCTGAGTCCTCCCCGCCCCCACGGCCTTCTCCTGGGGACCCGTGGGCACTGGTCCTCTCTGATCTCCCCTCTGTTCCCCACTCAGGGCGACTTTGGCCACGTGGGGCAGCCGGGCCCCCCGGGAGAGGATGGCAAGAAAGTGAGTCCGTAGGGGCCAGCGGGCGCGGGGCCCAGGGAGGGCGCGGGGCCCAGGCGGAAAGGCGGTGGGGAGCTGCGCGCCGGGGGCCGGAGGGGCGGCCCGGCCTGTGCGCCCCCCCATGACCACGCTGCCCGCAGGGAGCAGAGGGACCTCCAGGACCCACTGGCCAGGCGGGGGAGCCGGTGAGTACCAGGGATGCCGGGGGTGGGGGGAGCGGGACATCCTGGCGGCCCCAGGGTTCCCCGGCCCCTGGAGCTCACAGGACCTCAGAGGTGACGCCGGCACAGCGTGTGTGTGTGTGTGTGTGTGTGTGTGTGTGTGTGTGTGTGTGGTGTACCCAGAGGCCTGATACCTCTGAGCTACACTCCCAGTTGTTTATTATTATTATTATTATTATTACTGTTATTACTATTTTTTTTTTTGTGTGTGTGTGTGTGGTACTGAGGATGGATCCCAGGGGCATTCTACCTCTGAGCTACACCCTAACCCAAGTTTTTATTCTTTCCTTTTTTTTTTTCTTTTTTCTTTTTGCGGGTCTGGGGATGGAACCCAGGGGCATTCGACCTCCGAGCTACACCCCCTGCCCTATTTTTAATTCTTTATTTTGAAACCGGGTCTCACTGAGTTGCAGAGGGCTTCACTAAGTAGCTGAGGCTGTCTGCGAGCCGCGATCCTCCAGGTCTCAGCCTCCCAATGCTGGGATGACGCGCGCGCGCCTGCGCCCGGCTTCTTTATTACTATTGCAGTCCCGGGGATTCCACAAGCCCAGGGCCGTTCTGCCTTCAAGCTGCACTTCAGCCCTTTTCATTTAAAAACGGTTCCTCTGTAAGTTACAGTCTCGGCTAAGTTGCTGAGGCTGGCCTTGAACCTGCGATCCTCCTGGCTCAGCCTCTGAAGTGCTGGGACTTCGGGCCTGTGTCCACCTAATGCTTCTTCTTCCACGCAGGGCCCCAGAGGACTGATCGGCCCCCGAGGCTCCCCCGGCCCCCTGGGACGCCCGGTGAGCCTGTGGCTGGCCTGCCCCTGCCCCTGCCCCTGCCCCTGCCCCTGCCCCCTGCTCCTTGTTCCTTGCCCCTGCCCCCTGCCGCCTTTCTCCTGCGCCGCCCTCAGCGCGCCCATCTCTGTTGCGGGAGTCTCCGGCCTCTCCCTCCTCTCGCGCTCGGGGGCTCGGGCTGGTCCCTGTTCTGGTCTCACCTCCTCTCCTCCCCAGGGTGTCACAGGGAGCGATGGCGCTCCGGGGGCCAAAGGCAACGTGGTACGTGTCCTTTCCCACGCTCTGAGCGGAATAATCACCCCAGTCCTTATTTACTCTCGTCACTGTGTGTGTGTGTGTGTGTGTGTGTGTGTGTGTGTGTGTGTGTGTGAGAGAGAGACAGACAGACAGACAGACAGACAGACGGACGGACTGGGGATGGAACCCGGGGGTGTTCTATCTCTGAGCTACATCCCCTGCCCTATTGTTTTTATTTTTTATTTTGAAACAGGGTCTGTCCCCTGGTCTCAGCCTCCCGAATGCTGGGATTATAAGCGTGCGCCACCACGCCCACCCCCCCCCTCTTTTTATAGTCTTTTTTTGTGTGTGTGGTACTGGGGTTCCTGGAAGCCCTTCTACCTCCGGGCTACACTCCCAGACCTATTTTATATCTTTATTTGGAAACAGGGTCTCCTAAGCCAGCACAGCTGGCTTCGAACCCGCGCGGTCCCCCTGTCTCCGCCTCCCAAGCGCGGGGATGACGAGCGCGCCCACCACGCCCAACCATAGTCTATTCCGAAGCAGCCGAGCGTCTCACTGATTGCTGAGGCTGTCCTCAAGCCTGCCATCCTCCTGTCTCAGCCTCCCAAGTCCTGGGATGCCAGGCGTGTGTCCCCACGCCCGGCTTCCTGCACTCCTGATGGTGGTTTTTACTGACCCTCAGCACCGTGACCCCTCTGGCTTCACTGAACCCCTACTTTCTCTGCAGGGGCCCCCAGGAGAACCGGGTCCTCCGGGACAGCAGGGAAACCACGGGTCCCAGGTTGGAAACCAGTTCAGACCTCAGCCCCCAGCCCCTCCAGACCCCCCAGTCTCCCCAGCTCCCCAGTCCCCCAGCCTCCTCAGCCTCCCCAGACCCCCAGCCTCCTCACCCCCAGCCTCCTCACCCCCCAGCCTCCTCAGCCCCCCGCCCCCAGCCTCCCAGTCCCCCAGCCTCCTCATTCCCCCAGCCTCCCCAGCTCCTCCAGCCTCCCAGCCCCCCAGCCTCCCCAGCCCCCCAGCCTCTGCTCCTTCTCCTGCCTCCTCCCGTCTCCCTCCTTTGTCTCCAGGGAATCCCCGGCCCCCAGGGACCCATCGGGACTCCAGGGGAGAAGGTGAGAGCCCCCCCCCCCCCCCCCGTCCCCAGCACCCCCCCAGCGCCCCCTACCGGGTCTCCTGAGCGCCCGGTTTGCCAGGAAACACTGCCCGCCGCTGTCATCCCAGCCCCGAACCGCTGTCCCGGAGCCAGCCAGACTTACAGAGCGTCATTGTTGGGAAGGCTTCCTGCGGCCACAGAGGGGACAGTGTCAGGACACAGAGAGGCCACAGAGCCGCGGGGCGGGCCCCGCAGGAGGCCCTTGCTGGCCCGCTCGGCCCTTTGTCCGGGAACATCTGCGCGGCCTCTTCCTACCCAGACCTCAGTTGGTCCCCACGCCCGCCGGCTGCAGTGTCCCCCGAAGCCTGCCCCCCCGAGCCTAGGGCTCTACGCAGAGCCTCTGTCCACCGCCATTCCTCCTCCTCTCCCTGTGCTGAGCCCAGCGCATGCGACCCCTGGGCTGCGCCACGGCCCCTTTAAAATTCTTATTTATTTATTTATTATTTATTTACTTATGGCACTGGGGACGGGACCAGGGTCATTCTACCTCCAAGCAATATCCCCAGCCCTATTTTTTTAGAAACAGGGTCTCACTGAGTTGCAAAGGACCTCGCTAAGTAGCCGAGGCTGTCAGCGAACCGTGATCCTCCTGAATGCTGGGATTAGAGGCATACCCCACCATGTCCGGCTCCCTGTCCTATTATTTATTTATTTATTTATTTATTTATTTATTTATTTATTTTCAGTACTGGGATGGAACCCAGGGGCATTCTACATCTGAGTGACACCCCCAGCCCTATTTTTTATTTTTTATTTTGAGACAGGGTCTCACTGAATTGCAAAGGGCCTCACTAAGTGGCTGAGGCTGGCTTCAAACCTACGCAATCCCCCTGTCTCAGACTTCCAAATGCTGGGATTACAAGCCTGGGCCACCTTCCCAGTCTTCATTTTTATTTTGAAACAGAGTTTTACTAGCTTGTATTTTTTTTTTTAAGTTAGGGATTGGACTCAGAGGCCTTCTACCTCCGAGCTACACCCCCAGCCCTGTTTTTTATTCTTTATTTTGAACCAGGGTCTCACCAAGTTGCAGGGGGTCTCACTAAGTAGCTGGGGCTGGCCGCGAACCCGTGATCCTCCTGTCTCAGCGTCCCAAGGACTGAGGTGACTAGCGTGCGCCACCACCCGGCTCTCAGCGTAATGTTCTTAACCCTCTCGGGGCAGGAGACTTCTCTCTGAGGCTCAGCAGGGGCAAGGGCTTGTGCAGGGTCCCGCCGCAGGCCGGGTAGAGGTGGGAGCTTTCCAGGCAGGTGGCACCTGCTCTTCTGAGAAGAGCCGGCCTGCCCCTGGTGGAACTCCCAGCTCTGACACCCCATCTCTCTCTCACTACGGCTCCTCCTCTCTTTCAGGGCCCCCCAGGAAACCCAGGAATCCCAGGCCTCCCGGGAGCTGAGGGTCCTCCGGTGAGAGCCAGGGGCCGGGCCAGGCCAGGGGAGAGGTGGGCACAGGCTTGGGCACTTGGTGGCCAAGTTTGGTCTTTGACGACAGCACGCTTCTCTCTCAGGGTCACCCAGGCCACGAGGGTCCCACGGGAGAGAAAGGGGCCCAGGTGAGTGACGGGCAGGAGGGCTGGGTGGGATGGGAGGGCGGAGGAGCAGGACACAAGGGCGCTGACCCTGTCTCCCTCCCACAGGGCCCGCCGGGGTCAGCAGGCCCCCTGGGCTACCCTGGACCTCGGGGTGTCAAGGTAGGTGACACTTGGGGTCTGGCAGGTGTGGGGGGGCACAGGCTGCAGGACACCAGCGCCGTCGGACGCTTCCCGCTGTGTGTAGACAGGAATCAACTGGTCAGGCAAGATGGCCTCCCAAGTACTGGGATTACCTAGGGAGACCTTGTTTATTTATTTATTTATTTATTTATTTATTTATTTATTTATTTGGTGGTACTGGGGGTGGAACCCAGGGGCTTTGTACCTCCAGGCTATACTCCCAGACCTATTTTACATTTTATTTGGAAACAGGGTCTCACCAAGTTGCCGAGAGCCTCACTAAGTAGCTGAGGCTGGCTTCGAACCCGTGCCATCCTCCTGTCTCAGCCTCCCAAGCGCGGGGATGACAAGCGTGCGCCAACCACGCCTGGCGGGAGACCCTGTTTCAAATAAAAATAAAAATAAATAGGGCTGGGGGGGTGTAGAATGCCCTTGGGTTCAATCCCCGGTACCACAAAAAACACTAATTAGTTAATTAAACTTTATTATATGTATGAAGACAAAGGGCTTAGACCGATGGATGTTTTCAGACATCCACTGGGGGTCTGGGCGGAATCTGGAGGTCAGGAGGCCCTGCCTGGGAGACAGAATCTAGTTATAATGTAGCCGAATCTAGTTACACTGTGGCCGTGAGCTGTGGCCAAGCTCGGTTACATTGTGGCCGTGTGAATTACTGTTGACGCACATAATTACACTGTATCTGAGCGCAAGTTCCCCCGCCCTGAGCTGGGCGTGGTGTTGTAGCCAGACACAGTTTTCACGTGTGCGTGCGTGGGTGCGTGTGCGTGTGTGTTGGGGGTCCCGGGCTTGCACGGGCCCCTCGTTATCCTGTAACCAGCACAGTGGAGAGCACTCCTCTGCCTTTAGAATCAGGCCAGAGCCCGGGACGTTCGTTGTCCTCCCACCGGAAGGAGGTGGGCACCGCATCCGGGAAATGGACTCAGTCGCCGGGAAACTTGACTTTCCTTGGACCTAGCTGGGAGGCTGCCACCGGGCAGGCGGCGCGGAGCTCCCTGGCCAGCCCGAGGGGAGAGAGCGCTTCCTCCCTGCTGCCCCACCTCGGGGACTCCTCCCGCTGTTTCCAGGCTGGGGAGCCGAGCCTGGAAGCCATTGTCATTTTTTGTGTGTGTGTATGTGTGGTGCCTGGTATTGAACCCAGGGACGTTTTACCTCTGAGCTACACCCCCAGCCCTATTTTTTAAATTTTTATTTGGAAACAGGGTCTCACTAAGTTGCCAAGAGCCTCATAAAGAGGCTGTTTGTGGCCGGGCATGGTGGGCACGCTTGTCCTCCCCGCGCTTGGGAGGCGGAGACAGGAGGATCGCGCAGGTTCGAAGCCAGCCGCGCGCGCTGGCTTAGGAGACTCTGTTTCCAAATAAAAAGTATAAAATAGGTCTGGGAGTGTAGCCCAGAGGTAGAAGGGCTTCCAGGAACCCCAGTACCACCAAAAAAAAAAAAAAAGTGCTATTATATTCTGTGGTACAGGGGTGGGATGCATCCCACCTCTGAGCTGTACCCCAGCCATGGTCTTTATTTTGAAACACAAAATACTCAGCAGATTGCCGTGCGTCCCACTGAGTTGCCAGGGCTGGCCTCCAACCTGCGGTCCTCCCGTCTCAGCCTCCTGAGTACTGGGATGGCAGGTGTGCACCACCATGGCCTGCATTTTTTTTAATGACTATTTTTTGAATTATTATTTTTTTCAGGGTACTTCTGGGCACCGGGGACTCCAAGGAGAGAAAGGCGAGAGGGTGAGAAGGGAGGAGACCCCACGGGGAGGCCGCCCTCGTAAAGGCGGGGTCCTGGCTGCACCCCTTGCCCAGGTCCTCACCTCTGACCTCCGTCTCCTTCTCACCCAGGGGGAGGACGGCTTCCCTGGATTCAAGGGTGATGGTGGTCCAAAAGGCGACCGGGTGAGGCGCGCTCCAATGAGGGGCTTGGGGAAGACCGAGGAGGGGCTGGAGGGTAACCGAGCCAGACTGAGCCCTCTCCTTTCTCTCCCAGGGGCACCCAGGACCCCCCGGTCCCCGCGGCGAGGATGGTCCTGAGGGGCTGAAGGGACCTGAGGGTCTGCCGGGAGAGGAGGGCCCCCCGGGGGCAGCTGGAGAGAAGGTGAGCACACCCCCGCCCACCAAGGTGGCCCCAGCCCCCTCCTTGCAAGGATGCTAGCTAAGCTCCGCCCCTTGATGGGCCGCCACAGGACATTGTCACCTACACTGCCAGTTGGGTTTTTTTTTCCTTCATTAATGATGGAACCCAGGGACATTCTGCCTCCGAGCTATACCCCCTGCCCTATTTTTTATTCTTTCTTTCTTTTTTTTTTTGTGGGCCTGGGGATGGAACCCAGAGGCATTTGCCCTCCGAGCTACAGCCCCTGCCCAATTTTTTATTTTGAAACCGGGTCTCACTGAGTTCCGAAGGGCCTCACTAAGTTGCTGAGGCTGGCCGTGAACCGCGATCCTCCGGTCTCAGCCTCCCGAGTGTGGGATGACAGGCGTGCGCCACCGCGCCCGGCTGGAGCCTGCCTCTTATTCTAATTCCTGTGACCACCATGGGCGGTAGACATTTTGCCTGCACTTTGCAGATTGTAAGCTGGGAAGTGGGGTTCCCAGTCTCCTCTGTGGGGTGACCTCCCAGGGACGTTTCCAGCAGCCAGGAGCCGGGACTTGAATCCCGTTACCCTGATCCCCACCTGGTTTCCCGGCCATCCTGACCTTTCCCCTCCGACCTCCAGGTTGCAGTGTCTGACCTTTGTCCTCCAATCTCTCTGCAGGGCAAGCTTGGGGTGCCAGGTCTCCCCGGTTACCCAGGACGTCCAGGGCCGAAGGTAAGACGCCCGGGAGCTGAGGGTGGGTGGGGAAGGGGTGAGGCTGCAGTCGGGGGTCCGGCTGCGGCTTGAGCGGCTCCGTTCTCCACCTCTGCTCTCCATTCTCTCCACGCAGGGATCCGCTGGGTTTCCCGGGCCGCTGGGACCATTAGGAGAGAAAGGCAAGCGGGTAAGTCGGGATCTGCGTGATCCCCGAGCCAGGGGAGGGAGGGGCTTGCTGGGGGAGGGGGATGGCGCACACGCACACACGGCGCACACGCACACACGGGGCAGCTGCGTTGATGCCCCGGAGCACTTGTGTGCACACCGGTGCAAAACAGGTACATGTGCTGTTACCCGGTGCTTGGGAGGCTGAGACAGGAGGATGGCAGGTTGGAGGCCAGCCTCAGCAACTTAGCGGGGCCCCCAGCAACTCAATGAGACCCTGTTCCTCAATAAAATAATGATAGCCGGGCGTGGTGGCGCACGCGTGTCATCCCAGGACTTGAGAGGCTGGGGCCGGAGGGTGGCAGGTTGGAGGCCAGCCTCAGCAAGCGGTGAGGCTCTCAGCAACCAAATAAAAATAAACTAGACCCGGGCGTGGTGGCGCACGCTTGTCATCCCTGCGCTTGGGAGGCTGAGACAGGAGGATGGAGCAGGTTCGAAGCCAGCCTCAGCTACTTAGTGAGGCTCTCAGCAACTCAGTGAGACCCTGTTTCCAAATAAAGTATAAAATAGGTCTGGGAGAGTAGCCTGGAGGTAGAAAGCCTCTGGGTTCCACCCCCAGTACCACCAAATAATAATAATAATAATAATAATAATAATAATAATAATAATAATAATAATAAAATAAACTAGGGCCGGGTGTGGCTCAGTAGACTGTCCCTGGACTCCACTCCTCGTGCCAAACCCAAAGCAAAAGCCCGCCGGGCGGGGCGGCCGCGTGTGCGTCCTTCCACGCGCTGTGTGTGCAGGCGCTGCGCGGCCGTGTGTGGGTAGGGGGCCGTGTGGGGGTAACGGGCCGTGTGGGGGTGCGCAGTCCAGGCCCGGCTGCCAACCTGCCGCCCCCGGCCCGTTCCGTTCCCAGGGGAAGGCAGGGCAGCCCGGAGAGGAAGGGGAGCGGGGACCCCCGGTGAGTAGGGCGCGCGGAGTGGGTGCAGGCTGGGGAGGGCTGGCGGAGGCCGTGAATGGACTCGGGGTCACGCCCAGGCTCCGCCCCCTTCTCCTTTTAATCTTCTGTGCGCAGGGCTCCCGCGGAGAGAGGGGCCAGCCGGGGGCCACAGGGCCGCCGGGCCCCAAGGTACGGGATGGGGCGCCCGGGCTGCTCCTTCCCCGGGCTCCCCCCGGGCCCGGTCTCACGCATTGTGTTCTAGGGTGACGTGGGCCAGGACGGGGCCCCTGGGATCCCTGGAGAAAAGGTGAGTGTGTGTGTGTGTGTGTGAGTGTGTGTGTGAGTGTGTGAGTGTGTGAGTGTGTGTGTGTGTGTGTGAGTGTGTGTGTGTGAGTGTGTGAGTGTGTGTGTGAGTGTGTGAGTGTGTGAGTGTGTGTGTGTGTGAGAGAGTGTGTGAGAGTGTGTGTGTGTGAGTGTGTGTGTGTGAGTGTGTGTGTGAGTGTGTGAGAGTGTGTGTGAGAGTGTGTGTGTGAGTGTGTGTGAGTGTGTGTGAGTGTGTGTGTGTGAGTGTGTGTGTGAGTGTGTGAGTGTGTGTGTGTGAGTGTGTGTGTGTGTGTGAGTGTGTGTGTGAGTGTGTGAGTGTGTGTGAGTGTGTGTGAGTGTGTGTGTGAGTGTGTGTGTGAGTGTGTGAGTGTGTGTGTGAGTGTGTGAGTGTGTGTGTGAGTGTGTGTGTGAGTGTGTGTGTGTGTGAGTGTGTGTGAGTGTGTGTGTGTGAGTGTGTGTGTGTGAGTGTGTGTGTGTGAGTGTGTGTGTGTGTGTGAGTGTGTGAGAGGGGGGGGGCCTGTGGGGTGAGATGCTGATTTCTGGCTCCATTCCAGGGCCTCCTCGGACCGCAAGGTCCCCCAGGATTCCCCGGGCCCAAGGGCCCCCCCGTGAGTGAGGCCACCCCGCTTGGGGGCTCAGGAGGGAGGGGCTCTGGGTCTGCACCCCAACTCTCTCCTGCCTCGTTCCCCAGGGCCCCCAAGGGAAAGACGGGATACCGGGGCACCCTGGCCAGAGAGGAGAATTGGTGAGTCTCCCCTTGACCTCTGACCTCTGACCTCGGTGCCCCCTTCCTCCCACGGGACACCTCACTTTACTTTTCTGCGCAGGGCTTCCAAGGTCAGACCGGCCCGCCGGGCCCCGCTGGTGTCGTGGGCCCTCAGGTCAGAGCGGCCCCCGCCTCCCCCATTTTGCATCGTTTGGGGGACATTGTGGGGGGAGCTGAGGATCTGATAGACCCCCCCACTGTCGACACCCCCCACTTAACATGCACCTTCTTTCTCTCCAGGGAAAAATAGGGGATGCAGGGCCCCTGGGTGAGAGGGGCCCCCCGGGCCCCCCCGGACCTCCTGGAGAGCAAGGCCTCCCGGGCCTGGAGGGGGCCGAGGGGGCCAAGGTGAGCCCCACCCTGAGGGGGATCTCGGGGGCCCTAGACTGGGGGGCTGCACCCCATCCCCTGAACCTGACCTCTCTCCCCCTCGCTCCTGCAGGGAGAACCGGGAGCCCTGGGACCCCTCGGGAAGGAGGGGCCGCCGGGACCCAGGGGCTTCCCCGGCCCCCCAGGAGCCCCTGGGGACCCTGTGAGTATCTCGGGGCCCCCTGCGCCTGCCTGACCTCACGGTGCAGAGAGGAGAGGGGCTCGGGAGGGATGTGCCGACGGCATCCCTGGGGCAGGCAGCCTGAGAGCTAAGGAGTACCGCTGGGGGGCCTAGAGGAGCCCCACACTGCACCCAGCCCAGCGAGGGGGTGCGCGCTGTGACCCCCCAGCGGAGACAGGAGCTGGGGTCCCCTTGGGGTTCTTGACTGTCCATCATCTCCTCCCCCAGGGACCCGTGGGTCTGAAGGGTGACAAGGGACCCCCTGGCCCCGTCGGGGCCAACGTAAGTATGGCTGGGGGCAGAGGGAACTTGGGGCGCCCTAGGAGCCTGGTGTCTCCAGTCAGATGGGCCTCGGCCCACCGGTCCCGCCAGCCGCTGGCTGGGCAGGACTATCACCCCATCAGAGTGCTGTGATGAGAGGCCTCCTCTCTCTGTATCCTAAACCGCAGGGGCCTCGCTGCGGCTCCATCAGTTGGCTTTACGTTGCCATAATGACACGCCCGAGGCTGGGAAACTTTATAAAGAAAAAAAGGTTCATTTGGGCTCACAGATGCCACTCAAAGCCAAGGGGCTGCTGGCAGAGTTCTGAGGAAGGAGGGGGAGGGAGAAGGAGTGTGCGCACCTGATGTTCGCTTGGTCATTGTCACTCCCTCCTCCGTCTCTTTATTTTATTTATTTATTTATTTATTTATTTATTTATTTATTTATTTTTGTGGTACTGGGGAGGGTGGAACTCAGGGGCATTTGACCTCCGAGCGACACCCCAGCCCTATTTTTTATTCTTTATTTTGAAACCGGGTCTCACTGAGTTGCGGAGGGCCTCACTAAGTAGCTGAGGCTGTCCGCGAACCGCGATCCTCCGGTCTCGGCCTCCCGAATGCTGGGATGACGAGCGTGCGCCACCGCGCCCGGCTCCTCCTCCTTAGATCGAACCCAGGGGCATTCTGCCTCTGAGCTTCACCCCAGACCTATTTTATTTTTTACTTCGAAACAGGGTCTCCTTGCAAGGTGGCCGAGAGTCTTACTAAGTTGCCCAGGCTGTCCTCAAGCCCGCCATCGCCCCGTCTCAGCCTCCCAAGTGCCAGGATTGCACGCATGCGCCCCACCGTGCCTGGCAAGAACCTGTTTCCAAATAAAAAATAAAACAGGCTGGGGGTTGTATCTTGGAGGTAGAACGCTCCTTGAATTCAGTCCCCAGTAACACACACACACACACACACACACACACACACACACGTAAAAGAAAAAAGAGGCCGGGTGTGGTAGCGCACGCTTGAAATCCCAGTACTTGGGAGGCTGAGACAGGAGGGTCCTGGTTCGAAGCCAGCCTCAGCTACTTAGGTCCTTTGCAACGCAGTGAGACCCTGATTCAAAATAAAGAATATAAAATAGGGCAGGGCTATCACTTGGAGGTAGAATGCCCTGGGTTCCACTCCCAGTACTGAAAAAAAAAAAAAATAGCGAGCCCTCGGCTGGCCCTGACCCCCGTGTTTGCAGGGCTCCCCGGGAGAGCGCGGCCCCGTGGGCCCGTCGGGCGGCATCGGGCTTCCTGGACAAGGCGGAGGTCCCGGCCCCATCGGTCCGGCCGGCGAGAAGGGGTCCCCGGTAAGTGTCCTCCCGCGCTGTGGGCCGCACCCTTAGGACCTGGCTCTGCAGGACGCCGCGGCCATGACACCCTGTCCTCTTCCCCCACCAGGGAGAACGTGGCGCCCCAGGTCCCACGGGCAAAGACGGCCCCCCGGGCCCCCCGGGGCTTCACGGCCCCCCGGGAGCGGCGGGGCCCGCCGGCGAGGAGGGGGACAAGGTGAGGTGGCTGCGGCGGGCGGGGGGCGGGCGCAGGCCGGGCCTCCCTCACCCCGGCTCCTCTGCAGGGAGAAGTGGGCGCCCCCGGACACAAGGGGAGCAGAGGCGACAAGGGAGACTCGGTAAGTGCCCCGGGGGGAGCATGGGGACGTGGGGGTTCCGTCCCCATGCCGCAATCCATCAATCAATAGTAAAATAAAAATAAAAAATAAAAAGGGCCAGGAGGCTGGGTGTCGTAGCGCACACCTGTCATCCCAGTACTTGGGAGGCTGAGGCGAGGATCGCGGCAGGTTCGAAGCCAGCCTCAGCAGTAGTGAGGCTCTCGGCAAGTCGGAGAGGCTGCGTTTCAAATTCTAAAGTAAAACGCGGGGCCTGGTGGCGCACGCTTGTCATCCCAGCATCCGGGAGGCTGAGACAGGGGGATCTGGGTTCACGGCCAGGCCCAGCTACTTAGCGAGGCCCTCCGCAACTCAGCGAGACCCTGTTTCAAAATAAAGAATAAAGCTGGGCGTGGTGGGCACGCTTGTCATCCCAGCATTCGGGAGGCTGAGACCGGAGGATCGTGGTTCGCGGACAGCCTCGGCTACTTAGCGAGGCCCTCCGCAACTCAGTGAGACCCGGTTTCAAAATAAAGAATAAAAAATAGGGCAGGGGGTGTAGCTCGGAGGTTGAATGCCCCTGGGTTTCATCTCCAGACCCGCAAAAAAAAGAATAAAAAATAGGGCTGGGGGTGTAGCTCAGAGGTAGCACGCCCCTGGGTTCAGTCCCTTGTACCTGAAAAATAAAGAAGAAATAATAAAGAAAAAATAATAAAAAGGGCGCGGCTGGAGCTCAGAGGTAGAACACCCCTGCGTTCAACCCCCGGACCCAAGTAAATAAGGAGACAGGGTGGGTGGGCAGGAGGCCTTGGGGGACATATTTATTGCCCCTCCAGTCTGGAACTTTCTATTCTGTTTCCTTTCCCAGGGCCCACCTGGACCAACAGGGATTCGGGGTCCTCCGGGACACCCAGGCCCCCCGGTGAGTGCCCCGGCCCAGGCCTGTGACAGAGCCTCTCCGTCCCACAGGGCCCCCCCCCTCAGGGCGATGTCCCCACCCCCCCTTCAAGAGACCTGCGTGGACCCCGCTCCAGCCTGCCCCAAAGGCCGAGCCCTCCCGCCCCATCTCCATCCTGCTCACCGGGACCTGGAGCCTCAGATCTTAGCTTGAAATCCCCTCTGAGGCAGGGGCAGTGACGCTCGCCCGTCATCCCAGCACTTGGGAGGCTGAGACAGGAGGGTCGCAGGGTCGCGGCCAGCCTCAGCCACTTAGCGAGACCCTGTTTCAAAATAAGAAGTAAAAGAGGGCTGAAGGTGTAGCTTGGAGGTAGAACGTCCTGCGTTCAACTACCAGGACCAAGAAAAACAGAGCTGGTCATACCTTCCTGGGCACCTCACCTTCATGGTGCCACCACACCCCGATCACCTCCCCAAGTCTCCGCCTCCGTGTACTATCAACAGAGAAATTTGGGGATTTGCCGGAAGTGGCGGCACACACCTGTAACGCCAGTACCCGGGAGGCCGAGACAGGAGGATCGCAGGGTCGAGGCTGGCCTCAGCAACTTAGCAAGGCACACAGCATTTTAGTGAAGCCCAGGTCCAAAAATAAAGAGGGCTGGGTATGTCACTTGGAGGTAGAATGCCCTGGGTTCAATCCCTAGTACCACAAAAAAAGAAAAAAAAAAAGAAAAAAAGGGGGGGATATTAAATTCCTAACCCTTGACCTTTGGAGAGGCACTCAGACCGCAGCCGACCTTGACCTCACACGCAGCCGACCTTGACCTCACACGCAGCCCTAAGTGGATCTCGTCTCCACCTGGACCCTGCTCACGTCCTGAGCCCCAAACCCGGCTGCCCCCTGGACTATCCCCAACCCGAGAACTCAGCCCTGCAGCCGAACCCCCACTCCAAACCCGGCCCTGGTCCTCCCCAGACTCAGCCCCTCTCAGCCCCCAGCTCTGAAGCCCCCCACTGACCCTTGACCCAGCCCCCAACCCCACCCTGTGCTTCTCCAGGGGGCAGACGGAGCCCAGGGGCGCCGGGGACCCCCAGGCCTCTTCGGGCAGAAGGGAGATGACGGAGTCAGGGGCTTCGTGGGCGTCATTGGCCCCCCAGGCCTGCAGGTGGGTATCATTTTGGGGGGTGCCTGCGTCCCCCTCCCACCCTGGACCTCAATCTGGTTTCTTTGTTCCACAGGGGCTGCCTGGCTCTCCTGGAGAGAAGGGGGAGGTCGGAGACGTAGGGTCCATGGTACGGACTCCCAGGGGAAGGCCGGAGTCTGAGGGAGTGCGGGCCACAGGGTGGGGTGCCCAAGATCCCCTGGGGGGTTCTAAGGGCTTACAGTCACTGTAAGGGGGGCGCAAGCCATAAATACCCAGGGTCAGCCAGGCGTGGTGGCGCAGGCCTGTAGTCCCAGGACTTGGGAGGCTGAGACCGGAGGATCGCGGTTCGCGGCCAGCCTCAGCTACTTAGTGAGGCCCTCTGCAACTCAGTGTGACCCTGTTTCAAAACAAAGAATAAAAAATAGGGCTGGGAATGTAACTCAGAGGTAGAATGCCCCCGGGTTCCATCCCCAGTACTGCAAATAAATAAATAAATAAATAAATAAATAAATAAATAAATATAAAAATAAAAATATGAAAAATTAGCTGGGCGTGGTGGTGCACACTTGTAATCCCAGTACTTGGGAAGCTGAGACAGGACGATCGCACAGGTTCGAAGTCAGCCTCGGCTACTTACTTAGCAACTTAGTGAGACCCTGTTTCCAAGTAAAATCTCTAAAATAGGTCTAGGAGTGTAGCCCAGAGGTAGAAAGCCCCTGGGTTTCATTCCCAATACCGAAAGAAAGAAAGAAAGAAAGAAAGAAAGAAAGAAAGAAAGAAAGAAAGAAAGAAAGAAAGAGAAAGAAAAGAGAGAGAAAGAGAAAGGAAAAAGAAGAGAGGGCTGGGAGTAGCTCAGGACACCTTGGGCTCCGTGCCCAGTCCTGAGGGCACACAGCGGATCCAAGGAGGGGTCTTCACTGCAGCTTTGGGCCCTGGGGTCACTGGAGACCATTCTGTCCCCCCACAGGGTCCCCACGGAGCGCCAGGCCCTCGGGGTCCCCCTGGCCCCAGCGGATCAGAGGTGAGATCTCTGGGGGTCTGAGTGGGGACCCCATTTCCTTGGGGGGCTGCCGGGGCTACAGGGTCTCACTTCCCTCTTTGATGCCTCTCCAGGGCCCCCCGGGCCTCCCAGGCGGAGTTGGGCAGCCGGGGGCCGTGGGCGAGAAGGTGAGCCGGCGAGCCGGGTGGTGCCGGTGGAGGAGGAGGGCGCAACTTTATGGGGGGGGCGGCTGCTCGGGGGTGTCCCTGAGTCTGTTCTCACTGCAGGGTGAGCCGGGAGACGCTGGAGACCCGGGAGCCCCGGGAGCCCCGGGCATCCCGGTGAGTGAGCACTTGAGGCGCCCCCACACATCTTGGGGAGCCCCTGGCCCGGGCGTCTTAGCGAGACCTCCCTAGGAGGTCCCAGAGGCCCGCCCCGTAGAGTCCCATTGTGTGCCGTGCGGGGGTGCCGAGGGCGAGGCAGGGCGTCAGAGCCAACCTGAGCCCTGGCTCGGGGGTGAGCGCCCGCGGGGCCCCTCAAAGGCAGCGCGTGGGCCGGGCCAGCCTTAGACGCCCCAAGTCTCTCTGGCCTCTAACCCTGGGCAGCCGTGGTTCCTCTGACCCCTGGCTCCCAAAAGGTCCCAGACCTGAACCCAGGCAGGGTCTCCCTTCCCGCCTCCGACCTCTGCCCTCTGCCTCTGTAAAGGGACTCAAAGGTGAAATTGGTGAAAAGGGGGACTCGGGGCCCTCTGGGGCTGCTGGACCCCCAGGCAAGAAAGGCCCCCCGGGAGAGGACGGACCCAAAGGGAACATGGTAAGTTGGGGGAGCTGGGGGGTGCTTGAGAGCACTTGAGTCTGCTCGGAAAGTCCTAGGCAGAGGTCCCTTCCTGCGGTTTACTGTCCTACCAGCTCCCCAAGACAGGGCTGAATGAATCAACTAAAAGTCTAGTCTCCGGGCGTGGCGGCCCCCACCTAGGAGCCCGGAATTGGGAGGCTGAGACAGGAGGACTGCAGGGTCACGGCCAGCCTCAGCAACTTAGCGAGGTCCTCTGCAACCCAGTGAGACCCTGTTTCAAAATAATAAAATAAAATCAGGCTGAGGGTGTAGCTCAGAGGTAGAACGCCCCTGGGTTCCATCCTCAGCACGGAAAGAAAAAAGAAAAAAACAGCAGTAGTCGTACATGGCTGTCTGGGTGCGGCGTGGCGTGAGTGTGGGCAGGTGGGGCGCGGGAAGGCTGCCTCTGGCCACGGCTGGAGGCCCGGGCTCAGCTGGACGCGGGCTCGGAGTCGGGGCTGATGTGGGTTTGGAGTCGGGTGCAGGGTGAGGTTTTCCATCCCATCAGTGGGGTCCAGGGAGGGGGACAGGAGCTCTGGAGCGTCTGTGGACCCCAGCGTGCACCCCGCCAGCTCCCCACCTCCGGCTGGGTCCCCAAGGTTGATGGCAGATAACCCAGGGCAAGTCCTCAGCTCAGATGAACGCGGGGAGGGCCGCTCTGCCTGCCCGAGGCTGGCGTGGGTCGCCGGCGTGTCCCCAGCCACCGGCACTGGGTCAGTGTGTCTGTCCAGTGAGCCAGTGACCGCTCAGTAAGTCAGACGTGTGTCCTGGGTTTCTTCATTATCCGTTCTAGGGCCCCACGGGGCTTCCGGGAGATCTGGGGCCCCCAGGAGACCCTGGAGTTGCGGTGGGTGTGACCCCCTCCCCGGCCCAGCCTGGCCCTGGTCCTGTCCCCCCCTCCCTCACTCCCTGACCCCCATGACCTTGCCATGACCCCTCCTGACCTGACCTCTCACCCCGCAGGGGATGGATGGTATCCCGGGGGAGAAGGGAGACCCTGGCGATGTTGGGGGACCGGTGAGTGGGGGTCAGGGAATATGTTGCTGGTAAAGGAAAGGGGGTCTGGTGATGGGAACCTGGGGGGTCACTGGGGAGTGGGGTACCCGAGGCCCCCGTGAATTGGGCAGGTGAGGGGCAGGGGAAGGCTGCCTTCTGGCCACGGCTTGACCTTGTGACGCTCTGCCCCACAGGGGCCGCCCGGCGCTTCTGGAGAGCCTGGAACCCGGGGGCCCCCTGGCAAAAGGGTGAGTGGCAGCACGGCCCCTGGCCGCCCCGATTCCAGCCCTGTCCCCCCATAGGTCCACAAGCCCCCCCAGCCCCCAATCACCCCTCACACCCCCAAATCACCCACAGCCCCTGAATCACCCCCACAGACCCCCGAATCACCCCACAGCCCCCGAATCACCCCACAGCCCCAAACCACCTGCAGCCCCGAAATCACCCACAGCCACCTGAATCACCCCATAGCCCCCAAAGTACCTACAACCCCCCAAATTGCCCACTCCCTCTCTTTCCGTCCTCAGGGCCCTCCCGGCCGCCTGGGTCCTGAAGGCAGAGAAGGGGAGAAGGGCGCCAAGGTGGGTGCCGCCGGGAGGGCTGGGCTGGGCTGGGCAGGGCAGGTGGTCTCTGACTCTGCGCCTCTCCTTTTCAGGGGGAGCCGGGGCCTGACGGACCCCCAGGGAGGACTGGACCAGCGGGGGCTCGGGGGCCCCCTGGACGCATGGGGCCTGACGGTCTCCCGGGGATCCCCGGGCCTGTGGTGAGCGCGGCGGGGACGGGGCGGTGGCCGGGCTCCTGCAAGCTCACAGAGGGCCCGGTTCTGGGAACCGCTCACCTCCCGTCTGTTGCGTCCCCAGGGTGAGCCGGGCCTCCTGGGACCTCCCGGTCTGCTCGGCCCTCCAGGGCCCCTGGTAAGAGGCCTCTCGGCCCTGGGGTGCAGCTCCGGGGAGCTCCCTGGGCATCGGGGACCCCTGGGTGGATGGCGCCGCCCCGGGATGGCCACACATCCTACCGTCTACACGGGCTGTGTCTTCAACTGTCCGTACTGACCACCCAACCTGGTGGTCCACGCTGACCACGCTGACCTCCACCTGAGGGTCTGTGCTGATCTCCATACTGACGTCTGCACCGATTACACTGGTCCCCCATCCTGAGAGTCTACACTGACCCTTCCAACTTGATGGCCTACACTGGTCATTTGCACTGAACCTCCGTCTTTGTGTGTGTGTGTGTGGTACTGGGGATGGAAGGCATTCTACACCCCAGCCCGAGTTTTTATTTTATTTATTTATTTATTTATTTATTTATTTATTTATTTATTTTTGCGGGTCTGGGGATGGAACCCAGGGGCATTTGACCTCCGAGCTATACCCTCTGCCCTATTTTTTTATTCTTTATTTTGAAACAGGGTCTCAGTGAGTTGCAGAGGGCCTCCCTAAGTAGCTGAGGCCGTCCGCAAACCGTGTTCCAGCCTCCCGAATGCTGGGGTCACAAGCGTGCGCCCCCAATCCGGCTCCTGAGCTTCCCTCTTGGTGGTCTACACTGACCACCCACATTGAGCCCCCATCTTGGTGGTCCACACTGCCGCCCCTGATCTTGGCCGTCCACCATCGTCCTGTCTTCGAAGGCCTCATACCCACTCCCCTGGGTCTCAGACCCCTCTCTGTACACCCTTCCCACCTCCCACCCACCCTAGAGCGGCCCACCGACCCTTGTCTCCTTGCAGGGCCCCCCCGGCCTCCCCGGGCTGAAGGGGGACGCGGGCTTCAAGGGAGAAAAGGTAGGCCCCCGCCCCTCGCACCCCGTTCTGCTTCCTTGGCCAGAGGCTGGGAGGCGGTGTCCGTGCCCCATGCGCGCCGGAGGCCCCGCAGGTGCCCGCCCCGCATCTCCCGCTCACGCCTGCTGTGTGCTCTGTCCCCCAGGGCCACATCGGATTAATCGGCCTCATCGGTCCCCCCGGGGAGGCGGGCGAGAAGGGGGACCGGGGACTGCCGGGCGTGCAGGGCCCCCCAGGCCCTCAGGGAGATGCCGTGAGTGTGCATTCGGGCCTGGGTGGGGGCAGTTGAGGGGGCTGTTCATGGGGAGGGGGAGATGGGATGCAGCTGGGTTTGGAGGCTGTTGGGGGAATTCTCTAGGGCTTGGGGTCTTCCTCTGAGGGGACTAAGGCTAGTCTGGGGGCTATATTGGGGCAGCAGCGCGCCCCGCTGATGGCGGCCCTGATGTCTTCTCCAGGGTCTGCCCGGTCCTGCTGGCTCTTTGGGCCACCCGGGGCCCCCAGGCGTGGCGGTGAGTGTGGGGGCTTTGTGGGGTGGGGTCGCCACGGCCGGCCACGCCGGGAGCCCAGCTGTCCGTCTCTACCCCGCAGGGCCCTCTCGGACCCAAGGGCTCAAAAGGCGCCCCGGTGAGTGCCCCCCCCCCGCAGCCGTCCCCCGCTGTTTATTCCCTCATTCAGTCCGGCCTGATAAATATTTACTCCACACCTACCGGGACGCCTTCCCACACCCCAGCTGCCAGCAGTTTTAAGAGGCGCCGTTATTTTATAGACGGCTAGGCCAGAAAACGGCTCGCCAAGCGAATCGCGGCTGGCCAAAGATGGCAGATGCCAGTCTGGAGCCGGCGAGGCGGCGCCGCGTGTCACCCCGGGGCCCGGGAGGCTGAGCCCAAGGAGCGCAGGTTCCGGGGCCGCCTCAGCAAGCGGCGGGGCTCACCAACCTAGCGACACCCTGACTCAAAATAAACACGGGCAGGGGGCGCGGTGGCGCACGCTTGTAACCCAGCCCCAGCTCCTTAGCGAGGCCCTTGCCACCCAGTGAGACCCCGCTTCAAAATAATCAAAAATAGGGCTGGGGGTGTGGCTTGGAGGTCGAACGCCCCTGGGTTCCATCCGCAGTACCACACACAGAACTAATGTGCATCTGTGCTTAGCGCTGAACTTTGCCAGTCACCCCTTGGGACTGAGTGTGCGTGTGTGTGCGTGCATGTGTGTGCGTGTGCGTGTGTTCATGTGTGTGCTGGCATCTGGGCGTCTCCACAGAGTTCATCTGAAAGCGGCTTCCCCCTCTACCCTCCCATAGGGATCCCCCGGTCCTCGTGGAGACACTGGACCCGCAGGTCCCCCAGGCCCCCCGGTGAGTTCCCCAGGGGAGAGGACTGTGCGCCAGCACCTGGGGGAGGGAGAGTAGGGACTGTGTCCGGGGTACCCCCAGTGGGTCCCCTAACGCTCAGCTTGGTGTACAAGGGTATAAACAGGACGAGCAGGTCCTTGCAAGTCCCAGGCCAGGCCGGGCATGGTGGTGCGCACCCGTGAGCCACGTGGGGACATCGTGCGCCTGGACCACGCCTCCTGGGTCCTGACCCGGGTCTCCCTCCATCTCTCCGTCACCTGAGCTCAGTTCTTGGCCATTTACTTCTTCATTATCTATCTCACCCGCCTTTCCTCCCGGGCCTCTTCCTCCGTGCCCGTCCCAGGGTCCCCCGGCCGAGCCGCACGGGCTGCGCCGGCGCCGGCGCGCGGTGGCCCCGGAGGGCGGCCTGGAGGAGGTGCTGGCCTCGCTGGCCGCCCTGAGCCTGGAGCTGCAGCAGCTGCAGCGCCCGCCGGGCACCGCCGGGCGCCCGGGCCTCGCGTGCCACGAGCTGCACCGGAACCACCCGCACCTGCCAGACGGTGAGCGCCGGGGTGAGGGCCCCGGGCTGGCAGGGTCCCGGGGCCACCCTGCCGCCGCTCACTGGGGCCTGGCTCTGCGGCAGGGGAGTACTGGATCGACCCCAACCAGGGGAGCGAGCGCGATGCCTTCCGGGCTTTCTGCAATTTCACTGCCGGTGGGGAGACCTGCCTCTACCCGGATAAGAAATTTGAGACCGTGAGTGCTGGGCTCATCCACCTCCCTCATCCCATCCAGGACTGGAGACCTCTGCTCCCCATGCCACCCTCTCCACCCTTCTAAAGACATTGGTACTTGGGAGGCTGAGACAGGAGGACCACAGTTTGGAGGCCAGCCTTAGCAATTGAGGCCCTCAGCAACTTAGACCCTGTTTCACAAAAAATAAAAAGGGGTTGGGGTTGTAGTTCAGAGGTAGAATGCCCCTGGGCTCAATCCCCAGAACCACAAAACAAAATTAAATTATGTTATATTAAAAAGGGGCGGGGTGGCGCATGCTTGTAATCCCAGCATTGGGGAGGCTGAGACAGGAGGATTGCAGGTTCAAAGACAGCCTCAGCTACTTAGAGAGGTCCTTTGCAACTCAGTGAGACCCTGTTTCAAAATAAAGAATAAAAAAATAGGGCTGGGGGTGTAGCTCGGAGGTAAAATGCCCTTGGGTTCCATCCCCAGTACTGCAATAAATAAATAAATAATAAAAATATAAAAAACAGACCTAGGGGGTGTTGCTCAGAGGTAGAATGCCCCTGGGCTCAATCCCCAGCACCACCATAAATAAATAAATAAATAAATAAATAAATAAATAAATAAATAAATAAATAAATAAAATGGCACATCCAGGGAAAGGAAGGGAGGAGGCCGGGAATGGAATGGCACCCTTGGGCCCCCTGGGGGAGCTCGGGGCTTGCAGCACAGGTGCTGGGAGGCCCCCTTGGGGGAGCAGCTGGGGTATTTACCCCATCAACCCTTAGCCGAGGGCTGCCTCGCGGCCTGGCCCCATCCCCAGCAGGGCTCGGCCCAAGCCTCCTGGGGTGCCCCGGGGCGTCCGCTACACCCACTTCCTGCTCCCCAGGTGAAGCTGGCCTCCTGGTCCAAGGAGAAGCCGGGGGCCTGGTACAGCACCTTTCGCCGAGGGAAGAAGGTGAGACCCCCGGCCGCGGTGGGGCGGTGGGAGGCCGGGGCGGCGCATGGGGACTTGGGGCCAGCGATCAGAACAGACTCTTCTGCCCCCTGGGGCGGAGGACGGTCATCGCTACAGAGTCCCGGGGCTGGGGACAGAGCAGGAGGCCAGAGAGGCCACAGACCGCGATCCTCCCATCTCAGCCTCCTAAGTACTGGGATTCTAAGTGTGCGCCACCACGCCTGGCAACTATGGGAGCAAATAAGATACAGTCCCGACTCGATGAGACTGATGTTCTGTGAGAAAACAAACAAAACTATAATACAACACAAGGACAAAGCTTACTTCGGGTCCCCCAGCACAGGCGCCGCCTGTCATCCAGGACTTAGGAGACTGAGGCAGGAGGATGGCCGGTTCGAGGCCAGCCTTGACAACAACTTAGTGAGACACCATTTCAAAACAAAAATAAGGCCGGGCGTGGTGGCGCACGCTTGTCATCCCCGTGCTTGGGAGGCAGAGACAGGAGGATCGCGCAGGTTCGAAGCCAGCCGCGCGCACTGGCTTAGGAGACCCTGTTTCCAAGTAAAAAATTATAAAATAGGTCTGGGAGTGTAGCCTGGAGGTAGAAGGGCTTCCAGGAACCCCAGTACCACCAAAACTAAAAATAAAATAAAAAATAAAAATAAAAATAAGACTGCTGGGCGTGGTGGCGCACACTTGTAATCCCGGTACTTGGGAGGCTGAGACAGGAGGCTCGCACAGGTTCAAAGCCAGCCTCGGCTACTTAGTGAGGCTCTCAGCAACTTAGGGAGACCCTGTTTCCAAATAAAAATATAAAATAGATCTGTGAGTATAGCCTGGAGGTAGAAAGCTTCTGGGTTTCATTCCCAGTACCACCAAAAAAAAAAAAAAAAGACTAAAAAATAGGGCTGGGGTGTGGCTCAGAGGTACAATGCCCATGGGTTCCATCCCTGGTACTTTATAAATAAATAAATAAATAAATAAATAAATAAACAAACAAACAAATAAATAAATAAATGTAAGGGTGTAGCTTGGAGGTACAATGCCCCAGAGTTCAATACCCAGCACTAGGCACGTGTGCGCACGCACGCACACACACCCGCGTGTGTTCATGCACAGCCTCACGGGATTCTCCTCTGGGTCTCTGGTCTCTGCTCGAGGTGGCGGGCCTGCCAGGGGACAGGGATCCCGGGAGGCGGGGTCCTCCTGAAGGCAGGGCCTGGCGCGACCCCTTGCCTCTCCGCACCCCAGTTCTCCTACGTGGACGCAGACGGGTCCCCGGTGAGCGTGGTGCAGCTGAACTTCCTGAAGCTGCTGAGCGCCTCGGCCCGCCAGAAGTTCACCTTCTCCTGCCAGAACGCAGCCGCCTGGCTGGACGAGGCCGCGGGGGACCACGGCCGCGCCCTCCGCTTCCTGGGGACCAACGGGGAGGAGCTGTCCTTCAACCAGACGGCAGCGGCCACCGTCCAGGTCCCCTCCGACGGCTGCAGGGTGAGGCGGGCGGCGGGAAGGAGGGGGAGGGCCGGGCCCTGGCTCAGATGGGAAGACCGCAGGTTTGAGGCCGGCCTCCGCATTTAGCGAACCCTCAGCGACCGAGAGAAACCCTGTTTCCAAATATAAAAAATCAGCTGGGCGTGGTGGGCACGCTTGTAATCCCCGCGCTTGGGAGGCTGAGACAGGAGGATTGAGTAGGTTTGAAGCCAGCCTCAGCTGGTTTAAGACACCCTGTTTCCAAATAAAAGTATAAAATAGGTCTGGGAGTGTAGCCCGGAGGTAGAAGGCCCCTGGGGTTCCATCCCCAGTACCACCAAAAAAAAATTTATATATATATATGAAAATAAGAAGGGCTAGTGGTGTAGCTCAGAGGTAGAACACCTCTGGGTTCAATCCCTAGTGCCTAAAAAATAAAAAAATAAGGATAAATATAGCAAGGTCAGGCGACACAGGCCTGGAATCCCAGGACTTGGGAAGCTGAGACAGGAGGATTCAACGCCAGCCTCCGCAACCTAGAGGACCCTGTTTTAAAAAAAAAAGGAAGCCGAGCGTGGCGGCGCACGCTTGTCACCCCGGTACTTGGGAGGCTGAGACAGGAGGATCACAGGTTCATGGCCAGCCTCAGCTACTTAGTGAGGCCCTGTTTCAAAATAAAGGATGGGGGATGTAGCTTGGAGGTAGAATGCCCCTGGGTTCAATTCTCAGTACCAGAGGAGAGGAGGGAGGAGGAGGAAGGAGGAGAGGAAGGGAGATGGAGGGGAGGGGAGGGCTGGCTGCCGGCCCTCGCTAACCCCGGCCGCCCTCCTCTGTGGTCAGCTGCGCAAGGGCCAGGCGAGGACGCTGTTGGAGTTCAGCTCCTCCCGAGCCGGCTTCCTGCCCCTGTGGGACGTGTCCGCCGTGGACTTCGGCCAGATGAACCAGAAGTTCGGCTTTGAGCTGGGCCCCGTGTGCTTCAGCAGCTGAGGCTCTGGCCCCGAGCGAGGCGCAGATGACCGCCGAGGGAGCCCCAGGCGGGGCGTATTTGGTGCTGAGGCTTTGACGCCGCCACGGTTGTCCTGTCCCGGCCGGGGTGTGGCCCGGCTCGTCGTGGTCAGACAGTACCCCTTCTGCCTTGGGGTGGAGGGGCCTCAGGTGGCCCCGCGGGGCCTGGCACTCTCTCTGGACCCGTGAGCTCCTCCTCCACGCCCTGGTGCTACCCCCCTAGTGAAGCACTGGATGCCGGGCCTGGGCCCCTTCCCCGCCCCTGTTCCCAGAGAAGGGACTGAAGTCAGGCTCCAGGGACAGCGGGACTTCCTCACCCTCTCCTGAGCCCTGCCCGGCCCTCCCACCCCCACATCCAAGCCCCTCTGCTGGGCGCTGGGCTTCGCGGACAGAGATGGAGGCCGAATCTGGGCCCCTTTTTATGCCCGGGTCTGTGTTGAAAGGGGAATCCTGGCGGGTGGGTGGGCGCGGTGGCACACGCCTGTCATCCCGAGACGACGGGAGGGTCGATGGCAGGTTGGAGGCCAGCCTGGGCAGCCTAGCGAGTGCCGTAGCGACTTAGTGAGACTGTTTCAAAAAATCAAACTGAATCAAATAGAGCTGGGGGTGGGGCTCAGAGGCAGCGCCCCCCCAGGGTCGTCCTCGGGTACTGCAAGAAAATTAAATTAAATTAATAAAAATAAAAGGGAAAATTCTTCTGTTGTCCATTTAATCCAGATTCTGGCGCACACCTTCCCTCTGCCACCCTCGTCCCCCGGGCCACCGGGCAACACTGGCATCCTCGGCCTGCGAATAAACCAGCAAACTGCTCTGGTCTCTTTCTCTAATAGCTGCTGGCCAACAGCCCTTGTCTAACACAGAATACCTTTTTTTGGCGGGGGGGCACTGGGGATGGAACCCAGGGGCATTTGACCTCCGAACTACACCCCCAGCCCTATTTTTTTATTCTTTATTTTGAAACAGAGTCTCACTGAGTTGCAAGGGGCCTAAGTAGCTGAGGCTGGCCTCGAACCGAGGTCCTCCTTTGGACTCAACGTCAGTGCATTCCCTTCCTAAGCGGCCACAGCCGCCTCGAGCCACACCTCCCCCCCATTTCACCGATGCCCCAGGAGGGAGAGGATCCGAGGGCGCGGTGTCTGCCCAACCCGCAGCCCAGGTGGGTCTCCGTTTTGTAACCCCAGCCCAGCCGGTGCTGGCCTTCTGGAAGGAAGGGACGAGTAACGCGTAGTTTAACGAGGACGCTTTAATTAGCCAAAGCTCGTTAATGAATGAGAAACCCGGCCCTGTAAATGAAAGGTTAATTGGCACCGGTGTGAGCAGGGAATCCGTGACAGGGGAATTCTGGGCCTCGCTCGTGGCGGGAGCCCCAGCTGATTTGCATACGCTGCAGCGTAATTAATCACCGCACTGGTACTGCCGCTTCCAGGGCCATTAATGTTTCTGGCTGGGGGTGGGGCACCCGCCGCTTCACAGGAAGGTGCAGGGATGGACAATGGGGGCCTTGACACATCTGCGTTCACCACGACGCTGTTGCAAGCACTCGCAGGCCACAGGCCTTGGAATCCGGCCGCCTCTGCTCCGGCCGAGCTGGCACCGCGGCCCCCAGCGCTCAGCCAGCTTGGCTGGAGTCACGGCACCTGCAGGGTCGCGCACACCCAGCTGTGCTGGGACGCAGCCACATCTGGATGGAGGGGGAGAGGGCCTGCTGCGCCAGGGTGCATGCAGGCACCCGGGACCCGGGGCACTTGCACCTGGAGCTGCTATATGGACCTAACTGGCTCACGGAGGTATGAGACAGCCATTCCACCCATCCATTCAACAAACATTAAAAAATATTTTTGTGAAGCCGGGTGTGGTGGTGCACGCTTGTCATCCCCGCGCTTGGGAGGCCGAGACAGGAGGATCGCGCAGGTTCGAAGCCAGCCTCAGCTACTTAGTGAGGCTCTCAGCAACTTAGTGAGACCCTGTTTCCAAATAAAATAGAAAATAGGTCTGGGAGCCGGGCACGGTGGCGCACGTTTGCAATCCCAGCATTCAGGAGGCTGAGACTGGAGGATTGCAGTTCGTGGACAGCCTCAGCTACTTAGGCCCTCTGCAACTCAGCAAGACCCTGTTTCAAAATAAAGAATGAAAAACAGGGCAGGGGTGTAGCTTGGAGGTCGAATGCCCCTGGGTTCCATCCCCAGACCCGCAAAAAAAAAAAAAAAAAAAAGAGGTCTGGGAGTATACTCCAGAGGTAGAAGGCCCCTGGGTTCCATCTCCAGTGCCACACACACACACACACACACACACGATTTTTGTGTGGTACTCGAGACTGAACTGAAGGGTGATCTACCACGGAGCTACATCTCAGCTCTTTTAATTTTACTTTGAAACGGGGTCTAAGTTGATGGAGCCTCACTAAGTAGCTGAGGCTGTCTGCGAACCGAGATCCTCCGGTCTCAGCCTCTTAAAGGCTGGGAACATACCACGCCCAGAAATTCTACAACCAAGGCTAAGCTGGTTTCAGATGCTGAGTGGTTGCTTTGCCAGAAGCCACTTAGTTACGGACTCACCATCAGAAGATTCAAGTCCCGCTACAAAAGCTACAATTTAGGTTGAACAAGTATAGTAAACAATATACAAGTCCTAAAACTTAGAGCACTCTGAATACTTAATAAGAAACCTGTTACAAACAGGCAGGAGGAGGCCGGGCGTGGTGTACACATTTGTAATCCCAGGACTTGGGAGGCTGAGACCAGAGGATCGCGGTCCACAGACAGCCTCGGCTACTTAGTGAGGCCCTCTGCAATTCAGGGAGACCCTGTTTCAAAATAAAGAATTAGGCCGGGCGTGGTGGCGCACGCTTGTCATCCCCGCGCTTGGGAGGCGGAGACAGGAGGATCGCGCAGGTTCGAAGCCAGCCACGCTGGCGTAAGAAACCCTGTTTCAAAAATATAAAATAGGTCTGGGAGTGTAGCTCGGAGGTAGAAGGGCTTCCAGAAACCCCAGTACCACCAAATAAATAAATAAATAAAAAATAAAGAATAAAAATAGGGCTGGGGTGCAGCTTGGAGGTAGAATGCCCTGGGTTCCATCCCCAGTACCACACACACACACACACACACACACACACACACACACACACACACACACACAGGCAGGGCTATGGGGCTAATGAACCAAGTCCAGGGAGAGGGGATTGTGAAGCCAGCCTGGGCACTGAGGAGGTAGACGAGTCAGTCGCCCTGGTCCTCGGCCAGCAGAGAGCAGAGCGGCGCACACACCCACCTGTGGCGCGAGGAAGCTGTGTGCCAGCATCTGCTCTCCCCAGGGCTCCCGCAGGCGCCTGAAGGTGCTGTCCATGGTCCCGGCAGGCTTCTGCAACTAACCAGACGCTTGTCGTTGCCACGATGCGCTGATGGCGTGAGCCCACGGCCGCAGGGAGCGGGATGACCCAAGCGTCCGCTGTCAGGCGCACACAGGCGCTGGGCCCTGGGCCAGGGCCCAAACGGGTCTCCTGGCGGCTTCCTGAGGGCGAGCTGGGCACGGCCGGCGGGTCCGGGCGAGTCGTCACGAGCCGCGAGCTGACTTAGGTCCCGACTTCTACATAGGGATTCTCTTCCCTGCCACCACCTTCTTCTCCTCCTTTTTCCTCCTACTCCTCCTCTTCCTGAATTCAGGGCCACTCTACCACTGAGCTACAGTCCCAGTTCGTGTGTGTGTGTGTGTGTGTGTGTGTGTGTGTGTGTGTGTGTGTGTGCATGCGCACACATGTGCCTGTGTGTGGTACTAGGGCTGGAACCCAAGGACCCTCTATCTCTTAGCTACACCCTCAGCCCTATTTTATTTTATTTTATTTTTGGCAGTACCGGCGTTAGAACCCAGGGGCATTCTACCTCCGAGCTAGGTCCCAGCCCTATTTTTTATTCTTTATTTTGAAACAGGGTCTCACTGAGTTGCAGAGGGCCTCACTAAGCAGCTGAGGCTGGCCGTGAACCTGCGATCCTCCTGTCTCAGCCTCCCAAGTACTGGGATTACAAGTGTGTGTCACCACGCCCCGCTCTTCATTTTTTAAAATTTATTTATTTATTTATTGCGGGTCTGGGGATGGAACCCAGGGGCATTCTACCTCTGAGCTCCACCCCCAGCCCTATTTTTATTCTTTGTTTTGAAACAGAGTCTCACCAAGTTGCAAAGGGCCTCACTAAGTAGCTGAGGCTGGCCGCAAACCATTAGCCTCCCGAATCCTGGGATAACAAGCGTGCGCCACCATGCCCAGCATTTCATTTTTAATTTTGAAACAGGGTTTCTCTAGGTTGATGAGAGCCTCACTTCTTGCTGAGGCTGTCCTTGAACCTGTGATCCTCCTGTCTCAGCCTCCCAAGCACTGGTTTTACAGGCCTGCACCACCACAGCTCCAGGTAGAATCCTAATCCTGGGAATCTGCCAGGCGAGCCGCCCGTGGCGGGTGCGTGGAGACTGGGACACACGTGCATGGTCGGTGCTGGACCTCCGGGCTCCTGGGGCTGCGTGCCCGCGCCCCTCCGGGCCTCGGTTCCTACTTATAAGTGGATGATTTATGGCACCGGGGGAACACGTTGCATCAGGGGTAGATTAGAGAAAATAGGTCAGAGGCTAAGAATAACATCTGGCACACGGCTGCAGCTATAAAAGTGTCACCATCCTGGAAAATAGAGAGAGACGGGGCGGGCGCAGTGGCACACACCTGGCAGCCTAAAACTTGGGAGGCTGAGACAGGAGGATCACAGAGCCGAGGCCACTCGGCGAGGCCCTCTGCAACTTCGCAAGACCCTGCCTCAGAATAGAAAAAAGTCAGAGCCGGGCGTGGTGGGCACGCTTGTCATCCCAGCATTCTGGAGGCTGAGACAGGATCGCGGTTCGCGGCCAGCCTCAGCTACTTAGTGAGGCCCTCTGCAACTCAGTGAGACCCGGTTTCAAAATAAAGAATAGCCGGGCGTGGCGGCGCACGCTTGTCATCCCCGCGCTTGGGAGGCGGAGACAGGAGGATGGCACGGGTTCGAAGCCAGCCGCGCGCGCTGGCTTAGGAGACCCTGTTTCCAAATAAAAAATATAAAAATAGGTCTGGGAGTGTAGCCCGGAGGTAGAAGGGCTTCCAGGAACCCCAGTACCACCAAAAAATAAATAAATAAAAAAATAAAGAATAAAAAAATAGAGCAGGGGGTGTATCTCGGAGGTAGAATGCCCCTGGGTTCCATCCCCAGTGCTGCAAAAATAAATGAATAAATTTATATATAACTTATATATAATTAATTATTTTTATATATATATATTTATTTATTTTTTTATTTATTATTTTTTTGGTGGTACTGGGGTTCCTGGAAGCCCTTCTATCTCCGGGCTACACTCCCAGACCTATTTTTACATTTTTATTTGGAAACAGGGTCTCCTAAGCCAGCGCGCACGGCTGGCTTCGAACCCGCGCGATCCTCCTGTCTCCGCCTCCCAAGCGCGGGGATTACAAGCGTGCGCCACCACGCCTGGCATATTTTTATATATTTATAAAAATTAATTTATATATATAATTAATAGATATATATATAATTATATATATAATAAACCAGGACTAGGATGTAGCTCAGAGGCGGAGCGCCCCTGGTCCCATGCCCAGCAGGACAGCAAGGGGGAAGCCTGATCGTGAAGGAGGCGCCGCTCCAGCTGCCCTGGGAGTGGCCTCTCGCCTTTCCCCAGCTCTCCAGGCCTCTCTTTTCTCTCCCTTGTCTCTACTCTTCCGAGGCTCCCTGCGGCCCCGAGTCTTTCTACTCGGCAGCTCCAGGTGACGGCTGTGCCTTGTGGCCCCGGGACCTTTGCACTTGGTCTGCTCTCTGTTCTCCAAGTCCTGCTGGCCCTTCGCCATCCTTGAGGTCTCAGTTGGAGCGCCGCTCCTGACACCGGCCACTCAGGGTGGACCAGATCCCTCCCCACACTCCCGAGACCCCTGCCCGTGAGGGGCATGCGTCAGTACTTAACTCTCATTGAGAAAGAGAACTGCCTTGTTTATTTTATTTTATTTAATTTTAATTTAATTTTATTTTATGGTACTGGGGGTGGAACCCAGGGACTTTCTACCTCCGGGCTATACTCTCAGGCCTATTTTATATTTTATTTGGAAACAGGGTCTCACTAAGTTGCTGAGAGCCTCACTAAGTAGCTGAGGCTGGCTTCGAACCTGCGCCCTCCTCCTGTCTCAGCCTGCCAGGCGCAGGGAACCGGGCTGAGAGCTGCCTGGTCGTAAGCACAAATCGCGTGCAGGCTGCAGCTGGTACTAGAGCTCGGTCTCTCTGTGGAGATCCCACCGAGGAGTCCTGAGACCTCGGCTAACACCCAACTCCCCCTCCTCCTCGCTGTGTGACTTTGGCCACGGAGCTTAACCTCTCTGGGCCTCATTCCTCCCCGATGAAACCCTTCCCAGGGCTACCGTGGGGGCAGAAATGACACCCAGCCAGCGCGGTGCTGAGCCAAGTTCCTGCTGCACAGGCTCTGCTCCGGCCGGGCTTCCTCCTGCCTGAGCGGAGCCCGGAAGCGGCTGGTCTTGTCCTGCCAGCTCAGGCCCCAATTCCCAGGCCCCTGATGGGAACCACATGTGCTGGCCGCCCTCCCTGCCTCCCCCAGGGAGGCCTCCTGAGTCATCTTGGCCTCCCGGCCAGCCTCCGCTCCCTGCCTCGGCCTCATTCCCACGCGCTCCGCCCCGGAGTGAGTCCCTGCTGGCTGTTCCCGTGTGACCCCCGCCCGCGCCCTGTTTGTGGTGTGACTGGGCCCGAATTACGGGTCTGTGGCTGGGCTTTGCACAAACCGCACGTCGTCGGTGGTGGGCACACCGGGGTGTGTTTGTGTGAACTCACAGCCTGTTCTGCGTGGCTGTCTTGTGGGCTGAGGGGTATTTTTGGCACTGTGGTTTTTCTCGTTGTAATGGGGATGGAACCCAGGGGCCTTCTACCTCTGAGCTCCGCCCCAGCCCTTCTTCTTGTTTAGTTTTAAAACAGGGTCTTAGGCCGGGCATGGTGGTGCACGCCTGTCCTCCCAGCATTCTGGAGGCTGAGACAGGAGGATCGAGGTTCACGGCCAGCCTCAGCTACTTAGTGAGGCCCTCTGCAACTCAGTGAGACCCGGTTTCAAAATAAAGAATAAAACATAGGGCTGGGAGTATAGCTCGGAGGTCGAATATCCCTGGGTCCAATCCCAGTATCACCACCGGAAAAAAAATAAATATAATAATAATAATAATAATAATAATAATAAAAGGCACTGCTAGAGAGAGATAAGTACTGTGGCTCAGCCCTTCTTACCATCCTCCAATACCCTTCCAGAACTCCTATTGGTCGAGCCTAACCAGGCGCAAGGGAGCCTGGGAACTGTAGTCTGCAGGGCTAAGGGAACCTGGGAAATATAGTTCACAAGGGCAACCTCCTCCATTGTAGAAGGCAGCCGAGGACAGATGAGGGCTTTGGCCAGGTCATCCAGCACAGGCCAGAGGTCAGCCATGACAGAGGCCATCTCCCACACCAGAGCTTGGAGGGCCCTGGCCATGGTCCTGAAGCACATCCTTAACAAGAGCAGCTGAGACAGGAGGATGGCAGGTTCAAGGCCGGCCTCAGCAATTTAGTGAGACCCTCAGAAACTTAAGAGACCCTCTTTCCAAATATAAAGCTGGGCCTGGCGGCCCCCTGCTTGCAATCCCAATGCCTGGGAGGCCGAGACAGGAGGATCACAGGTTCGCAGCCAGCCTCAGCTACTTAGTGAGACCCTGTTTCAAAATTTAAAAAAATGAAAATAGGGCTGAGGGTGGAGCTCAGAGTTAGAATGCTCCTGAGTTTAATTTCCAGTCCCACAAAAAGAAAAAGGAAAAATGTAAGGATAGCGGGCATGGTGGTGCGAGCCTGTAATCTCATTACTTGGGAGGCTGAGACATGAGGATCGTAGTTTTAATTTAGCAAGATTCAGAAACCCAGCAAGACCCTGTTTAAAAAGAAAAAAGAAGCCGGGCGTGGTGGCACAGGATTTTAATCCCAGTACTTGGGAGGCTGAGACAGGAGGGTTGTGGGTTCATGGCTACACTCAGCTATTTAGTGAGGCCCTCCTGAAACACAGTGAGATCCTGTTTCAAAACAATGAATAAAAAAATAGGGTTGGGGTGTAGCTCAGGGGTAGAATGGCCCTGGGTTTGATGCCCAGTGTCATGAAAAAGAAAAGAAAAGGAAAGAAAAGAAAAGAAAAGAACAAAACAGGTGTGGTGATGCAAGCTTGTAATCCCAGTACTTGGGAGGCTGAGGCAGGAAGATCACAGGTTCAAGGCCAGCAAGTAGTGGGACTCTCAGACACCTAGCAATACCCTCTGTGAACATAAAAATAAAAAAATAGGGTTGGGAGGTAGAATACTCCTGGGTTCAATTCCCAGTACAAAAAAAAAAAAAAAAAAAAAAAGGGCTGAGGGTGTAATTTGGAAACAGAACACTCTTGAATTTAATTCCCAGTACTAAAATAACTAAAAAAATTTTTTAAAAAATTAAAAAACTAAGGGCTTGGGGTGTAGCTCAGAGGTATAATGCCCCTGAGACCCATCCCCAGGAACACACACACACGGGCACGCGCACGCACGCACGCATGCACGCACACACACGCATCCATCCCCTGCCGGCTTGGCCTGATGTTCCTGCAAAGGATGGTGGGCCTCCCATTTTGTGAGGGGCGATGGAGGGCGAGCCCCCTCCGGCCGACTCGGTCTTGTGGGCAGCTGCCCACGGTAACGTTAGGCTCAGGGCCCAAGCACAGCCCTGACCCAAAGTCACAGCTCTCTCCCCGTGTGGGGCGATGTTGGAGGAAGACAAATCCTTCCAAAGAGGGCGCTCGGCCGGGCGCGGTGGGCACCCGCGTCATCCCAGCATTCGGGAGGCTGAGCCCGGAGGATCGGGGTTCGCGGACGGCCTCGGCTACTTAGTGAGGCCCTCTGCAACTCAGTGAGACCCGGTTTCAAAATAAAGAATGAAAAATAGGGCAGGGGGTGTAGATCAGAGGTAGGAAGCCCCTGGGTTCAACCCCCAGTACCACAAAAAAAAAAAAAAAAAAAAAAAGAAAAGAAAAAAGAAAAGAAAAAGGAAGAGGGCTGGGGGGTAGCTCTGAGGTCGGAAGCCCCTGGGTTCCATCTTCAGCACCAAAAAAGAAAAAGAAGAGCGTAGTGTCAGTCTCCCCTGGCCTGTTTCTCCATCGTCCTAGCTAAGACCCCTCCTCTCAGGAGCCTTTGCCGCTCTGTGGCAGCCAGGGGACTGGAGACTGATGGGGGTGGGGTAAAAAGCAGAGAAAGGCGACGGAGCCCCCCCAAAAAACCCTGAAGACAAGGACATCCCCCCTATGCGAATGCTCGTGAATGCTGTAATTTCTCGGGGGGATCTGGGCCTGTCCCAGGTGGGCGGGGGCGGGGAGCTTCCTGGGGGGCCGCGGGGGTGCTGGCTAGCGGGGTGCCCCTGATTTAGGCCGGGGCTCCCAGCTGTCGCGCCCGGGTTCCATGACCCTCGCCTGCTCCCTGTGTACTGGGGATGGAGCCCAGACGGTCTACTTCCGAGGTACACCCCCAGCCCCCCCAGCCCCCCACTTTTTTTGCAGCACTGGGGGATGGAACCCAGAGGCAGTCTGCCTCCAAGCTACACCCCCAGCCCTATTTTCCAGTCTTTATTTGGAAACAGGGTCTTGCCAAGTCGCTGGAGATCCCGCTCGCTCCACTGCGGAGGCTGGCCTCGAACCCGCGACCCCTTGTCTTAGCCTCCCCAGCACTGGGATGCCAGTCTTGGGTGCGCCCGGGTCCGAGACCCTGATTTTGCTTCTCGCTCCCATCTCCCCGGCATCGGGGATGGACTCCCCCCTTCCCTAACTTCCAGTGCCAGGCCCTGCCTCAGTTTCCCCGCTGATCCTCGGAGTTCTTTGGGGGGGGGGCGGGCTGCAGCCTAGTTTCTCCGGTGCAGGCCCTCCTCGCCGCCGCCCCTCGCCCTCCCCACCCGCATCCTCTCCCCTGGCGGAGGGGGGGGGGCTGGGCGGGGCCGGGTGCCTGCGTTGGGGTCTGGGTCTGGGCTGGGGCGGGGCCTGGGCTGGGAACAGGGGCTGGGTCGGGCCCTGGGGGCGGGGCCTGGGCTCGGGACGGGGGCGGGGCCTCGCCGGGTGGGGCCTGTGCTGGGGGCGGGGCCTGTGCTGGGCCCCGGCTGGGACGGGGCCCGGGATGGGGGCGTGGCCTGTGTTGGGGCGGGGCCTGGGCTGGGGCCCGGGCCTGGAGCGGGGGCCTGGGCTGGGGGCGGGGCCTGGGTTGGGGCGGCTCCTGGGCTGGGGCCCGGTGCAGGGGCGGGGCCCGGGCTGGGGGCGGGGCCTGGGATGGGGCCCGGGCCTGGGTTAGGGCGGGGCCCGGGATAGGGGTGGGGCCCTGTTGGGCGGGGCCTGGGTGGGGGCGGGGCCCAGGCTGGGGTGGGGCCTGGGTTGAGGGCGGGGCCTGGGCTGGGGCCCGAGCTGGGGGCGGGGCCTGGGCTGGGGCCCGGGCCTGGTTGGGGCGGGGTCCGGGGTGGGGACGGGGCCTGTCTGGGGGCGGGGCCAGGGCTGGGGGCGGGGCCTGTCTGGGGCGGGCCCGGGCTGGGGGCGGGGCCAGGGCTGGGGTGGGGCCTGGGCTGGGGCCCTGGCTGGGGCGGGGCCTGTCTGGGGGCGGGGCCCGGGCTGGGGGCGGGGCCTGTCTGGGGGCGGGCCCGGGCTGGGGGCCGCGAGTGAGCGTGAGCGGCGCCCTCCGGCCCCCTCCCCGCCCTCCCCGCCCGGGGCGCGCGCCGGGGGCGGGGCGGGGCGGAGCCTGAGCGGGCTTCCCGGCGGCTGGTCGGCGGAGGGTCGCGGGTGGCCGTCCCGCGCCTGGGGCCCGCCGGCGGGCGCGTCATGTGGCCGCCGCTGCTGCCGCCGCTGCTGCTGCTGCTGAGCCCGGGCCTGGCCGCGCAGGTAAGGGCGCAGGTGCGGGCCGCAGGTGGCGCGGGCGGCGGGCAGGCCGAGGGCGAGGCGCCCCGCGGGGGTCGGGGCCGGGGTCCGAGGCCCCGGCCGCGCCGACGCGGTGACAGGTGCGCGGCCCGAGCCCGGGTCCCACGTGCCAGCCCGAGCCTCGGGCCGGTCTAGCGGGAGGCGTGCAGGAGGAAGGGTGCGCGTGCAAGCGTGTGCGCGCGTGTGTGTGCACAATGGCTCCCGGGACACCGTCTCCCAGGAGCAGGTCCGTGCCCCCGCGGCACCCCATCTCTAGGCCGGCGTGGGGACCCACGCAAGGCGCTTTCAAAGCCCAGCTCTGTGACACCTCTGTCCTCCTCCATCTTGGGGTGGGCACACCCCAAGTTCTCAGAGGGAGGCTGGGACCGACCGTGATAAATAACCATCTTTGGTGGCTACAGCAAGCATCCCGCAAGCGCTTACTGTGTGCAGGGCGCTGTGGGCAACCAAGCACGGCACCCACCGGCCGCCAGCACCCTTCTCAGGGACCTGCTGGCGGGTCCTGTTGTTACCCATTGTCGAGACGGGAAGACCGAGGCAGGGGAAGCGAGGTCCCCAGCTCAAGCCCAGGCAGCCCAGCGCGGCAGAGCTAAGCCCAGGCAGCCCCACTCCCGAGCACGCCCGCCCGCCGGCTGGCTGAACGATTAATTCACTTTTGGGTATGGATGGTGCCTGGGTGGGGTTTTCAGGTAAAAACTCAAAGGAAAAAGAGCTTGGACACCTTCCTTTCTGTGACCAAGATAAGGAACCAGGCGTGGTGCCGTGATTGGGGGGGACCGAGCGGCTTAGACCCTCGGCAACTTAGTGAGACCCTGCTCTAAAAACAAACAAAATAGGGCCGGGGGTGTAGCTTGGAGGCACAGTGGCCCGGAGCTCAGTATAAATAATAAATAAATAAGAAGGAAAGAAAGACGAGAAAGGAGCCAGGCGCGGTGCCCACCCCGGGGACGTCGGAGGGTGTGGAGGAGTCCCGTGGGGAGGGTTTTGGGTCCCTGTCTGTCTGTCGCTTCCCCATCTCCATCCCCACCCACGGGTGGGACGGGGGTGCCCGGTGCCTGGCATCAGGTTGCACACAGTAGGTGCTCAACCTGTGAGCAGCGGGAAGCCTAGACACCCGTGAGAGGGCAGAGACCCGGAGCCGCACGCTGGAGGAGCTGCGGGAAACACTGGACTGGCGTTGACCCGGGCCTTGGACACGCCAGCTGGACCCCACGGCTGCCCGCCCCAGGACTCTAGATTCCCGGCGGTCCAGGCGCTGTGGGGCGGATGGACGGATCCCCCGGGAGGAGTTGCTTGGAGGCGTGGCTAGCATATATATATACTCACGGGGCGGGGCCAAACAGGGCTGCTTGGGGAAGAGCCAATCGGAGCTCAGTGGAGGCGGAGCTAAGGGGCAGATGGGGCGGGGATAGGATGGGGTAACCAGCTGGGGCGGGGCTGGTGGACTCCTGCCCCGGGCTGCAATACCGCGGGCTGCCACGAGGGGGCACTGCTCACGGGGCAAACAGCCCTATGCTAAGCCCCCCCAGCCCCGAGCCCCAGAGAGAGGGAGGGAGGGAGGGTCTGGAGAGACGATGCTCCGCCCCCTCTTCCCGGAGACCCCTCCCCAGGCCCTCATGGGCCCTGCGCTCCCCCAGCAGCCATCTTAGAAATGACTGAGCCTCGCTTCTCTTCTTCCTTCCTTCCTTCCTTCCTTTCTTTCCTTCCTTCCTTCCTTCTTTCCTTCTTCCTCTTTTTTGAGACACTGGGGATGGAACCCAGGGGCATTCTACCTCCGAGCTACACCCCCCAGCCCTATTTTCTATTCTTTATTTTGAAGCAGGGTGTCACTGGGCCTAAGTAGCTGAGGCTGGCGGCGAACCGCGATCCTCCCGTCTCAGCTTCCCAGATGCTGGGATGACAAGCGTGCGCCGCCTCGCCCCCCCCGGCTTTTACTGGGCCTCTCCATCAACAGAGATGATTACCCACTGAATGGGGAGCCGGCGGGCCGACCCTGCCGATCTGGAGTTGACCTCCTGGCAGAGGAGACCAGACAAGACCCAAATAAATACCTACCACAAAGTCAACAACGCCATGCATAGATAATGTCATGCAAATGGCGCCCAGCACCATCAGCCAGGCGGGTGTCTGAGGAGTGTGGCTGGCGCCAGGGGCCTGGGCTTCCCGGAGAAGAGGCTTGGCCCCAGGAGCCATGGTGGGCTCCGGGGTCCGGCTGGGTCCAGCTTGGTGCTGAATGCAGAGGCCGCGCAGGGCTCGTGGCCTGCGGGCAGGAGGTTGGGTTTGATTGGACAGCGAGAACGCAGGCGGCCAGCAGCAGTGTCCATCCGTCCAGGGCTGTCCAGATGTCCCGGGTTCTGGGCCATTGAGTGGCCTGGGCTCTAAGCCGGCCCAGGGAGCCTGTGGGCTGGGGATGGAGCCCAGGGGCCTTCGACCTCCCAGCCACACCCCCAGCCTTATTTTCTATTCTTTATTTTGAAACCGGGTCCCACTGAGTTGCGGAGGGGCCTCACTAAGTAGCTGAGGCTGTCCACGAACCGCGAAACTCCCGTCTCAGCCTCCCGAGTGCTGGGATCACAGGTGCGCGCCACCACGCCGGCCCCTCTGTTCTGTTTAAATGTTATCTCCTCCAAGAAGCCTGGCCCCATCAGTCCCCTGAGATAGCCTCCCCGATCCGCCTCTGAGCTCTTCCCCTGCCCAAGAGCAGCTCCTTGGGAAAACTTTACTCCAGTGTCTGGGACAGAGTCTGGCACATAGAAGGTGCTCTGCGAGCATCTGCCTTGTTGAATGAATGAATGAGTGAATGAATGAATGAATGAATGGGGCCTCACATACCCACAGAGCCTACCCCTGCTTCTTCATACTGAGGACCGAACCCAGGGGCATTCTACCTCTGGGCTACACCCCCAGCCCTTTTTATTATTTATTTGTTTGTTTGTTTGTTTGCTTGTTTATTTTTGTTTTGAAACAAGGTTTCACTAGGTTGGCCAGGGCCTCACTACATTGCTGAGGCTGGCCTTGAGCCTGTGCTCCTCCTGTCTTAGCCTCCCAAGTACTGGATGGATGGACAGATGTGGTCCACCACACCTGGCTCGCAGTCTCTTTTCAAAGCATGAGATCCGTGTACAGCAGCCTCCTCTTGACGGGGGAAAAAATCCCAAGACCGCCAGTAGCTGCCTGGAACCTGGGGTCGTACCGAAGCCAGGATCACTATGTCTTTTCCACAGGCCGTGCCCACCCTCTCAGTTCCTGCGGCCCCTGAGTTATTCAGCCCCCCACATTCGATGCCTCGAATCCTCTCTTACATGACAACACTGGTGCTTTGGGACGATTTATTTTTTTATTTTTATTTTTTGTGATACTGGGGTTCCTGGAGGCCCTTCTACCTCTGAGCTACACTCCCAGACCTATTTTATATTTTTATTTGGAAACAGGGTCTCCTAAGCCGGCGCGGCTGGCTTCAAACCTGCGCGATCCTCCTGTCTCCGCCTCCCAAGCACGGGGATTACAAGCGTGCGCCACCACGCCCGGCTGACCCTGTTTCAAAATAATAAAAAATAGGGCTGGGGGTATAGCTTGGAGATAGAATGCCCCTGGGTTCCATCCTCAGTACCACAAAAACAAAACAAACTTGATTCTCCCAAAGAAAGACCTAGACAAAACAAATGAATTTAATGTGTTGAACCCATTTTATTTATTTATTTATTTATTTATTTATTTATTTATTTATTTTTGGTGGTACTGGGGTTCCTGGAAATCCGGGCTACACTCCCAGATCTATTTTTATATTTTTATTTGGGAACAGGGTCTCCTCAGCCGGCGCGGCTGGCTTCGAACCTGCGCGATCCTCCTGTCTCCGCCTCCCAAGCGCGGGGATTACAAGTGTGAGCCACCACGCCCGGCTGGGACGATTATTAAGTAAAAGAAACATGAGAAAAGCCAGGCGTGGTGGCGCACGCCTGTAATCCCAGTAATTGGGAGGCTGGGACGGGAGGATCACAGATTAGAGAGGACAGCCTCAGCCAATAGACTCTCACCAACCTAGTAAGACCTTGTTTCAAACATAAAAATAAAATAGGGCTGAGGGTGAAGCCTGAAGGTAGACTGCCCCTGGGTTCAATCCCCAGTATCACACAAAAGAAAACCTACCTGAGCCGGGCGCGGGGGCGCACGCTTGTCATCCCAGCATCTGGGAGGCTGAGACGGGAGGATCGCGGTTCGAGGACCGCCTCAGCTACTCAGGCCCTTTGCAACTCAGTGAGACCCTGTTTCAAAAGAAAGAATAAAAAATAGGGCTGGGGGTGCAGCTCAGAGGTAGAATGCCCCTGGGTTCCATTCCCAGTACTGCAAAAAAGAAGAAAAAGAAAGAAAAAGAAAACCCATCTAGTTTTCTGGTTCTTGAAATTCCATTGTAGGGTACTGCTGTGCAGTCAGAGGCTCCTTTAGAACAGGTGCAGGTCCCGGGTGCAGGGAGGTAAAAATTCTTATTGCCTCCAGGGCACACTGGAAGAGCCTGGTTCCAGCTAAGACCAAGGAGCTCGGGTGACATCTAGCGGTGAAGTGGGGGACTTTGTGCCGTGTGTGTGTGTGTGTGTGTGTGTGTGTGTGTGTGTGTGTGTGTGTGTTCGCGCGTGGCGCACTATTCCAGACCAATCCAAGACAAGTGAAACATTGACCTCCAGTGCAAAATTTAAGAGGACCCCCCCAAAAAAAAATTAGTCACCAAGAAAAACACATTTTGCCTGTGGGGTTCTGGAGATTGAACCTAGGGATGTTCGACCTCCGAGCTGCACCCCCAGCCCTATTTTTTATTCTTTATTTTGAAACAGGGTCTCGCTGAGTTGCAGAGGGCCTCACTAAGTAGCTGAGGCTGTCCGCGAACCGCGATCCTCTGGTCTCTGCCTCCGGAATGCTGGGATCACAAGCGTGCGCCACCACGCCCAGCTTGCTTATGTATTTATGTATTTACTTATTTATTTATTTATTTATTTATTTATTTATTTATTTATTTATTTATTTATTTATCTGGGGGACATAGTCTAAGTTGCAGAGGCTGGCCTTGAACCTGGGGCCTTCCTCTCCCAGGTTCCCAAGTCCTGGGCTCCAGGTGTCCCCGTTGTGTATTTCTTTTGTGTACAGTTCTGGATATTAAGCCCAGGAGATTTCTTCCTCTGAGCTACACCTGCAGTCCTTTTTGGTTTTTATTTTGAAACAAGGTCTCTCAGTTAATGTGTGCAGGCCTCAAACATGTGATCCTCCTGCCTCCGCCTCCTAAGTACTGGGATTACAGGTGTGTGCCAACACACCCAGCTTTAATGGTTTTTTTCTTTCTTTCTTTTTTTTTTTGGCACTGCATTGAACCAAAGGGTATTCTCCTTCTGAGCTGCACTCTCAGCCTCTTTTTTTATTTTTAAACAAGATCTCACTAAATTGCTGCTCCTCAAACCTGCAATCCTCTGTCTCAGCCTTCAGAACACTAGGATTACAGGCGTGCATCGCTACTCCTGGCTCTGTGTTTTCTTGTACAAATGTTACGGCCTTTCTTTCTTTCTTTCTTTCTTTCTTTCTTTTTTTCTTTCTTTCTTTTGCAGTACTGGGGGGCATTCTACGTCCGAGCTACACCCTCTGCCCTATTTTTTTTATTCTTTATTTCAAGACAGGGCCTCACTGAACTGTAAAGGCCCTCACTAAAGTAGCCGAGGCTGTCTGCAAAACCGCGATCCTCCTGTCTCAGCCTCCCAAATGCTGGCCATAAGCGCGCGCCCGGCGGTCTTTCTTGCAGTTACATTCGGTTCACCCAGCATTGATTTTTAGATATGCTGTGAGGCGGACATCAACAGTCATTCATTCTCTCCCCATGAATGGGTCCAGACCACCAAATGCCACGGAGATTCAAGAATCAAATCCTGGGTGCCTTTGGGGAAATTTCTGAGCCTCTCTGTGTCCTCTTTTTAAAATGGGAATCACAGGAAGCCAGGCGTGGTGACGCGCGCTTGCCATCCCCGCGCTTGGGAGGCTGAGCCAGGAGGATCGCGCAGGTTCGAAGCCAGCCTCAGCTACTTAGTGAGGCTCTCAGCAACTTAGTGAGACCCTGTTTCCAAATAAAATAGAAAAGAGGTCTGGGATAGAAAGCCCCTGGGTTCCATCCCTAGTACCACATACACACACACAAATGTAGAGCACCCTTGGGTTCAATCCCCAGCGCTGCAGAATAGTCCTAATCATAAACACGTGGGAACTGTAGTCCTGCCTGCTGCACGCGGCGTTCCGGGAGGTCATGGCCTCCTGCCCCGGACCTCGCCCTGGTGATCCACACAGGACAAGTCCTCGGGGTGCATTCGCCATGATTTCCATTCCGACCACTGTAAATGTTTCCCCTCCTGGGCACTTTCAGGGGAAAGCCCATTTCTTCTTGCAGCTCCCCAGGAGCTACTCAGAAAAACAGAGGTGGAGAGGGGACGCTTTCCCTGGAGGCTTCCCACCCCACGGCGGCCCACCGGCCGGCCCGAGGGCTGGTTTGGATAAAGGAGACAAGAAAGGGTTAAACGGGGTTGCCCTCTGGCTTCTGACTGTGGATGCACCAGGGTCAGGCCCGGGGTGACGCACCCGTAAAATTTAACAAGGCGCTGAATCGCAGGTCGGTACAAGTACAGGGCACCTTGACGGAGGCTCACAGGAAGAGGAGAATGTTCCAGCCCGTGTGATGGTGACCCCCAAATCGCAGCTCTTGGGAGCCTGAGACGGGAGGATCGCAGGTTCGTGGTCAGCCTCAGCAACTTAGTGTGGCCCTTAGCGACTTCACGAGACCCTGTTTCAAAATAAAACCTAGCCAGGCTTGGTGGTGCACACCTGTAATCCCAGTACTTGGGAGGCTGACACAGGAGGATCACAGGTTCCAGGACAGCCTCAGCTACATAGTGAGGCCCTCTGCAACTTAGCAAGACCCTGTTTCAAAATAAAGATTAGCCGGGCGTGGTGGCGCACGCTTGTCATCCCCGCGCTTGGGAGTCTGAGACAGGAGAATCGCGTAGGTTCGAAACCAGCCTTAGCTGGCTTAAGAGACCCTGTTTCCAAATAAAATATAAAATAGGTCTGGGAGTGTCGCCTGGAGGTAGAAGGCCCCTGGGTTCTATCCTCAGTACCACCAAAAAAATAATAATGATGATAAATAAATAAATATTAAAAAAAAAAGCTGGGGTGTGGCCCAGAGGTAGAAAAACCCTGGGTTCCATCCCCACTATCACAAAAATAAAAATAAATATAAATTAAAAATCCGGCCGGGGGTGTATCTTGGAGGTAGAATGCATGCCCTTGGTTCAATCCCCAGTACAATAAATAAATAAATAAGACTACAGATAGAGCTTGGAGGTAGAACATTTGTGACGTTCAATTCCCGGTATCAAAGAAAAAATTTCTTTTCTTTTTACCACTTTTATGGACGTGCAGTTCGCATACCATAAAACTCACCTGTCTAGGTGTGCAACGCGGTGCCTCTGTGTGTCCCGAGCTGCGCGCTGCCACCCGGCCCGGCTGGGGACGCTGCCATCAGCCCCGAAGCCCGTTTGCACCCGTCCCCAGTGTACTTCCATTTCCAGGCAGTCACTAATCACCCTTCCGCCCTTATTGATTTGCTTTGCTGGACATTCCGTATAAATGGAACCGCAGACTCTGCGGCCTTTTTCGTCCGCTCCTTTTACTCGGCGGAATGTTTCTAAGGTTTCCCGCGCGTGGCCTCCATCACTGGCCCCCCTTCCTGCTGACGGCTCTCCGCCGTGTCGTCAACCACTGGTGTTTATCCATCACCCGAGTGACGTTCATTATGAAAAACCCTGCTATGACTCTCTCTCCGTGCATGTATGCTTTATTTCTCTCGGGCATATGGAATCGTTGGGTCCTATGGCACATTTCTGTTTGGCCTTTTTTCGTATATTTGTTTTGGTACTAAGAACTGGGGATTTTTTTTTTTTCAGTACTGAGGATGGAACTCAGGGGCATTCTACTTCCAAGCTATACCCCCTGCCCTATTTTGAAATAGGTCTCACTGAGTTGCAAAGGGCCTCACTAAGTCGCTGAGGCTGTTCATGAATCGCGGTCCTCCTGTCTCAGCCTCCCGAATGCTGGGATGACAAGTGTGTGCCCACCATGCCCAGCCTTGGATTGGGGGTTTAACCTACAGGCATTCTACCTTTGAGCTACACCCCCCAGCCCAATTTTATTTTTTACTTGGAAATAGGGTCTCACTAAGTGGCTGAGGCTGTCCTTGAGCGGCGATCCTCCTGTCTCAGCTTCCCAAACGCTGGGATTACCTTTCTGATTGAGGCTGTTCTTGTGGGCATGCTGTATTGCCAGTCCTGCGAGACCTACAAGTGGGGACTTCTCAGGAGCAGGTGGGTGTGGAAGCCTGCCTCTCGGGTGGCGATCAGAGCTATAGGTACGCCTCTGGTATACATTTAGTTAGTCAATATACATTTAGTTAGTCAATCAGGAACCATTTCTTAGCTGGGTGTGGTGGTGCATGCATGTAAGCCCAGTACTTGGGAGGCTGAGCCAGGAGGAGGGGGGTTCAAGACCAGCCTCCGCAACTTACTGAGACCCTGTTTCAAAATAAAGAATAAAAAATAGGGCTGGGGTGTAGCTCGGAGGTGGAATGCCCCCGGGTTCCATCCCCAGTGCCGCAAATAAAACAAAGCAGGGTAAGGTCAGAGAGTCAGGAGGACTCTGATTGTAGACGCGGGGGTCAGAGAAGATGGTTCGGATGAGACGGCCAGGTTGGGGCTGGGGGCACAAGTGTGCTTACCGTGCGTGAGACCTGGGCTCCATCCCCAGCACCCCGCGGGAGCCATGGAGGTGTTTCAGTGCGAGAGGATTCAGTACAGGGGCCTGGCTAAGGGGAAGAGCTGAGACTCCGAGCAGAGTGCCTCGTCAGCAATGAGCCGCAGCAGAAAGATGCTGGGACCCCAACCGGGAGCGGTAGGATGAGGAAGGGGCTCCCGCTGGGCAGCTGGGACCCTGGCGTGTCCCGGCCATCAGAAAACACCCGGACCCCAAGCTCAGAGAGCGGCGTACTCTGGCCTCTCCCTCCCTACACGCCAATCTCCCCGCAGTGCCTCCCATTGGACAAGCCTAGCAGGAAGTCCGTGCGCAAAGGAGTCTGGGAAATGTAGTTTTCTGGAGAAAGGCAGGGGGCGTGGCTCTGGCCGCACAAGGATGGAGCAGGACATGTACGAAGGAACAAACCATTTAGGGGTGAGCCTACACAGGTGGGGGCAGAATAAGAAATGATAAGGTGTCTGGAATCAGGGGAGAGTGGCTTTCAACCCAGCACGGTCCGTGGAGACTGGGAGAGTACGGAGGCCTTTTGTGACTGCAAGTTTGAGGCCAGCCTCAGCAACCTACTGAGACCCTGCAAACAAACAAACAAACAAACAAATAAATTAAATGGGCTGGGGGGAGCCAAGCATGGCGGTACACATTTATAATCCCAGCATTCGGGAGGCTGAGACAGGAGGATCTGGGTTCCTGGCCAGCCTCAGCCACTTAGTGAGGCCCTCTGAGACTTAGAGCCTGTTTTAAAGTAAAAAATAAAAAATAGGGCCGGGCGTGGTGGCACACGCTTGTAATCCCCCCCACACACACACACTTGGGAGACGGAGACAGGAAGATGGCGCAGGTTCAAAGCCAGCCTCACTGGCATAAGAGACCTTGTTTCCAAATAAAAATATAAAATAGGTCTGGGAGTGTAGCCCGGAGGTAGAAGGGTTTTCAGGAACCCCAATACCACCTAATAAATAAATAAATAATAGGGCTGGGGGTGTAGCTCAGAGGTAGAATGCCCCTGAGTTCAATTCCCAGCATACCCCCCCCCACACACACACACACGGCTGGGGGGGGGGGTGTGGCTCAGAGGCAGAATGTCTCTGGGTTCAATCCCCAATCTCCTGCCCCAAAAATGTACGTGGTAGTGTAGACCATTCCTTGGGTTAGTTTGTGCCTGGCCGGGGCAGTTTCCTAGGTTATCCTAGACAGGAAGGCTGGTGAGAACCCACGAGGTCCCCACTGTCTGCTCGTGGGGTCAGAAGCCAGGCACGCACACGTGGCCGAACACCCTGGGTCCCCCGTTCCCCGCCCTGGCTTCTCGGAACCCAGTTTCCTTACCTGTGAGGGGCTGTACTTTTCTCGGGAGGCCGTAGCAAGCACCGGCAAGCCCCTCTGCAAAATGTTCAGTGCTGACCAAAGTAGCTTTTGTGCTAGCACCCGCCTCTCCCTGCCTCCGTCATTGACCAGTTGCAAATAATAACAACAAAGGTAGCTACTATTTATGAAATAGACTCTCCTCTCGCTTGTCCCCTGGCTCACTCTGTTCCAAACACACTGGTCCTTTCCTGTTCCTGTGTGTGTGGGGGGCACTGGGGACTGAACTCAGGGGTGCTCTACCTCCAAGCCGCATCCCCAGCCCTTTTTATTTGTATTTTATTATTATTTTTTGCGGTGCTGGAGAACCCAGGGGCATTGTACCTCCGAGCTACACCCCTAGCCCTCTTTTTTTATTTGGAAACCGGGTCTCACCGAGTTGCAGAGGGCCTCACTATGTAGCTGAGGCTGTCCGCGAACCGCGGTCCTCCAGTCTCAGCCTCCCAAGCCCTGGGATCCCAGGCGTGCGCCCACGTGGCGGTCCCTCCAACAGGGTTCCTGTAGACTGGAATGCCTCCTCCTTCCTCTTCTCCTTCTTCACCGCCGGGTCCCTGGCTTAGACTTTGCACCCCCTTGGGCCCGCCCCGCCCGCTGGCCGCTCCTGCCCGTTTCATCCTCTCTGTCTGGTCTGGGTGGCCGTCTGGACTCCCGCGGGCACGACTGTGGTTCGCGTTCTGGGACGTAGTAGATGGTCAATAAATGGCTCCATTCCCAGGACCTGCAAGCCTTGCCCCCGGCTCGGGTCCTCGATGGCCTCTGCAAGTGGCCTCTGCAGGTGGCCTCTGCAGGTGCCTTTTGCAGACAGGAAACCGCGGCGGGGAGGGCGCTGGCGGTGCAGGGCCCCCCCAGGGGTCCGGGGGCTCCTCGGGCGCCGCAGCCGGACCCCGCGAGCCCGGCGGGGCCGCAGCGCCGGGAAAGGCCTGAGTCATCGCCGCCTCCAGACGGCGGCGGCGGCGAGGTGATGCGGGGACGCCGGGAGGGGGCGTGCGCCGGCCGGAGGAGGGCCGAGCCCCCGCCCGCGGCCAGCCCGCCCCTGCTCCCAGCGCCCGCTCCCCTCCGCACCCAAGGGCGCCCCAGAGAGCGGCCCCGGGCTTGCCGGGATGCGCAGAGCGGCGGTACCCCGGGGGAGCCCCTTCCCCAGGCGAGGGAGACCCCTGGCCGCCTCGTCCCAGCCCTTGGGCGGCTGGGGCCGCCCGCAGGGTCGCAGGTTGGAGGCCTCAGCGGCTCAGCGAGCGAGACCCTCGGCGATGTAGCCAGAGACCCTGCTTCAAAATAGAAAGGGCTTAGCCGGGCGCGGTGGCGCACGCTGGTATACCCCCCCCCCCAGCCTCTGGGAGGCTGGGACAGGAGGATCGCCGTCAGTGGCCAGCCTCAGCTACTACTTAGCGTGAGGCCCCTCTGCAACTCAGTGCGACCCTGTTTCTAAAAAAAAGGCTAAAAAATAAAAAAAAAAAAATAGGGCTGGGGGTTGTAGCTGGGAGGTAGAACGCCCCCGAGTTCCAGCCCCAGTACTGCAAATAAAAATAAATAAATAAATAAATAAATAAATAAATAAATAAATAAAAATAAGCAGGGCTGGGAGGCATAGCCCCCGGGATCCGTCCCCAGTCCTGCAAAATAAATAAATAAATAAATAAATAAATAAATAAATAAATAAAATAAATGGGCGGGGGGAGGTGTTGCTCAGAGGGTAGAATGCCCCTAGGCTCCATCCCCGGTCCCGCAAAATAAATAAGTAAATAAATAAAAATGAAAAGGGCTGGGGGGGGGTGTAGCCGGGAAATAGAATGCCCCTGGGTCCCATCCCCGGCACCAAAAAAGAGAGAGAGAGAGAGAGAGAGAGAGAGAGAGAGAGAGAGAGAGAGAGAGAGAGAGAGAGAGAGAGAGACGGACCCCGGGGCGCTCCGGGGCCCCGCGCGCCGCTCGCCCCCTCCCACCGCGCCGGGGACCCCGGGGCGTGGGGAAGCCGCGGGGCGGGGCCAGCGCGCCCCGCCCCCGTGACGTCAGGGCTGGAAGTGCCGGCGCGGGGAGCAGCCGCAGCCGCCCAGCCGCCCCCGGCCGCGGGGCAGGAGCGGGGCGCGATGTCCGTGCCGCTGCTCAAGATCGGGGCGCTGCTCAGCACCATGGCCATGGTCACCAACTGGATGTCGCAGACGCTGCCCTCGCTCGTGGGGCTCAACGGCACCGTGTCCCGCGCCGGCGCCTCCGAGAAAATCGTGAGTGGGGGGCGTGGTGCCCCCCGCCGCCCCCAGCCCGGCCGGGCCCGGGGGTGGGGGTGCCGGGCCCCCGGGGTCCGAGGAGTTCTCTCCCTGGGTCTCCTTCTATTTCTGTCTCTGTCTCCATCCATCTCTGTCGCGCCGCCCCCCCCCCCGTCTGTCTGTCTGTCTGTCTGTCTGTCTGTCTGTCTGTCTGTCTCTCCGGCTGGCCCTGGGGATGGAGCCTGAAGGCGTCCTGCCTCCGAGCTACACACCCAGCTCCCACCCACCCACCCCCTTTTTTTTTTTGGAAACAGGGTCTGTAAGTTGCGGAGGTCTCTCTGCTCGCAAAGTTGCTGAGGCAGCTGCAAACCTGCGGCCCGGCTCGGCCTCCGAGTCCCGGGATGGCGGGTCCTGGGATGCCGCCACTGCTGGGCTCGCAGGGCTTTTTCCTCTCCCTTGCACGCACCCCCCCTGCCCCCCGCCCGCCGCGGCGACCTCCTCCTCCTCACCTGGCTGACCATGTGTCCAGTATTTACCCCCAAAACTAGTCCCCCCGGGGAGGGGCCGAGGGGAGCGGGCAGGAGGGCTTAGGTGGGTGGCATCCCGAGGCCCAGGATGGGCCCCTCCCACCCCGTCTCCTCTCCCTCTGTGGTCCTGACCCTCCGAGGGAGAACTGGGGTGAGGGGACCCGCTCAGTGGGGTTAATCATGGTGGCTAAGGAGCCAGGCATGGTGCGGTGGCCCACGCCTGTAATCCTCTGACACAGGAGAATCGCGGGTTTGAGGATCGCCCTCAGCCACTTAGCAGAGACCCTGTTTCAAAGTGAATAATAAAATAAGGCTGGGGGTGGAGCTCGGAGGCAGAACGCCCTGGGTTCCGCCTCTGTACAATATCAATAGTGACGGTGGTGGTTCACCGCCCTGGTCCTGTCGTCCTCCTCTGCAGACTTCCCTGGGCCCCCGCCTGCTGGGACCCAGGGAGGTTGTGGGACCCCCAGCAGCGGGGCTCCCCTCTCCTCGGTCAGCATGGCCCTGCTTCTCCCTCCCCTCCCTGCACAGAGGGTCTCTGGGCTCAGTGGCTGCCCCCCACCAGGTGGCACTGGGCTGGGCGGGAATGAGCTGCCCGTGCCAGCGCTGTCTTTCTGCGTTTCCCTCCCATCGCGCGGCGCTGGGTACGTCGCCGTGTGCCTGTGCATGTGTGGGGTGTAGGTGGGGGTGTGAGCACTCGGGGTCCTGTGCATCGCTGACTCGGGGGGCCACTTGTGTTTTCTTGAGTGTGAGAGTACATCCCAGTCAGGCGTGGTGGCGCACGCGTGGAATCCCAGTACTTGGGAGGCTGAGACGGGAGGATCGCAGGTGCGTGGCCAGCCCCAGCCACTCGTGAGGCTCCCCACAACTTAGTGAGACCCTGTTTCCACATAAAGAAGAAAACATAGGGCCGGGGTGTAGCATTCCTACGTTAGTACAGGCGTGTTCCTGAGTGGGTGTGTTTGGATGTGTGTGTGTGTGTGTGTGTGTGTGTGTGTGTCCGTGGTCACGAGTCCCTTGCCATGGGTTTGTGTTGCATGACCACATGTGTGCATTTGAGTGTGCACACACGGTGTGACACAGCCTTCTCGCGGTTGCCGTCTGTCTGAGGGGAGAGAGGTTGTGTAATTGATGTCGGGAGCCAGAGCCAGGCGTGGTGGGGCACACACCTGTCACCCCAGTACCTGGGGAGGCTAAGATGGGGGGATCGAAGATTTAAGGCCAGCTTCTGCAACTTAGTGAGACCTTGTTTCAAAATAAAAATAAAATAATAGGGCTGAGCCGGGCATGGTGGCGCACGCTTGTAACCCCTGCGCTTGAGAGGCTGAGACAAGAGGATCGCACAGGTTCAAAGCCAGCCTCAGCTACTTAGTGAGACCCTGTTTCCAAATAAAATATAAAATGGGTCTGGGAGTATAGCCCAGAGGTAGAAAGCCTCTGGGTTCCACCCCCAGTACCACAAAAACTAATAATAATAATAATAAATAATAATAATAATAGGGCTGGGCGTGTAGCTTGGAAGTAGACCAGTGTCAAGTTCAATCTCTAGTATCATGAAAGAGAAAGAATGAATGAAGGAAGGAAGGAAGGGCGGATGGGACCATTTGCCTCCCCATCTAAGTGTGAGTGCCCACATGCACACGTGTTATGCGCAGGTGTGTGCATGGATGTGGGCACAAGGGGCATCTGGGGAGTGTGCCTCAGTGTGTACGGGCCTCTCTGAGTTATGGTTTGTGTGAGCAGGTCTGTGTGCAGATGTGTTTCCAGGGCCCAGCATGGTGCTGGGGAGTCAACCCAGGGGCGTTCCACCTCCGAGTTAAAGCCCCCACCCTGTTTTACTTTTTTGTTTTGAAACAGGGTCTCACTAAGTTACTGAGGGCCTTGCCAAGGTGCTGAGGCTGGCCTCAAACCTGCAATCCCCCTGTCTCAGCCTCTCCGGTACTGGGATGACAGGCGTGGCGGCCGTGTCTGGCTGGACCTGCATTGTTGCGTGCAAGAGAGGGTGGACGTTGGTATGTTTGCAAGTGTGCTAGTGTGTGTTCAGTACTATGCTTGCCTTATATGCAGGTGGGCAGATTCCTGTGTGTACTGCTTGTTTTCTCTAAGTGTGCATGTGTGTGTGTTGGTGTGCCCAGAAAGACCTGGACTCCTGCGTTGCTACCAGCACGTTGATCTGCTGAAAGCCCCGGCTCCTGCCCCAGCTCCCGCTCCCTCCATCTAGCTGGGCCTCGCCAAAAGGATTCTGTGGAGGGAGATGCTAATGGCCTCCCGGTGAGGCTAGGAGGGCACCGGGCAAGAAAGGGCCTTGGGGTTCTGATAAACCTATATCAGAACCTAGATCCCACCCCAGCTCGCTCTGTGACACTGGGCCAGGGGCGCTACCACCCCACAGTTTTCTCATCTATAAAATGATAATAAGCTGGGTGTGGTGGCGCACACCTGGAATCCCATTGCTTGGGAGGCTGGAACAGGAGGATCAAGGTTTGAGGCCAGACTCAGCAACTTAGCGTGACCCTCTTTCAAAATAAAAATAGGGCTGGGGGTGTGGATCATCCCGGGATTCACCCCAGATCTACAGTAAATAAATGCATGCATCCAAACATAAGTACATACATAAACAGGTAATGATTCCTACCCCACAAAAGCATTGTGGGTAACAAGCCTCCTCTCCAGATCCCCATCCATTCATCCTTCCAGTGACCCCTCACCTACCTCTCTCTCCATCCTTCATCATCCGCTCAACTGCCCTAAGCTCACCTCCCCTCTCTCTCCATCCGCCATTCCACCCAGGCACCCGCCTGTCCATTCTCTTTCCATCTATCCTTCCGTCTTTACACCTGTCCTCAAGTCACCCATCATCTTGACAGCCACTCATTCATCTACCCATCTACCTACCCATCCATCCACCCACTCATCCATCCACCCACCCACCCATCCATCCATCCACCCATCCACCCATCCATCTATCCATCATCCATCCATCCACCCATCCACCCATCCATCTATCCATCATCCATCCATCTACCCATCCACCCATCCATCCATCCATCCACCCATCCACCCATCCATCTATCCATCATCCACCCATCCACCCATCCATCTATCCATCATCCATCCACCCATCCATCCATCCATCCACCCATCCATCCATCCATCCATCCACCCACCCATCCACCCATCCATCTATCCATCATCCATCCATCCACCCACCCATCCATCCACCCATCCATCTATCCATCATCCATCCATTCATCCACCCACCCATCCACCCATCCATCTATCCATCATCCATCCATCCATCCACCCATCCATCCACCCATCCATCCATCCACCCATCCACCCATCCATCTATCCATCATCCATCCATCCATCCATCCATCTATCCATCATCCATCCACCCACCCATCCATCCATCCACCCATCCGTCCATCCATCCATCCACCCATCCACCCATCCATCTATCATTCATCCATCCATCCATCCATCCATTCATTCACCCACCCATCCATCCATCCATCCACCCATCCATCCTCCACCCATTCATTCTATCCATATTCATCTGTCTATCTTTTCCTGGATCCATCCTTCCGTGTGTGTGTGTGTGTGTGTGTGTGTGTGTGTGTGTGTGTGTGAGTCTGTCTGTTTTTCTGGGGATTGAACCCAGGGGCATTCTACCTCCAAGCTACACCCCCAGCCCAATTTAATTTTACTTGGAAACAGGGTCTCGCTAGGTTGATGAGAGCCTCACTACTTGCTGAGGCTGTCCTCAGACCTGCGAACCTTCTGTCTCAGCCTCCCGAGGACTGGGGTGACAGGTGTGCGCCCCACGCCCAGCCTTCAATCTATGTCTTTATCAGTGCACCCACCAGTCCCACCACCCGTCCATTCTCTGCCATCCAGCCATCTCCTGTGGGGGAGGGAACACTGGGGATTGAACCAGAGGCATTGTACCTCCAGCCCTTTAAAAAAATTATTCTTTAAACAAGGTCTTGCTAGGTTGCCGAGTCTCACTAAGTTGCTGAGGCTGGCCTCGAACCTGCAACCCTCCCGTCTCACTCTCCAAGTCCCGGGATCACAGACGCGGGCCACCGCGCCTGCGGTGAGATGGCCCAACCATCTCATCCGTCCTCTTCCCACCCCTAGCCCTCTCCACCCGTCCACTCGTCCTTCTGTCCATTTTATCTATTCAACAAAACAACCAAGCGCCTTTGTCCGGCGCGGTGCACGCGAAGCCCCGCGCGGGGCCTTTCTCAACAGGTGCTCAGGTCCCGAGAGGAGTCTGGGTTGAAAATATCCTGATTTGAATCTTGGCCCTGCAATTTACCACCTGTGTGGCCTTGGGGAAAATTGTTTAATCTCTCGAAACCCCAGTGTCCTTAGTCGTCCAGGAGAATTCAGGGTCTCCGTGGACTTTGGGACCCACAGGGCCGGGCCGGGGGCGCACACCTGTAACCCCAGCACTGGGGGGCTGAGACCGGAGGGTTGCAGGTTCGTGGACAGTCGGAGCAGACTCGGCGACCTAGCAGAGCCTGTTTCCAAATAGAAACTGGGCAGGGGGTGTGGCTCGGAGCAGCACGCCCGGGTTCTGGGGTTCTGGGCAGGTGGATTCCCGAAGCCCGCTGTAAGCTAGAGGAAGGACCACAGCGGGCGGGCAGCCCCAGCCAGGCCCCGTCTAGCCAGAGCAGCTTAGCATTCCTGCCTTGAAGCATCCCTGGGAAGGCGGGGAGGAAGCTGCCGCCCTCCTCCTCGGGCCATCTCCCCGCCATAAACCATCCCTGGGGGACGGAGCTTCGGCAGAATGGCTCCTCACCTGGGGGTCATAAATCTAGACCCAGACTAAGAGCCGTCAGCGCCATCGCCCGCGGCTGCCAGCCTTGCAGCCGGGAAGCGCATCTGCCTCCCCTGGGGTCCCCGCACCTGCCTCCCCTGGGGTCCCTTGCCCGCCCGTCCCTCCCCTAGGGGCTGGAGGGAGGGTGTTTTATCCCGGGCAGATCTGAGCAGCCAGCGGCAGGGCGCTCCTGGAGCACTTCCCCGTGAAGAGCCGAGAAGGAGTCCATGACTTTCCTTTGCGGCTTTCTAGGGGGCTGGGAGAACCCCAAATCAGTCAACAGGAGCTAAATCACATTATGGTAACGAACAACCTCAACTCACAGGTGTTTATGCAGTTGTGTTTCTCTCCTGCTTCTGTGAGGTAGCCATCTTTTGTCTTTCCTGTCCCTCCTCCTCCTCCTCCTCCTCCTCTTTTCCTTCTTCCTCTTCTCCCTCCTCCTCCTCCTCCTCTTCTTTTTTTTTCTGATACTAGAGATGAGCCCAGAGGCATTCTACGTCCAAGCTACACCACCAGCCCTGTTTTATTTTTGATTTGGAATCACTTCCTCTGTAAGTTGCTAACGTTGGCCTTGAACCTGTGATCCTCCTGCCTCAGCCTCCAAGTACCAGGATTATGGGCCTGGGCCACCATGTCCCGCTCACAGGACTCCTCCCTCCCCGCGTGGTGTGTGTGTGTGTGTGTGTGTGTGTGTGTGTGTGTGTGTGTGTGTTACCAGAGATGGAACCCAGGGGCATTCCTACTTCTGAGCGATACCCCCAGCACTATTTTTTATTCTTTATTTTGAAACCGGGTCTCACTGAGTTGCGCAGGGCCTCACTAAGTAGCCGAGGCTGTCCGCGAACCGCGATCCTCCCGTCTCAGCCTCCCGAGTGCTGGGGTGACCAGCGCGCGCCCCGCGCCCGGCTCCTGCGTTCTTTTTCTTGATCACTTTAAGCCTAGAACTAGGTTCTGTAATTAATGGCTTGTTTATCTTCTCTGATTCTTTCTGCTATAATGTCGTGGCTATACTGGCAGGGATGGTTTTTAATTAGGTTTTTTTCTCTTCAGAGTTTTTGTTTGTTTGTGTTTTGTAGTACTGGGAAATTGAACCTGGGGGTGCTCTACCACTGAGAAAATCCTCAATCTTTTTTATTTTTATTTATTTTTTATTTTGACACAGGATCTTGCTAAATACTTAGTGAGACCCTTTTTCAAAATGAAAAATAAAATAGGGTTGGGGGCATGGCTCAGAGGTAGATACCCCTGGGTTCAATCCCCAGGACCGCAAAATAGATGAATGAATTAATAAGAATAAAGTGTCCAGCCACATTAAATCACAGTCCCATCAGTCAAACTTTTATAATGACGTATTATGTGTGGTGACGGGGTATTTCTGGAACATTCTGGGAGTAGAGAAGGGGCACTGAGTCCAGCCTGGGTGCGTGGAGGTTTCCTGGAGGTCGTGACGTCTAAATTGAGGGGTTCATCTCATTTTATTCTTGTAGTACTGTGAGAACAAAGTGTCCAACTTTATTCCCACAGCCACACCCCCTGCCCTATTTTATTTATTTCTTATTTTGAAACAGGGTCTCACTAAGTCCCTGAGGATCTTGTGAATTTGCTGAGATGGCCTCAAACCTGCGATCTTCCTGTCTCTGCCTCCCGAGCTGGGATTACAGGCGGGCACCATCATGCCCAGCTATTTATTTATTTATTTATTTAGTGGTACTGGCATGGAGCCCAGGGGCATTCTACCTCTGAGCTACACTCCTAGCCCTATTTATTTTATTTTATTTTATTTTATTTTATTTTATTTTATTTTGTGTGTGTGTGTGGGGGGGGTACTGGGGTTCCTGGAAGCCCTTCTACCTCCAGGCTACACTCTCAGACCTATTTTTTATAATTTTTTATTTGGAAACAGGGTCTCTTAAGCCAATGAGGCTGGCTCCGGACCAGCGCGATCCTCCTGCCTCCGCCTCCCAAGCACGCCACCACGCCCGGCTCATTTTTTATTTTGAAACAGGGTCTCACTGAGTTGTGGAGGGCGTCAGTAGGTTGCGGAGGCTGGCCGCAGACCGCGATCCTCCTGTCTCAGCCTCCCGAGTACTGCCACTACAAGGGTGTTCCACCACGCCCGGCTTTTGTAAACTTTTTAAAGAGTCTGGGGTCTCTTGCTGTTGCCCAGGCTGTCCTCAAACTCCTCGGCTTCAGCAATCCTCCCGCTTCAGCCTCCTGAGTAGCTGGGATTGCGGGAGTGCCTGGCTGAGAAGCTGTCTTTATCTCTCTCTCTGTCTTATCTGTGTAACCACAACATATAGTAGCCGCGCCATACGTGTTTGTTGAGCGACTTTTGCTAACTGTTTCTGCGTGTGGGTTTTTTTAATCTCTCTAGCACGCTCTCTTTCTGTTTACAAATCTCTTCTGCCCTGCACATCTCTGCCTCTGCCTTGCTCTGTCCGTCCGGTCTCTGATGGTCTCTGCCATTTCTATCTGTCTCTATCTCCTTCATGTCCTTCTCTCTGGGATTCTGTCTGCCACTGTCATGGAGTCCTGATGGGAACGGGGCGGGGGAGGGGATCCGGCGAGGAGTCGCCTCCTGAGCCCGGTGCCGTGTTGGGCCTCAGGAAGGGTTTGGTGAGGAAGGCTGGCTAGAGTCCACGAAGGCCTCGGAGAGCGGGTGGGGGCATCTGGATCCCCGTGGACACTGGGAACGGAAGCCCAGCCCCCGTCCCGGTCCCCGGAGGCCCCCGGCCACCAGGCCCCAGCGCCGGTTCCAGGTTGGAACAGCTGCCGGGCCAGGGCCAGGCCGCAGCTGCAGAAACTGAACAAGGGAGATGATTGCGGGGCGCGCGGGGAGGGTGGCTCGGGCCAGAGAGGAATCAGGCTGATTGTGGTTGTTGCTGCTGCTGCTGCTGCTGCGGACGGACGGATGGGAGATGGGGCCAGGCAGAAAAAAGGCAGGGAGACTCGTCTGCGGCGCCGCCGGGTCCATCTGTGCCCGCGTCTGGCCCTCCGTGGCGGAGGCCTGCATCACTCCCTCTGCGGCCTGTCTGCGCGTTCCTCCGGGCCCGATCTCTGTCTCTGCCTGGAGCTTGGCCATCTCTGGGCCTCCCGCCCGCCCGTCCCCGGGCCCCTGGGTGTCGTCCCGGGCCCCTGGGTGTCGTCCCCGGGCCCCTGGGTGTCGTCCCCGGGCCCCTGGGTGTCGCTGTCCTTAGCGGCCCCCCTTGCTGGGCTGTCTTTCTTCTGCCACACTCGGGGGCTGGAGACCGGCGGAGGTGACGGCGAATTCCCAGGAAACGGCGGAGGGAATCGTGGCCTTCCATAAAAGGATGTTTGCAAAGATATCTCAATTAGGACTAATTAATTAAGCGAGCCACTTCTCCTGGCCTCTCCCCCGCCCCCCGCGCCCCCTGGGAGCCGAGCAGCCAATGGACGGCTGGCGGAGACCGGCGCTCAGACAGGGTCGATGTTTAATTTATAACCGCCTTCTCCCGGATGCCCCATCAATCCATCCGGAAGGGCAGGGTGGCCCGGGGCGGGGGACTCGGGCAGAGGCTGCAGCCCGCTGTCCTGCGCGGCCTGGCGTGCCCCTGGGCAGGTGTGCGTTGCGGGAGGGAATCCGACCCCGTTGGGTGCGTCTCAGCTGACGGATGGACGGGCCTCTGTGTGTCCGAGCGCGTGTCTTCTGTGGGGACGGTCTGAGCGCGCCTGGGTGCGCGGAGGGGCCTGGACACCGTGCCTGAGCCTGCAGCAAAAGCTCTCACCGGGCGTGGCGAGGTGTGTTTTGCTGGGGGAGCTGAGACGGGGCGACCGAGGGCCCGGCCACACAGTCACGCCCTTTGGTTCTGGGATGAAGAAAGCTGGTTCTAGCTTTTTTTTTTAATTATTATTATTATTTGTTTGTTTGTTTGTTTGTTTTGTGGTACAGGGCAGTCTACCTCCGGAGCTACACCCCCAGCCCTAGTTTTTATTCTTTATTTTGAAGCAGGGTCTCACTGAGTTGCAGAGGGCCTCGCTAAGTAGCTGAGGCTGGCCGCGAACCACGATCCTCCGGTCTCAGCCTCCCGAATGCTGGGATGACGAGCGTGGCCACCAGCCCGGCTTGGTCTTCATTTAAAGATGTGTCTGAGCCGGGCGTGGTGGCGCACGCTTGTAATCCCAGTAATTAGGGCTGAGACAGGAGGATCGCAGGTTTGAGGACAGCCTCAGCAAGTAGAGAGACTCTCATCAACCTAGTGAGACCCTGTTTCAAAAATAAAAATAAAATAGGGCTGGGAATGTAGCTCCAAGTTGGAAAGCCCATGGGTCCAATCCCTAGTCCACCCCCCCACTGAAAAAAAAGGAAAAAGGGTCTGATGATGCAACCCTTGGTGTAAGGCCCAGAAAGGCAATATGACCTTCAGTAAAATGACTGTTGATGCAGCCCTCAGTATAGTACCTATCGGGGTGATGCAGCCTTCAGTATAATGAGCAGCCTTTTGATGTAGCCCTCAGTATAATACCCATCAGGGTGATGGCAGCCCTCAGTATAATGAGCCATCTGCTGATGCAGGCCTCAGTGTAGTACCTATTGGGGTGATGCAGCCTTCAGTATAATGGCCCGTCTGTTGATGCAGCCCTCAGTGTAATACCTATCAGGGTGATGCAGCCTTCAGTATAATGACCCATCTTTTGATGACCCATTTTTTGATGCAGCCCTCAGTGTAGTACCTATCGGGGTGATGCAGCCTTCAGTATAATGAGCAGCCTTTTGATGTAGCCCTCAGTATAATACCCATCAGGTTGATGGCAGCCCTCAGTATAATGAGCCATCTGCCGATGCAGCCCTCAGTGTAGTACCTATTGGGGTGATGCAGCCTTCAGTATAATAAGCAGCCTTTTGATGTAGCCCTCAGTATAATACCCATCAGGTTGATGGCAGCCCTCAGTATAATGAGCCATCTGCCGATGCAGCCCTCAGTGTAGTACCCATCAGGGTGATGCAGCCTTCGGTATAATGACCCGTCTGTTGATGCAGCCCTCAGTGCAGTACCAGCCTTCAGTATAATGACCAAGTCTAGTAACAGCGTAATATCAGGGTAGTGTCGGGTCCATAAACATATCTTGCAATGTGACTTATGTTCTGCAGATAGACACTGGCTGAGACACTTGGTGCGGTGAGAAGGAAATTAGCTCGTTTGTGTGAGCGCATGCGCGGGCTCCTCCGGGACGCCAGGCTTCCCCGGCCGTCAGCCGAGGCTGGCTCCCTCAGCCCTTGGAGGCGCCCGGCGACCTCAGCAGCACGCTGTAAGGCACCGGCTCTGCAGGAAGGCTTCAGGACCGACCGCCATGCCAGTGCGCTCGCCGGGGAGACCCACGAGGCCGGTGACAGAGCGCATGTAGCTGCCGCTTCCTACGGGACGGGGACGGGCACGTTCGTGGCTACGAGCGGGTGGACACGGTGGATGGGGAGGGCTGGCCTGGGAGGACGTGGCACGTCTGTGGCTTCCGGGTGGACACTCAGGTGCACGTGGCTGCCCAGAGGACACACACACGGCCGGTGTCCAGGGAGAGGCGTTGGCCTGTGTGATGGGCACGGGCCCGCGTGGCAGAGTTGTCTGTGGGCTGGGGAAGGTGTGTATGTACCAACTGGAGGGTCAGGGGACGCCTAGGACCTGGCAGAGACGCGATCGGGCCAGTTCAGGGCGGTGCGGCCATAGTCACCCTCTAGGTAGAGACACTGACACAGGTACCCAGCGTCCAGGTAAAGAATTATTTTTGTTTTTGCGGGTCTGGGGCTGGAACCCGGGGGCATTTGACCTCCGAGCTACAGCCCCAGCCTTATTTTTTATTCTTTATTTGGAAGCAGGGTCTCACTGAGTTGCAGAGGGCCTTGCTAAGTAGCTGAGGCCGTCCATGAACCGCGATGCTCCCGTCTCAGCCTCCCGAATGCTGGGATGACAAGCGTGCCCACCGCGCCCGGCTTAGGTACCGAGTTCTTGGCCGATTGACCTGTGAGCTCTTGAACTGTCCGCAGAGCTCAGCCGGCCTGCGGGTCAAGATGACTCGAAGGCCGCTGCGTTCGGTAGGGAGCGTATTTTGAATTGTGAGCTGTTAGGGTTAACGGTCTACAGACTGGCTCCACACGACGCTGGGCAGAGCGGCCAGCTGCGGCGCCCGCGGGGTGCGGTCAGTCACGGTACAGGTGGCCAGAAGTCCACCGCGAGCCCGGGAGGGGACCCGGGAGCACCTCGGGGCCCCTGTCAGAGGGCCGCGGAGACCCCAGAGGCACACAGTGTTCCAGAGCCCGGGCCCAGCCTCTCTCGGCTCAGTTTCTCCTGCATCTGACGGCCGCTCGGCGCTCGGCTAAGTATGGGGGAGACGCGTGGGGGCGCAGGCGCAGGTGGGGACGGTTGCAGGCAGTGAGCGCAGTCCTGACCGCCACCCATCAGGGACGCGCTCCCTGGGACTCGGCTCCCGGCCGAGCCTCGGTCCCCACCTGTCCTCGGGTCCTCCTCTCCTCGGCCGGCCTCAGCCCCCACCTGCCGGGTCTTCCCGCTCCTGCTGCAGCCCAGAGAGGCTCCTTTGTTCTCATCTTTTCTTTCCCTTTTTCCTTCCCTGCCCCCTCCTTCTCCTTCTTTTCTTTCCTTTCCTTTCCTGGGGAATTGAACCCAGGGCCATTTTACCTCTGAATTTTACCCCCCCCCCGCGCCTTTTTTTTTTTAATCTTGAAAAGGGTTTTACTGAGTTGTTGAGGCTGGCCTTGAATTGCCATCCTCCTGTCTCAGCCTCCCAAGGACTGGGCTGACGGCTCTCCCTTTGAAAGCTGACCCCTGGCCCCCTCCCTAGGTCCCCTCTGCCCCTGATGGCCGTTCTCCGCCACCTCCTTCCGTGCTCTGTGGGCTGCAGGGGGCGGAGAGTCCTGTGGAGGAGAAGCAGGGGCGTGTGGGCAGCAGGAAAGCTCAGGAGAAGAGACGCCCGGGGCAGCTGCTGCAGGACTTGGAAGCCATCACCCGTCCGCTTCTCTCTCCATCATGGGCTCCCTTCACAAACGCTCAAAGGCGCTCTGTGTGGGGACCAGGCCTTGAGGTGCCGGCCCCTGTGGAGCTGACAGGCCGAGCACCCCGTCAGCCCAGGGCTCACTCGGGAGGCTGAGACAGGAGGGTCGCACAGGTTCGAAGCCAGCCTCAGCTACTTAGTGAGGCTCTCGGCAACTCAGTGAGACCCTGTTTCTAAATAAAGTATAAAATAGGTCTGGGAGTGTAGCCTGGAAAAGCCCCAGTACCACACACACACAAAAAAAGAATAAATAATAAATAAATAAATAAATAAATAAATAAATAAATAAATAAACAGGGCAGAGGGTGTAGCTCAGAGGTAGAATGCCCCTAAGTTCCATCCCCAGTACTGAAATAAATAAATAAATAAATAAATAAATAAATAAATAAAACTGGGACAGCCCGGCTGGAGGGACTTCCAACCCCAGTATCTGTGAAGTAAGGCTTATGATGAATTCTCCTAAAGTCCCCAACTCTTGAAGATTAATGGCATTTATAATAGCTCATCAAGAAACCCTTGTGATAATCCTTGAAAAAGACCCATAAAATCCACTTTAATGAATGCCAGGAAACAGCACTGGATGAGTCGGAGCCCCACCCTCGGCGCCGGGCTCGCCAGGCCTGCGCGGCGGGTGCTCGTCCAGAGTCCTGGAGCGTCTGGGAGGACGCGACAGGAGGCCCAGGGACAGGACACATGGCGGTGGACTCCCGCCCGCTTTGAAAAGCTCAGCCAGGTCAGGCAGCTGAATCCCGAGTCCGCATGCTCAGCGCGGGCCCCAGACCCGCGTCCACTCTGGCCCTGGGACAGAACGGGGCCGCCTCCCCGGTCCTGAGCTGCTCCCTGGTCAGCGGGCCTGGTGGCACACACCTGCAGTCCCAGTACTTGGGAGGCTGAGACCGGAGGATGGAAGATTTGAGGCCAGCCTGGGCAACTTAGCAAGACCCTGTTTCAACATAAAAAATAAAATACAGGAGCCTGAAGCCGGGCGTGGTGGCGCACGCTTGTAATCCCAGCATTGGGGAGGCTGAAACCGGAGGATCGCGGTTCGCAGACAGCTTCAGCTACTTAGTGAGGTCCTCCGCAACTCAGTGAGACTTGGTTTCAAAAAATAAAGAATAAAAAAATAGGGCAAGCCAGGCGTGGTGGCGCACGCTTGTAATCCCCCGCTTGGGAGGCTGAGACAGGAGGATCGCGCAGGTTCGAAGCCGGCCTCCACTGGCTTAAGAGACCCTGTTTCCAAGTAAAAATATGAAATAGGTCTGGGAGTGTAGCCCGGAAGTAGAAGGCCCTTGGGTTCCATCCCCAGCACCACCACAAAAATAAATAAATAAATAAATAAATAAATAAATAAATAAATAAGGCAGAGGGTGTAGCTCGGAGGTAGAATGCCCTGGGTTCCATTCCCAGACCGGCAAAATAAATAAATAAATAAATAAATAAATAAATAAATAAATAAATAAATTTTAAAAAATTAGAATAAAAGGAACCGGGCGTGGTGGCGCACGCTTGTCATCCCAGCATTTGGGAGGCTGAGCCAGAAGGGTCCCGGTTCGCGGCCAGCCTCAGCTACTTTTAGTGAGGGCCTTTGCGATTTAGGGAGCCCCTGTTCAAAATAAAGAATACAGAATAGGCCTGGGTGTAGCCTGGAGCTCGGATGCCCCTGGGCTCCAGCCCCAGCACCCCAAGAAGCACCAGACGACTGAGGTTTAGCTCCTGCAGTGCAGACGGGAAGCTGGCCGGGTCTCTGGCTAATCTGCTCTCCAGGACCCCCTCGGTGATGGCGGCTTCAAGCCAGCCTGTACCTCTGCACTGAGCGGCAAAATCGCGGCCCAGCTCACGTCGGCTCAGAGCTTCCTCCGCGCCCTTCCCGCCCCGGGACGCCGCTCCACGAGGTCTCATGGCCGCGGTGACCAGGGACAGCCCCGTTATGCGCCCCAGAGGGCAGAGCTGGAAAACCCGCCGACAGTTCTGTGACCCAGTCGGGTACACGGGCAGAGGCTCACCGATGGCCGCTGGTGCGCACGCCGGTAATCACGCCCTGCGGGAGGCTGAGGCCGGAGGCCCGGGTCCACCCACAGCCTCAGCCACTGAGTGAGGCCTCTGCCACTCAGTGAGACCCGGATTCCAAATAAAGAATAAAAAATAGGGCAGGTGGTCTAGCTCGGAGGTAGAATGCCCCTGGGTTCCGTCCCCAGACCCACAAAAAGAGACACACAGACACACATGTGCACATGCGTACACACACACACACACACACACACACACACACAACACACGGGTGATTTCTTCCTTTCTGGACCACTCCTCTGAGCCGTTACCATCCTTGGGAGGAGACCGGAGGCCACGCAGCCTTCTTGTGGTTCGCTTCCAGGCCTCCTGGCACAGCGGAGGGTTTCCCTGCCCCCTGGGCTGGGGTCCAGTGAGTTCCCCACCCTGAAGACAGAGCGCGCCGAGAAGCCGCGCCGACGCCTTCTCTGCCCCGGAGCGGGTGGTATTTTTCCACAGACTCTGGAGAAGTATAATAATAGGATTGGAAGGACTCTGTCTTGGCTGCGAAAGTCCCCCCCGGAGCCAGCTGCGGCTTGGAAGGGGAGCCCAGAGGGAGGAGCGAATCCGGAGAGACCCCGGCCTCCTGCCCAGCGCCGCCAGGGACCCTCCCTGCCCCTCTGGCCGGCCTGCTCCCGCTGCTCAAATATTCCAAGGCGGAAAACTCATGAATATTTATAGGAAGCTGGCAGTGGGGGAGATTAAAAAAAAAAAAAACATTTGGAATTTATGAACCAGGATCCGTCTATAAATAACAGGCCCGTGGCTGGCGGGTTGTTCCTTCACCCACTGATTCTTTCAAGTTCAGCCTCAGCCTCCTCTGAGCCTCCCGGGGCGGCCTCCCCACCCTGCACGCGCCCGCGCACACACACACCGAGCTTCACAGTGACCACACAGGCCACGCTCACACCCACACACGCCTGTTCACACCTGCCCGTGTCTGGCTGCCGCCTCCCTTCCACGCATAGAAAACACAGTGCAATGCCGGGTGTGGTGGCACACGCTTGTAATCCCCGCGCTTGGGAGGCGGAGACAGGAGGATCGCGCAGGTTCGAAGCCAGCCACGCTGGCGTAAGAGACCCTGTTTCAAAAATATAAAATAGGCCTGAGAGTGTAGCCCGGAGGTAGAAGGGCTTCCAGGAACCCCAGTACCACCAAAAAAAAAAAAGAAAACACAGTGCAAGCCGGGCGCCATGGCGCACGCCTGTCATCCCAGGACTTGGGAGGCTGAGACAAGGAGGATCTCGGGTTCGTAGCCAACCTCAGCTACTTAATGAGGTGCTTAGCAACTCAGCGAGACCCTGTTTCAAAATAAAGAATAAAAAATAGGGCTGGCTGTGGAGCTCAGAGGAGAACGCCCCTTGGATCTCATCCCCAGTACTCCAAATAATAATAACAGCAACCGCCCCTGCAGGAGCAGGAGGTGCATCCCAGCTGGGGGTGGCCAGCGGAGGCCTGGTGCCGAGGACAGTGCCGGAGTCGGAGTCGGCTGCAGATTGTGTCTGGACAGACGGAGCCCAGGGAGGCGGGGAGGGCGGGAACCGGCGGGGCAGGTCCTGCGGGCTCTTCCTTCCTACAGAATGGCCTGGGCTTTTACCCTGTCCCCGTCCATTCTGTGTTACTACCACAAAACATCTGAGACTCGATCGTTTATAAAGACGAGGCATATTTCTCACAGTTCTGGAGCTGGCCTCCGGTGAGGGCCGCGTGTGTGTGTGTGTGTGTGTGTGTGTGTGTGTGTGTGTGTGCTGGGGATTGACCCCAGGGTCATTCTACATCCGAGTGACACCTCCAGCCTTTTTACTGTTTATTTTGAAACAACATCTCCTTAAGTTGCCGAGGCTGGCTTCGAATCTGTGATCCTCCTGTCTCAGCCTCCCAAGTTACTGGGATGGCAGGTGTGCGCCGCCGCGCCCGGCTTGGTGAGGACGTTCTTGCACCTGCAGAGGCGTGTTTTGTGTTTGTGTTTGTGTGCCGTGCTGGGAATTGAACTCAGGGGCATTCTACCTCCAAGCTATACCTCCCGCCCTATTGTTTATTCTTTTGTTTTGAAACAGGGCCTCGCTGAGTAGCTGAGGCTGTCCCCAAACCTGCGACCCTCCTGCCTCGGCCTCCCAAGTACTGGGGTGCCGAGCGGGCGCCACCACGCCCGGCGGATTTCCTCTTAGAATGTCACCCATCTGACCGGCTTACTTCCCCAGAGCTCCATCTCCAAGTCCTATCACCAAATGGATCTGGGGATTAAGTTTCTGACCCAGGAATCTGGGGGAACGCGTTCAAACCTAGCTAGGTACCCCGCGTGGTGTGGGCGCGAAGGCCCTGAGCAGAAGCGGGACGGTTCGCGGGCGCCCTCTGGCGGCGGTGGGGGGAACGGCAGCGCCGGTGCGGCTAGCGTTGGGTTCTTTGGGGTCTGGGGAGCCCGGCCCTGAACGGTGGGTGGATTCGGATGGGTTTGCCATTGAGGACAAGTCAGAGCTTTCGACGAGCACTTAGAGGGGTTCCCTTTAATTCCAGGGTCATTTACTGAGCGGCTACTGGGTGCTGGCACCGGTTCCGATTGGAGGACTAACCCTGCCCTCAGCCGGGCGCGGTGGGCACCCTGTCATCCCGGGACTTGGGAGGCCGAGACAGGAGGAGCACAGGCTCGTGGCGAGGCCTCTGCGACTTAGTGGGACCCTGTTTTCAAATACAAAATAAAATAGGGCTGAGGGTGCAGCTCAGAGGTAGAACGGCCCTGGGTTCAATCCCAGTACCACAAATCAAAGTGACCTGGGCAGGGGGGCGGGCATCAGGGACGGCGGAGAAGCCAGCTAAAGCCCAGGAAGGTCCTGCGCCGCCCGGGCGGGCTGGGCAGAGTTGCGGGTTGCAGGTGGAAGCAAGAGCCACTCTTGGGGTTGTTGATGGCTGCCTGCTTAGCTGGAAATGACGAACGCGGCACTCTCTCAAAGAGCCTGCATGAACACCCTCTTATTTTGCCTGGTCCCCCTCTTAGACTGGCTTGCTCAGAGCAGGAGGCAGGGTGAGGCCTACAACCAATAGGGCTGGGAGCAGGCGGCCCCAGAAGGCATTGGGTCGAGCGAGAATGAAGTCTGAGGCCCGGGCACGGTGATGCTCGCCTGGAATCCCAGTGCTGGGGAGGCTGAGACTGCAGGATCGCAGGTTCAAAGCCAGCCTCAGCTACTTAAACGAGGCCCTCCGCAACTTAGTGAGACCCTGTTTCAAAATAAAGAATAAAGCCAGGCGTGGTGGTGCACGCTTGTAATCCCAGCATTCGGGAGGCTGAGACCGGAGGATCACAGTTTGCACAGAGCCTCAGCTACTTAGTGAGGCCCTTTGCAACTCAGTGAGACCTGGTTTCAAAATAAAGAATAAAAAATAGGGCAGGGGGTGTACCTCGGAGGTTGAATACCCCTGGGTTCCATCCCCAGACCCCCCAAAAAATAAAAAATAAAAAAATAGGGCTGGGGGTGGGGGCTGGTTCGGAGGCAGAATGCCCCTGGGTTTTATCTTCCGTGCCAAAAAGAAAACAGAACAAAACTTTGTGAGACCCTGTTTCCAAACAAAAAATAAAATAGGGCTGGGAGCGTAGCTCAGAGGTAGAGTGCCCCTGGTTCTATCCCCAGTACAGCAAAATAATAAATAGCTCAGAATAGTGATGCGTTCCAGTAATCCCAATCCTGGGGAGGCTGAGACAGGAGGATTGCAGGTTCAAGGACAGCTTTGAAAACTTAGGGAGTCTCTGTTTCCAAACAAACAAAAAGGGTTGGGGATGTAGCTCAGGGGTGGAATGGTCTCGGGTTCAGTCCTTAGTAATGCGCGTGCATGCGTGCGCACACACACATGCACACAACAGCATTCGGCGGGAGGCTGAGACAGTGGCAGTCTCACACTCTCCGCCCTCTCGGGACGCAAACCAGGCCGACTTGGCACCGAGGCCCCCTGACAGTGCGTGAGAACTCCTTGGCCTCTGCCCTCTGCCCTCTGACCTCCCGCTTACAGGGTCCCCACGTCACAAGCTCTTGAGCACAGATCGGAGACAGTGGCCACTGTCACCCAGAGGTCACCCAGAGGCGGGGGCCAGCGCAGCTCCGTCTTATGGGTGGGGAAACCGAGGCCTGAGGCGGTTCAAGCCGCCTGCCCAAGGTCACTGGCTAGGAGGTCCCCTGGGCGGCGCGGGCCGGGCTGGGGACCGTGGACGTTTTCCCCAGCAGGGCTGATCTCTGGAGGTGCCTAGGCTGGGGACGGAGGCTGAACCCACCCTCTCTCTCTCTCTCTCTCTCTCTCTCTCTCTTTTTTTTTGTACTGGGGATGGAACCCAGGGGCATTCGACCTCCAAGCTACACCCCCAGCCCTGTCTTTTATTCTGTATTTTGAAACAGGGTCTCACTGAGTTACAAAGGGCCTCGCTAAGTAGCTGAGGCTGGCCGCGAACCGCGATCCTCCGGTCTCAGCCTCCCGAATGGATTACAAGCGTGCCCACCAGCCTGCCCGGTTGAACCCTCCCTTTAAAGGCAGACGACGCAGGGATGCAGGCCCGGCCACAAAGCCGATGATTGGAGGCCCCGCGGCCACCTGGCAGGACAATCTCAGGCTCCCGCTGGCTCCCAGCCGGGGAGGGGGCCGGGAACAGCTGCTCCTCCGCAGCCTCCATTTCCCTCCAAGTGGCCTGTTCTCTCTCACAAAGGGCTGCGGTGACCCAGGCGGCTGTCACTGCCTCCCCGCCATCCCTTCCAAGCGAGCGGGCTGTGCCTCGCAGCTGGAGCCATTTTCTCTGTCTTTGAGATTCATTTCTTTGAAAGACCTGTAAAAGCGCTAAAGGAGGAAGTCAGCCCGATGTGCCTGCCTGGAGTTCCCCGGTGGATTTCTCTGCCATCCTCACTCACAGGCACTTGGGGGCCCAGGAGCGTTCCCCCCACAGAGGAAAAAAGCCATATGCTCAAGCCTTAACCCCAGGATCCCAGAATATGACCATATATGGTTTTTTTTTTTGTTTTTTTTTTTGCGGTACTGGGGATGGAACCCAGGGACATTCTACCTCCGAGCTACACCCCCAGCCCTACTTTTTATTCTTTATTTTGAAACAGCATCGCACTGAGTTACAAAGGCCCTCACTAAGTAGCTGAGGCTGTCCGCAAACGGAGATCCTCCTATCTCAGCCTCCCAAGAGGGATTACAAGTGTGTGCTGCCACATCCGGTGAATATGGCCATATTTAAAGATAGGGTCGTGTGTGTGTGTGTGTGTGTGTGTGTGTGTGTGTGTTCCTAGATTTAACCAAGGAACATTCTATTTCTGAGCTATACCCCCAGCCGCTTTTATTTTTATTTTGAAATAGGGTTTCATTAGGTTGTAGAGGGCCTTACCAAGTTTCCGAGGCTAGCCATAAACCTGCATCCCTCCTGTCTCAGCCTCCCAATTACTAGGATTACAAGCGCGCGCCACCACACCAGCTTCTTTTCTTTATAAAGTGTCCTGACTTGGGTATTTCATTATAGTAACAGTATGTGGAATCCTGCCGACTTTCTTACCGCTGTAAGTCAAGACAACTGACCATGCAATCTAGAGGAAGGAGGATTCATCTGCTCACAGTCTTTTGGAGATTCTGGGTTCAGTCCATGTGAGGCCGGAGTCTGGATCTTAAGGCAGGTGGTGGATTGCAGAGAAAGGGAGAGAGGACGGGCTCAGCTCTCACATCATGGAGGCGGGAAATAGCCAAAAGTGGGAGGAGAGAGACCATATAATCCCCAGGGCGCACCCCCAGGGACCTCCTCAGCAACCAAGCCCTGCTTCCAACATTGCTAGGGCCAGGAGGACGTCCTAGATCAAAACACTCCTCTCCTGTCCCTCTAGACCCCATCGCCACCTCACAGTGCAAAGTGCATTTAGTCCAGGAGTTCTCGTAGTCTTAACTGTTCTAGATCATTCAAACGTCCAAATTCTCTTCTGAGACTCAAGGTACACTCTTGGCTGTGAGCCCCTGTAAAAACAAAAAGCAGCTTACATCTTGCTTTTACGTACATCGAAGGTACAATGGCCCAGAGTAAGTATCTGCATTCCAAAAAGGAGAAATAGGGCCGTAAAAAGAAGGAGTGGAGCCGGGCGAGGTGGCACATGCGTGTAAGAGACCAGAGGATCGCGGTTCGCGGACGGCCTCAGCTACTTTAGCAAGGCCATTTGCAACTCAGTGAGACCCTGTTTCAACAATAAAAAGACTAAAAAATAGGGCCGAGGGTGCGACTCGGAGGTACAATGCTCCTGGGTTCCATCCCCAGTACCAAAAAAGAAAAAAAGAAAAAAAAGGAATGGGACCCACACGGTATCAAAACCCAGCAGGGCACGCGCTGGGTTCTGCAGCTGCACTTCTGGCCTCAGGACACATGGTGGTGAGATAGGATCTCCAAGGGGCCTTGGCAGCCGCGGCCCTGTGGCCTGATGGGGGCCGTACTCTCTCGGCCTCGCCTGCCTTCGTGGCTCACAGCCTTTTTTCACAGTCATTCAACATCCCTGGCATCTCTGAACCTCAGAGGTTTTCCTTACAGCCTTGGCTTCACCCTCACAGCTTTACAAATTGTCCCTTTGGGCTGCGTGCAGAGATTCCAGCCCGCCACATGCTTCCTGGCTGCCCAGGCCTTCCTGTGAAATACGGAGAGAAGACTCCATGACCCCCTTTTACCAGCAAAGCCAGCATTCCGTGAGCACTGAGACAGACCACCAGGAGGAAAGGTAGTCACGCCCTCTTCAATCACAGCCATCGGGCCTGCCTCCATCATGGCCACCACTGGCCCCATCGATGGTCCCATCAGGGTCGCCAATTCCCAATTCTTCCGTTCTCTTTCTCTTCTCTCTCCCTCTATTTCTTCCTTTTTATTTTTCTTTTCTTTTTTTCTTTTTTCCGTTTTTGTTCTGGAGGTTGAACCCAGAGGCATATTACCTCCAAGATACACCCCCAGCCCTATTTTATTTATTTTTAAATTTGGAAACAGGATCTCACTAGGTTACGGAGAGCCTCACTAAATTGTTGGGGCTGTCCTCAAACCCTCAATCCTCATGTTTCAGCCTCCCAAGTACTGGGAATACAGGTGTGCTAGCATTAGCATCTCTTTGGGCACCAGTCATGTTTACATAGGCTTTTCTGGCCAAACTGCAAATATATAAAGTCTCTCTGTTTTACTTTGTGTGTGTGTGTGTGTGTGTGTGGTACTGGGGTTCCTGGAAGCCCTTCTACCTCCGGGCTACACTCCCAGACCTATTTCTTATATTTTTATTTGGAAACAGGGTCTCCTAAGCCAGCGCGGCTGGCTTTGAACCTGCGCCGTCCTCCTGTCTCTGCCTCCCCAGTGCGGGGATGACAAGCGTGGCCACCGCGCCCGGCTCTCTGTTTTACTTTTAACTCAGTATATAACTCACTGAATGTGGATGTGAATATGCGTGATGCGGTTTGGAGAGTCTCTGTTTTGAGATTTCTTCCACTGGTTTAATCCGTCCATCATGAAGTTGGGCTTTCTGCTGTTTCAGGACACAGCCAAAAAGCTGCTAAGTTCTTCCCAGGACGGAACCCACACGGCCTCTACTCCAGTCTCCTATGGAGTCCTCCTTGCCCCCCAAAATCCTGTGAGCACTGTCTCTACTGTCCGCCTCTCTAGCCACTGTCCGGCCTTCCACCTCCCTCTTACAAACCAGTTCCAAAGGCACGATCCACACAGTCAGACTTGGAAATAGCAGAGACTCACACACACACACACACACACACACACTCACATACACACACACTCACACTCACACTCACACACACACACACTTCTCCAGTACCAATTTCTGTCTCCATCAGCAACCTCACTGCCTGAATCCAAGACAACGGGCCACACGACTTAGAGGAAGGACTTTTTTTTGTTGTTGTTTTGTTTTGTTTTTGCAGTCCTGGGGCTGGAACCTGGGGGCACTCCAACTCTGAGCTACAGACCCGGCCCGAGTTTTTAATTCTTTATTTTGAAACCGGGTCTCACTGAGTTGCAGAGGGCCTCACTAAGTAGCTGAGGCTGTCCTCGAACCCCGATCCTCCAGTCTCAGCCTCCCGAGTGCTGGGATGACAAGCGTGGCCACCGTGCCCGCTGGAAGGAAGATGTCTTCGCTCAGTTTCCCCCCTTGCATCGTATCGTCAGCTCCTCATCCAGCACTCTGAGGGCCCTGCGCCTGTGCCTGCTTGGGTAGAGCTTGATGGAGGCAGAGGTCTCTGCCTGGCTCCCTGACAACCGTGTTCCTGAGCCTAGGGCCGTGCCTGCGCGTAGTCGGTGCACACGTCTGAACACAACACGTTCTGTGCCTCTCAGGCCTTTGCCCACACTGTCCCCACTGTCTAGAATGTTCCCACCCAGGAGACCCCTCCCCATCTTCCCTTCTCTTCAGCTATTGCTTTTTTCCAGAAGCTTCTCCCTATTCCCTCAAAACTGGGCTCCAGCCAGGCTTGGTGGTGCACACCCATGCTCCCAGCTCCTTGGGAGGCTGAGGCAGGAGGATCTCAGGTCTGAGGCCAGCCTCAGCAACTTAACGACACTTTCTTGTTTAAAAAAAAAAAAAAAAAAGCCGGGCGTGGTGGCGCACGCTGGTAATCCCCGTGCTTGGGAGGCTGAGACAGGAGGATCGCGCAGGTTTGCAGCCAGCCTCAGTTGGCTTAAGAGACCCTGCTTTCAAATAAAAAATATAAAATAGGTCTGGGAGTGTAGCCCGGAGGTAGAAGGACCCTGGGTTCCATCCCCAGTACCACCAAATAAATAAATTAATTAATTAAATAAAATAGGCTTAGGGGTGTAGCTAGGACGTAGAATACTTCTGGTATAATCTCCAGCACCACACACACACACACACACACACACACACACACACACACACACACACAAATAATAATAGTTAAAAGGCTGAGGGTAGCCGGGCGTGGTGGCGCACGCTTGTCATCCCAGCATTTGGGAGGCTGAGACAGGAGGATCGCGGTTCGCAGACAGCCTCAGCTACTTAGCGAGGCTCTGTGCAACTCAGTGAGACCATTTCAAAATAAAGAATAAAAAATAGGGCAGGGGGTGGAGCTCAGGGGTAGAATGTCTCTGGGTTCCATCCCCAGACCTGCAAAAATATAAAATAAAATTGGTGTGGCCCAGTGCTGGGGCGCCCCTGGGTGGGTTCGATCCCCAGTACTGAAAAATAAAAATAGAAAAAGGGCAAATCTGGGCTCGAGGCGGCCTGCGCCCCAGCAGGTCCTTCCTGCGCCCTGGTCTCGCCTTTTATAGAGGCCTCTCCCCTCGCCTTTCTCCCTGCCGCCGTCTGGGATCCGGGCAGCCCTCTCCGCCTCGGAGGGAAGCAGCCGCGGAGGGAAGCAGCCGCGGGCGTTTCTGGAGCGCTCACTTTGAATGGCGGCTCTAAGGGTTTGCAATCTATTAGCTGTCCGCAGCCTCTGGCGATGGCTCCCGTGTCCTCAGCACCTGCCGCCGGCTTCCCTGCTGGAGACGGAGGGAAACAGAAGGGGCCGGGAGACGGGCCCAAGCCGGCCCCTGCAGCCCTCTCCGCTCCCAGGCCGAATACATTTATTTTTATTCCTCAAGTAGTTATATCACGTGGCATTGCATAAGCAAAGACTTTTTTTTTTTTTAATTTGAACCCAGGGGCATTCTACTTCCGAGCTGTACCCACAGACCTACTTTCTTTTCTTCTTTATTTTGAAACCGGGTCTCACTGAGTTGCAGAGGGCCTCACTAAGTAGCCGAGGCTGTCCGCGAACCGCGATCCTCCGGTCTCTGCCTCCCGAATGCTGGGATGACGAGCGTGCCCACCGCGCCCAACTCTAAGACCCTATTTCAAAATAAAAATTAAAAAAATGATGGGACTGTGGCTCAGAGGTAGAATGTGTCCCTGGGTTCAGTCCCCAATACCACCAGAAAGAGAGAGAGAGAGAGAGAGAGAGAGAGGGAGGAGGGGTGAGAGAGAGGAGGGGGCGCTGGGCATGGTGGTACATGCCCGAAATCCCAGTACTTGGGAGGCTGAGACAGGAGGATCCCAGGTTCAAGGACAGCCTCGGCCATATGGCAAGACCCTGTTTCAAAATAAAAAGGTCTGGGGGTGTAGCCCAGTGGTAGAGGGCCCCTGGGTTCAATCTCCCATACCACACACACAAAAAAATAATGCTAAACTTGCCACCCCAGGGGAGAGTTAGTTCCAGGTAGGGCTGCGCCCACTGTCCTTCAGCTCCCCGCCTGCAGGCTGGTCCCCCCTCCCCGCCCAGCCTCCCCCCTCCAGCCCTGCAGCAAACACCTCCATTTTGTGCAGGGGTGTCCCTGGCCATCAGCACAAAACGCCTCGGCTAGCCGCGGAAGATAAATTTCCCCCACGACGACCTTTTCCACGCGCCGCCGGATTGATTTCAGAAACCCAGCCCCAGCCCCGGGCCGGGCCCCAGCTCCCCGCACGGCCGCCGATGGCTGCAAATTTATGCCCTGGCCAGAAATTGGATTCCGGTAAGCTGAGGGAAGCGTCTAGAAAGCTCAGCTGGGCTCATTTTTACTTCTGACAAACTTCCGGCAGAGATTAAACCTACGCGGGTGCCTTCAGCAGCAGCTGCTGCAGGGACTCTCAGTAGAGGAGAAGAGAGACCACCGCAGACATTTTCCCTCCGTCCTGGCCTCGGGGCGGAGGAACAAAGGCCGGCTCACCCCGAGGCCGTGTGTTCGCGGGGGTCCCCGTGTCTGAGCAGCTAATGTCGGATGGGTTCAGGCAAGCTCTGGGTCAATATCGGAATAGCGGAATGGGTCAGACGGGCAGGAAAATGAAGTTGCTCATTGGAGCCGGGTGCCCTGGCACACTCTCGTCTGTGATCCTAGCGACCCGGGAGGCTGAGGCAGGAGGATGACCAACTAGAGGCCAGGCTGGACAACTTAGCGAGACCCCGTCTCAAAATTAAATAAGAAGAGTCTAGCGAGGTAATAGTGCACACCCGTCGCCCCCGTACCGTGGGAGGCTGAGACGGGAGGATCCCAGGTTCTGCGGTCAGCAATTCAGCGAGACCCAAGCAACTTAGTGAGACCCTTTCTTCAAAATAAAAAGCTAACATAAAATAAAAAGGGCTGGAGGTCGCTGGGCGTGGTGGCGCACGCTTGTAATTCTAGCATTTGGGAGGATCGTGGTTCGCGGCCAGCTCAGCTACTCAGCGAGGCCCTCTGCAACTCAGTGAGACCCTGTTTCAAAATAAAGAATAAAAAATAGGGTAGGGTTGGGGGTGTAGCTCAGAGGTAAAATGCCCCTGGGTTCCATTCTTAGTAATGCAAGAAAAGGGGGGAGCTGGGGTTGTGTAGCTTGGAGGTAGAATGCCCCTGGGCTCAATAAAAATTAAAAAACTAAAAATAAAAAACCCAAAAATCTTTCTTTACGTGCGACTGAGAGGACTTCAGGGTCTGTGGATAATCCCAGAACTCTCCCAGCCCAGCCCTGGGAGGGAGGAGCAGAGGAATCCGCGGCCTCCCTCCATCGCTGCCTTGAAACAGCCGGCCGTCTCAAATGTGGCCGCTCGTCCTGGCTTCAAAAGCCCCTAAATATTAAAGAACGGAGGCCTTGATGTCTACAGAGAGAGGATCAAACCCGAGGCTTTCTGAAAGGAGAAGAGCTTTATGTCCCCGTGAGCTCCCCGCGATCCGGCCCCTGGCAGGGATGCCCCGACAGCGTGCGGCGGGGGCTGCGTTGCTTGGGGCTGGGGAAACCGCAGGGAGATGAGGGGGCCTGGCACCCCCACCCCTCATTGATTTTTTATTTTTATTTTTTTTGCAGTTACTGGGGATGGAACCCAGGGCCACATGCATGCTGAGCAGACGCTATCTAACCAATACCGACACCCCGGCCCAGTTCCTATCCTTAAGAGGCATGGGGTTGCGGGCTGGTGGTGCGCGCTTGTCATCCCAGCATCTGGGAGACTGAAACGGGAGGATCGCAGGTTCGAGGCCAGCCTCAGAAGCTTAGCCAGCCTCTCAACAACCTAGGGAGACCCCGTTTGAAAATAAAATAAAACACAAGCCGGGCGCGGTGGCGCACACTTGTCATCCCAGCATTCGGGAGGCTGAGGCAGGAGGATCGCGGTTTGCGGCCGGCCTCAGCTACTTAGGCCCTCTGCAACTCAGTGAGACCCGGTTTCAAAATAAAGAATGAAAAAGTAGGGCTGGGGGTGTAGCTCGGAGGTAGAACGCCCCTGGGTTCCATCCCCAGTACCGCAAGATAAATAAATAAATAAATAAATAAATAAATAAATAAATAAATAAATAAATAGAAAAGTTAAGGCTTAGGGCTAGCACAGCGGCCCACATTTGTCATCCCAGTACTTGGCGGGCTGAGACAGGAGGATCACAGGTTCGAGGCCAGCTTCGGCAACTTACTGAGCCCCTCAGCAATGTAGCGAGACCAGGGGATGTAGCTCTGAGGCAGAATGGCCTGGGTTCCATCTCCCAGGAAAGGGCCGAGAAGCGGCCCCGCGCAGGGAGAGGAGGAGCCGGGCCAGGGGGCTGGCAGCCAGCCGGCATTGAGTTAATAGCCACGCTGTCCTCCTAGTGGAGCCGAATGTGCCGGGTTATGTAAGACATTAATCACCCGGGAGACGAGGGGAGGGGAACGAGCGCGCAGCTCCGTGCACTATTTGTGTAATTTTCTTGTAAATCTAAAATTATTTCCAAATACCAAGTTTATTAGGGGAGCCGCCCGCGGGGGCTCTGCGGCTGCGCGTGTGGGCGGCGGATCCAGCCCGGGCTACTACGCGCGGCCTGGTGTTTTCTTATTATTTTTGCAGTACTAGGGACTGAACCGGGGGCGCTCTACCCTTGAGCCACACCACCAGCCCGGTTTTTATTTATTTATTTATTTATTTATTTATTTATTTATTTATTTATTTTTGCAGTACTGGGGGGTGGAACCCAGGGCCATTCTACCTCCGAGCTACACCCCTGCCCTATTTTTTATTCTTTATTTGGAAACAGGGTCTCGCTGAGTTGCAGAGGGCCTCGCTAAGTAGCTGAGGCTGTCCTCGAACCTGTGACCCACCATGCCGGGCCTCCCGGTTTTAATTCTGGGGAGGAGTTATACAGATGGTGAAACTAAGCAAGGGACGGAAAAGAGGCCCAGGGACTGGCGAGGGCAGAGAAGAGAGGAGGAGATGTGCACCAGACCCAGCCCAGGGTGGCCCCCGGGAAAGGAGTCCAGGAGGCCCGGGAAGGAGACCAGCCACCTGCGCTTCTTTTGTCCCGCCCTCCATTGTCCACGAGCACCTCCCATTGGTCGGCTCTTCCCGGAAGCCAGAGCGCAGGGCATTGTGGGAAATGTAGTTCTCTGCAAGGCACGGCGAGAGAATGGCTGAATCCATAGGCAGCCCGTCTTTTGTGGGCCCACGACTCTTCTACAGCAGCAGACAGAGAAGATGGAAATTCAGCAATCAAACAGCTTGCCTTACAAGTGTGTATGTGTGTACATATTTGCGTGGCTGGCCGGGCCACAAGCTTTATTTATTTATGTATTTATGTATTTATTTTGCGGTCTACCTCCCAACCATACCCTCAGCCATATCTTTATTCTCTATTTTGAAACAGGAACTCACTAAGTTGCGGTACCGGGGATGTGCCTCCATACCAGCTTCCCACAAGCCCCATTATATATATATTTTATATATATATATTTTTTTTTTGAGGGGGGCGGGTTTGGGGATGGAACCCAGGGGCCTTCGACCTCCAAGCTACACCCCCTGCCCTATTTTTTATTCTTTATTTTGAAACCGGGTCTCTCTAAGTTACGGAGGGCCTCACTAAGTAGCTGAGGCTGTCCGCGAACCGCAATCCTCCGGTCTCAGCCTCCCGAATGCTGGGATGACAAGCGTGCGCCACCACGCCCGGCCCTATATTTTATTTTGAACCAGTCTCTCTGCGCCACCACGCCCGGCCCTATATTTTATTTTGAACCAGTCTCTCTAAGTTGCAAAGGGCCTCACTAAGTAGTTGAGGCTGGCCACGAACCTGCGATCCTCCTGTCTCAGCCTCCCAAATGCTGGGATCACAAGCGTGCGTGCATCACCGTGCCTGCTGGAAAACAAGTTTTTATTACCACTTTACAGGCGACAGAAGCCAATCCTGGCATGGTGGTGTACACCTGTAATCCCAGTCCTTAGGAGGCTGAGACAGGAGGGTCACAGGTTCAAGGCCAGGCTCCACAACTTAATGAGGCCCTCAGCAACTTAAGGCTGGTTCAAAATAAAATAGAGAAAGGGGCTTGTGGGGAGCTGGTATGGAGACCCACCCCATTTCAAGAATAAGAATAAAAAATAGGGCTGGGGGTGTAGCTCAGAGGCACAGTGCCCCTGGGTTCCATCCCCAGTACCACGCACACACACACACACACACACACACACACACACACACACACACACAAAGAAATAAATAAAATAAATTGTAGGGACTAGCCAGGAGGCGAGACAAGAGCGTCACAGATTTGAGGCCGGCCTCAGCAATGTAGCAAGACCCTAGGATATAGCTCAGAGGTAGAGCGCCCCGGGTTTCAATCTCCAGTAACACAAAACGAGCCCAGCAGAGGGGCCCGCGCTGTGTCTGTGGAGGCGGGGAAGGGGCCCTGGGGTCCAGCAGTGAAATTTGGCTTCCTCCCCAAGGCTTTTCCCAGGCGCTGGAGCCGGAGCAGAGTTTGTATTTTCTCGAAGCTGGTTTGGGGCCCGCTGACCCTGGACCCGAATGCAGACCTCGGTGCACGCGGGCCCCGCGGTGGTGCCCCTTGGCTGGCACCGCGCCCTCTGGGAACTCTTTTCTTTTGCGGCACCGGGGACGGGACCCGGCGCCTCTAGCACAGGGCAGTGCCCCAAGCCTGGCTTTGTGAAATCTGACAGAATCAGGCTTCCTCCCTCCCCTGGATTGAGGGCTCCAGGCAGGGGAAAGTCACTTAAACTCATGGTCTTGTGTCTTTTCCCATCTTTCTAAAGAAGAAAATCTATTTCATTGATTTTTTTTTTTTTTTTTTTTTTTTTGCGCGCTTGTGTGTGTGTGTGATACCGGGGATGGAGCCCAGGGGTTTTCTACCTCTCAGCTATACCTCCCACCCTTTTTATTTTGAAACAGAGGCTAAGTTGTGGAGGACTTTGCCAAGGTGCTGAGGCTGGCCTCGAACCTGCAACCCTCCTGTCTTAGTCATCCGGAAAATAAGCAAATCGAGTCCCCGGTTTCTTTTCCTTCTGTGTCCGCGTTGGCATCGTGACGTTACAGCCGTAAGCACTCCTGAACGTGAGGCCTGGCTTCGACCCGCTGCAGGGCGCCGCCGTCCTCTGCTAAGGATGGGTTAAGTGTTCGGGGTTAAGCCAGGCGCGGTGGCGCAGGTTGGCGGCCAGCTTCAGCAACTTGGGAAGACCTTCAGAAATTTAGGAGACCGTCAGCAACCTAGCAAAACCCAACTTCAAAATTAAAATTAAAGCTGGGCGTGGTGGGGCATACCTGTAACCCCAGTACTTGGGAGGCTGAGACGGGAGGACTGCAGACAAGAGCACAGCCTCAGCTACTTAGTGACGTCCTCTCCAACTCAGTGACAGCCTGTTTCCAAATAAAATTAAAATAGGGCGGGGCTGTAGGCCAGAGGTAGAGTGCTCTGGGTTCAATTCCCAGCACAACAACAAACAAACAAACAAACAAACAACAAAGGCATCGCAGAGAGAAAGAGGGCGCCCTGGGCTGCCCGAGGAGCCTCAGGGGAAGAGGGTTGAAGTGGACGGACGGACGGATGGACGGATGGACGGATGGACGGACAGATGGGCAGATGGATGGATGGATGGATGGATGATGGATGGATGGATGGACGGACGGACGGATGGGCGGATGGATGGATGGACGGACAGAGAGACGGATGGATGTACGTACGTATACATGGATGGATGGACAAATGGATGGATGGATGGATGGATGGATGGATGGATGGATGTACATATGTATACATGCATGGATGGATGGATGGACTGATGGACGGACGGACGGATGGGCAGGTGGATGGATAGACGGACGGATGGATGGATGGATGTTTGGATGAATGGATGATGGATGGATGGATGGACGGACAGACGGATGTATGTATGTATGTATACATGGATGGATGGATGGACAGATGGATGGACAGACGGATGGATGGATGGATGGATGGACGGACAGATGGATGAGTAGATGGATGGATAGATGTACGTATGTATACATGGATGGATGGATGGATGGATGGACGGACGGACTGACAGACGGATGGATGGATAGACGGACGGACAGACGGATGGATGGATGGGTGGATGTGTGGATGGACGGATGGACGGATGGATGGATGGATGGATGGATGTGTGGATGGACGGATGGATGGATGAGTGGGCTCATAGTTGCCCTTCCCCACATCCTCTCCCAGGCCTTAAAGCCGCAGTAGTTCCGCGGAGGCCGGCCCGCGGCTGACATCTTTTTCCAGGCCTGTCAAGGCGTCACTCGGGAGTTGACAAGGGCACCGCGATCGGCGCCAGCCTCCAGAGGGAGCAGCCGTCACGCTCCGCGGCGACAGGGCTGTCCTGACCATTCATCATCCCTGAGGCTCGCACATCCCTCCCCGGGGTGGGGGACGGCGCCATTTCCATGGCCGAGGGAAATTCGCAGTGGACGGGGGAAACATTTGCTCTCGGTCTCGCCGGCATCTAGCCACGCAGCAGACATCGCCGGCTCCGGGCCCTTGATGAACTGTTTGCAAAGCTCACTAAGCTCCCACATGCGCCACCTCCTGCCGGGACTTGCCAGGCCGGTGCTGCTGCTGCTGTGTGGAGCCGAGGCCGAGTCGCTTCGCCCTGGGGTGGAGGTGGGGAGGCCGGGAGACATGGCCAGGTGTGGGGGGCAGAGGCCGGCGGCGGGGAGGGCGGGATGCCGGGGAGCGCAGGGCAGGCCGGAGCGGGCAGGGCTCGAGAGGTGGGAGCGTGCCCGCGCCTCCACACCCAGGCGTATCAGAGACAGGACACCGTCCGACCGTGGGGGGCTGGGACGGAGCCAGTGTCTCTCCTTGTCTCTCACCACGCTGGCCTCGAACCTGCGATCCTCCTGTGTCAGCCTCCCAGGTACTGGGATGACCGTCCTGACCACTGAGTCCATGCTTCCTCCTCCTACTCTTTCTCTTCTTCCTCTTCTCCGCCCCCCCCCCCCGCCCTGTGGTACTGGGGGCGGTCTACCTCCAAGCTACAGCCTCAGCCCTATTTTTTATTCTTTATTATTATTATTATTATTATTTTTTATTTTTGGTGGTACTGGGGATGGAACCCTTCTATCTCCGGGCTACACTCCCAGACCTATTTTATATATTATTTGGAAACAGGGTCTCTTAAGCCAGCGCAGCTGGCTTTGAACCTGCGCCATCCTCCTGTCTCCGCCTCCCAAGCGTGGGGATGACCAGCGTGTGCCCCATGCCTGGCTTTCCTCTCTTTCTTCAAACTGGGGATGGAAGCCAGAGTCCTGTCATCGCCGCCCATCACTGGACTTCCTCTGCCTCGTTATCCGCCGTCCCCGTGCTGCGAGGTTTCCCGACTCTGGTTTATCGGTTCTGCCCGGTCATCGGGGTTGGCATCTGGACCCAACACACACTGTTCTGGTTCCATAAAGTGACTGCAGTGGCCTTCCGCGTGCTACAAGGATTACGATAATGATATTCACGGGCCGGGGGTGCAGCTCAGTGTAGGGCAGTTGCCCAGCACGGACCAGGCCCTGGGTTCCATCCCCAGCTGGCTGCGGTGACCCACACCTGTGATCCCAGTACCTGGGAGGCTGAGGCAGGAGAATCACAGGTTCAAGGCCGGCCTCAGCAAGTCGGCGAGACCCTGTTTCAAAATAAAAAAAAAAAAAGCTGGGCGTGATGGCGCACGCCTGTAATCCCAGTATCTGGGAGGCTGAGACAGGAGGACTGTAGGTTTGAGACCAGCCTCAGCAACTTTGGGAGTCTCTCAGCAATTTGGTGAGACCCTGATTCCAAAAAAATGGAATGCCCCTGGGTTCAGACCCCAGCACAATAAATAAATAAGTAAATAAGGAATAAGGGAGTGGAAATTATAAGGGAGTGGAAATTGTAGATAAACATCCCTGGGTCCCATCCCCAGTACCACTATTACGACTGCTAATTAATAATAATAATAATAATAATAATAATAATAGTTCCAGCTGGGCTCAGTGATGCAGGCTTGTCATCCCAGTACTTGGGAGGCTGAGACAAGAGGACCACAGGTCCGAGTCCATCCTCCGCAGCATAGGATAAAAGGCAAAACAGGCTGGGGGCGCCTGCGGAACGCTAGGGCGTCCCAGGTGGAGCGGGTTCCCAGCATGCCTCGCTCTGGGCAGGTGCCATCAGCCGGTCCCGCCTCCCTGTGCGGTGGGGGACCCTTAGCCTGTCCATGGCGCCGACGAGGAACCCGAGGCGTAGAGAGGGCCGGCGGCCCCATCCTCATCCGGGGCCCCGCATCCCGGGATGCAGTGACGTCACCGGGATGCTGCCTGGGAGGGTCGTGGGAGAAATCCCTGCCTGGTCTCGGTACCCAAAATAGTTGCGCTTCTCGGCAGCATCTGGTGTACTTGGTTTCGGGACACCGGGAACCGCAAAAATGACCAGCTTTCTCCTCGGGAGTCGGCTGCTAAGAAGCTGGGAGCCAAATTTCTGGCCCGACCATATGCTGTTGGGCTGGGTGTTCAAGCGATGCGTCGTTCTGAGTCTTATTTCTGGCTCTGCCTTGTGGGGCTGCCATGCTTCCCTCTCTTTAATACCCTCCCCCTCCCAAAAAAGTTTGTTTTCAACGGGCTTTAAAAGAATCCTTTGAGCCGGGCGTGGTGGCGCACGCTTGTAATACCAGTACTTGGGAGGCCGAGACCGGAGGATCCGGTTTGTGACCAGCCTCGGCTACTTAGCGAGGCCCTGGGCAACTCGGTGAGATTCTGTTTCAAAATAAAGAATAAAAAATCAGGCTGGGAGCCGGGCATCATCCCAGCATTCGGGAGGCCGAGACCGGAGGATCATGGTTCGCGAACAGCCTCAGCTACTTAGTGAGGCCCTCTGCAACTCAGTGAGGCCCTGTTTCAAAGTAAAGAATAAAAAATAGGGCTGGGGAGCCGGGCGTGGTGGGCACGCTTGTCATCCCCACGCTTGGGAGGCGGAGACAGGAGGATCGCGCGGGTTCGAAGCCAGCCTCAGCTACTTAGTGAGACCCTGTTTTCAAATAAAATATAAAAAAGGTCTGGGAGCATAGCCCGGAGGTAGAAAACCTCTGGGTTCCACCCCCAGTGCCACCAAAAAATTAAATAAATAAAAATAGGGCTGGGGGGGTGTCACCTGGAGTTAGAATGCTCCTGAGTTTCACCCCTAGTACTGCAAAAATAAAATAAATAAAGTGCAAGCACAAGGGCCCGGCATGGAGGTGCAGGCCGGCCGCCCTAGTACTTAGGAGCCTGAGACGGGAGGATCGCAGGCCTGAGGCCCTCAGAAACTTAGTGAGACCTGTTTCAAAATAAAATAAAATGGGTCTGGGGCATAGCTCAGAGGTCGAATGCTCCTGGGTTCCATCCCCAGCACCACACACACACACACACACACACACACACACACACACCCCTCAAAGCCTTGGCTTGGGAAGGCCAGGCGGCCCTCCAGAAATGTCTAATCTAATTGGCGCTATCCCGTGGCATTTTACATATCCTTGTTACCCACTTAGATGCTTCTCTGGAACAAGGCAGAATACAAATAAATAGTCAAGCCCCAAGTCACCTCTGCCTCCTGATTGAATTATCCAGCCTCAAACAAAATCGTATGTTTGTTCTATTAAGAGGCAGTTGCTCCCCTCCTGCCAGCCAGTCCCCAGGAGCTAATGCTCCTGCGGGCCCCAGTGCCTTTGCCCGGGACGCCGTGGTTTCAGGTTTTGTTTAGTTTTGCTTTTTCTCCCCCCCCTTCAGTGCTGGGGATGGAACGCAGGGCCTCGTGCATGCCGGGCAGACGCTGTACGGCTCAGCCACACCTCCAGCCCACCAGGATTTGTTTCTGAGCCAAGATGTAGGTGGTGGAGCTGTAGGAGGTGAAGATCCCAGGTGGAACCATGAGGAAACGTTTTCTTGTGTGTCCTCTTGGTTAATCCTGGACTTGTAATGGACCTTGGTGGGTGTTTTGTTTTGTTTTGTTTTGCGGTACTGAGGATGGAACCCAGGGGCATTCTACCTCTGAGCTACACCCCCAGCCCTATTTTTTTATTCTTTTGAAACAGGGTCTCACTGAGTTGCAAGGGGCCTCACTAGGTAGCTGAGGCTGGCCACGAACTACGATCCTCCTGTTTCAGCCTCCCCAATGCTTGGGATTATAAGCGTGCGCCACCACGCCCATGCGCTTGGGAGGCTGAGACAGGAGGATCGCGCAGGTTCGAAGCCAGCCTCAGCTACATAGTGAGGCTCTCAGCAACTTAGCGAGACCCTGTTTCCAAATAAAATATTAAAAAAAAAAAATAGGTCTGGGAGTATAGCTCGGAGGTAGGAAGCCTCTGAGTTCCACCCCCAGTACCACCAAAGAGAAAGACGGAAGGAAGGAAGGAAGGAAGGAAGGGAAGAAAGAAAGAAAGGAAGAAAGAAAGAAAATAAAGAAAAAATAGGGCTGGGGATGGAGCGCAGAGGTAGAATGCCCCTGGTTTCCACCCTCAGTACCATAAATAAATAAATCAGTAAATAAATAAAAATTTAAAAAAAGGCTGGGGTGCATGTCGGTGGTAAAGCACACCTGGGTTCACTTCCCAGTCCCAACAAAACAAAACATAGAGCCTCCCAGGACACCCTGGCAGCTCCGGGGACACGAACTCCACTGCGCATCTGGACGTAAACCTGCTGGGGACGCGGCCTCGCGGCGTGCTGAGCCTGGCGGCCCAGCCCTGGGCATTTAATTATCCTGCTGCAGAGAACACTCCCGCCAAGTGCGTCCAACGCAGACAATTATTTTAGGAGAGCCGCGGAGACTTTCTCTCCCTGCCACTTAAATCTTGGTTCTCTTTTACAATTCAATATTTCATATGTGGAGAGAAAAATGCCTTGTTTGCCTCAAAGGGCGCGCGAGGAAATGTAGGCAGGAGATGTTAATTCTGTTCACCGGCTGCTTTTGTCCGCGGGGATGAGACTCTCTGGGGGTGTTGTCCTATCGCTCGGGGAGCTGAGCTGGGGGCAGCCAGGGATTCTCGGATGCCTGTTCATTGCTTGGTGTTGTTTTTTAAAGCATTGAATTGAGCCGGGCGTGGGGGTGCCGGCTTGTCATCCCAGCATTCGGGAGGCTGAGACCGGAGGATCGGTTCCTGGACAGCCTCAGCTACTTAGTGAGGCCCTCTGCAACTCAGTGAGACCCTGTTTCAAAATAAAGAATAAAAAATAGGGCCAGGGGTGGAGCCTGGAGGTAGAATGCCCCAGTACTGCAAAAAAAAAAAAAAAAAAAGAAAGAAAGAAAGAAAGAAAGAAAGAAAGAAAGAAAGAAAGAAAGAATAAAAAATAGGGCTGAGGAGCTGGGTGTGGTGGCGCACGCTTGTCATCCCCGCGCTTGGGAGGCTGAGACAGGAGGATTGTACAGGCTTAAAGCCAGCCTCAGCTACTTAGTGAGGCTCTCGGCAACTTAGTGAGACCCTGTTTCCAAATAAAATATAAAAAAGGTCTGGGAGTATAGCCCGGAGGTAGAAAGCCTCTGGGTTCCACCCCCAGTACCACCAAAAAAAAAAAAAAAAAAAAAAAATAGGGCTGGGGAGACAGTCCATCCTGGCTGCCCAGTGCGGAGGCCGACTCGACCCTGGTCCCTGGAGGGAGCCGGGCAGTGGGTGCTACGCCAGGGCCCTGGGTGGGTGTCGCTGGCTCTGCCCGCCTCACACCTGGCGCAGGGCAGGTGAGTTACTGGGAGTGTGGGGGGCTCTGGAGGAGGGATGCCCCTCGTAGGCAGAGCTTATTTAAGGCACAGGAATGACTCATTCCATTGGCGTTCATGAATGATTTTTCTTTATAAATTAGGGGGAATCAGGCTCATCCGTACAATTATATAATTTGCTCACATTCCAATACACCCGGAAGAACCAGACTTTATAAGCGGGCGAGGGAGAGGTGGGGTCGGAGCGCCCGCCGGGCTCGCTGGGAACTCGCCGGGTTTATCCGCTGAAGCGGCTCAGCCCTGATCGGGAACGCTGAGCCGGTGATCGGTTTGTGGTTGGCGCTAGTTTCTCTGGAAAACACTCAGGGTTCAGCTGGGCGCGGCGGCGCAGGCCTGTGATCCCCAGTACTCGGGAGGCTCAGACAGAAGGGTTGCAGTTTCGAGGCCAGCCCAAGATAACTTAGCGAGAGCCTGCTTCAAAAGAAAATAGCAGGGCCGAGCGTGGTGGCACATGCTTTTAATCCCAGCATTGGGGAGGATCACGGTTCAAGGCCAGCTTCCGCTACTTAGGCCCCTTGCAACTCACTGAGACTTTCAAGATAAAGAAGAAAAGCCGGGCGTGGTGGGCACCCTCGTAACCCCAGCATTTGGGAGGCTGACACAGGAGGATCGCGGTTCACGGCCAGCCGCAGTTACTACTTAGTGAGGCCCTTTGCAACCCAGTGAGACCCTGTTTCAAAATAAAAAATAGAACACTGGGCGTGGTGGCGCACGCTTGTCATCCCCACATTCGGGAGGCTGAGACCCAGAGGATCGCGGTTCGCGGACAGCCTCAGCTACTGAGTGAGGCCCTCTGCAACTCAGTGAGACCCGGTTTCACAATAAAGAATAAAAAATAGGGCAGGGGGTGTAGCTTGGAGGTTGAATGCCCCTGGGTTCCATCCCCAGACCCGCAAAAAACTAAATAAGTAAAAAATAAATAAATAAATAAATAAATAAATAAATAAAACAAATAATAGAAAATAGGGCTGGGGGTGTAGCTCGGAGGTTGAATGCCCCTGGGTTCCATCCCCAGACCTGCAAAATAAATAAATAAATAAATAAATAAATAAATAAATAAATATAAAGAATAGAAAATAGGGCTGGGGGTGTAGCCCGGAGGTTGACTACCCCTGGCTTCAGTCCCCAGCACCATACACAAAAAGAGTGACTCCGTGACCTAGTGGTGGTAGGCTGTGTGTGTGTGCGCGCGTGTGTGACAGTTTGAGAGAGAAAGTGGGGGTCAGATTTAATTCCAGGCACAGGGAAGAGCTCCGGCCCCACAATTCCTCCGTGTTCCCTTTAGCCCTTTCATACCTCGGTCTTGCCGTCTGCCAACGGGGCTCCTTGGCAGGCGCTGGGCACAGGGCGGCGGTGCCGTCTAGGCTCCTGCGAGGGACACCTGTCATTTCCTGGGGCCCCTTCCCCATCCCAGCAAGATCCTTCAGTTCCTGCTCTGACCCGCCTCTCCTTCCCTCTCCCTCTCTCTCCCTCTCTCTCCCTCTCTCCCTCTCCCTCTCCCTCTCCCCCTCTCTCTCTCAGACACTCTTCCAGAGCCCGGAGGAGGGCTGGCAGCTGTACACCTCCGCCCAGGCCCCCGACGGCAAATGCATCTGCACCGCCGTGATCCCCGCCCAGGGCACCTGCGCCCGCGACGGCCGCAGCCGGGAGCTGCGCCAGCTCATGGAGAAGGTAGGAGCCGCCCACAGGCCAGTCGCTGCTAAGCACCCGCCACGCCCGGCCCTGCATTCTGCCTCCGACTACACCCCCTGCCCTGTTTTTTCTTCTTTGCTTTTAAACGGGGTCTCACTGAGTTGCAGAGGGCCTCACTTAAGTAGCTGAGGCTGGCCGGCTGGGAACCGCGATCCTCCCGTCGCAGCCTCTTGTCTCAGTGCTGGGCTTACAGGTGTGCCACATGCCCGGCGAGCATCTGAGTCTCTTGAAAGTGAGCTGTGGTCCCTCCGCCTCAGCCACTGGGTCTTCAGAGCACCTGCAGTGCCGGGGAGTCCCAGCCTCCGCTCCGCAGCCTCGTGGGAAGAGGCCTTCTCCCTCCGATTGTCCTCGGTATAAAGTGGTCCCCATTTAATACACCCAGCACGCTCCAGTGCCCTCTAGGGACCGGCTGCCATCCCTGGCCTCTGGCCACCTGCAATGCCACCGTCCACTCTCACGCTGGAGGTGAGAGGGATCGGAGAAGCTGGGCACCTGTGATCCCAGTACTTAGGAGGCTGAGGAAGGAGGAACACGGGTTCGAGGCCAGCATGCAGCAACTTAGCAAAATCCTGCCTTTAAATAAAAATTAAAGCCGGGCGTAGCGGCGCACGCTTGTAATCCCAGCATTTGGGAGGCTGAGACCTGGAGAATCGCGGTTCGCGGACAGCCTCAGCTACTCAGTGAGGCCCTCTGCAACTCAATGAGACCCGGTTTCAAAATAAAGAATAAATAAAAAATAAAAGTCAGCTGGGCATGGGGGCGCAGGCTTGTAATCCCAGTGTCTGGGAGGCTGAGACAGGAGGATCCGGGTTCTCAGCCAGCCTCAGCTACTTAGTGAGGCCCTTTGCAACTCAGTGAGACCCTGTTTCAAAATAAGGAATAAAAAAATAGGGCTGGGGGTGTAGCTCGGAGGTAGCATGCCCCTGGGTTCCATCCCCAGTGCCACCAAATAAATAAATAAAAATAAAAAATAAAAAGGGCTGGGGGAGCAGAACAGCCCTGGGTTCAATCCCAGGTACTCCCCCGACGCACATACAGGACCCAGGGGCAGAAGGTGGCCAGGTGGACCTCCAGGTGTCGTCTTCTGAACCCTCCGGTTCCTAGGTGCAGAACGTGTCCCAGTCCATGGAGGTCCTGGAGTTACGGACCTACCGTGACCTGCACTACGTGCGCGGCATGGAGACCCTCGTACGCAGCCTGGATGCCCGGCTCCGGGTGGCCGACGGCTCCCTCTCCGCCAAGAGCTTCCAGGTGGGGCCTTCTGGGTTCCGGTCAGAGGGCAGGGGCGTGACTGGGATGGTGCCCTTGGTTCCAAGAGTGGCGTTATGTCTGGGAAGAGGCGGGGGTGGGCTGGGCTCCGGGGACCAGTGTGGCCCCAGGGTCAAGGGCCAGCGGGCTTTCAAAGTAAGAGCGTACCTCCCCTGTTCCAAAATAAAGAATAAAAATAGGGCAGGGGGTGTAGCTCGGAGGTCGGATGCCCCTGGGTTCCATCCCCAGACCCCCCCCAAAAAAAGAGTAGAGCCGGGCGTGCGTGGTGGCGCACGCTTGTCATCCCGGCACTCGGGAGGCTGAGACAGGAGGGTCACGGTTCGAGGCCAGCCTCAGCTGCCTAGTGAGGCCCTTTGCAACTCAGTGAGACCCTGTTTCAAAATAAAGAAATAAAAAAAGGGCTGGGGGTGTGGCTGAGAGGTAGCATGCCCCTGGGTTCGGTGCCCAGCGCCTAAAACACAAAACGAGAGGGCCTGGCGGTGCGGGCGGCGGTCAGGACGGCGCTGTGCCCGGCCAGGAGCTGAAGGACCGCATGGCCGAGCTGCTGCCGCTGGGCTCGGTGCTGGAGCAGTACAAGGCCGACACGCGGACCGTCGTCCGCCTGCGCGAGGAGGTGCGGAACCTGTCGGGCAGCCTGGCCGCCATCCAGGAGGAGATGGGCGCCTACGGCTACGAGGACCTGCAGCTGCGCGTGCTGGCTCTGGAGGCCCGGCTGCACGCCTGCGCCCAGAAGCTGGGTACGCCTGGACCCCTGACCTTGGCCCCTGTCTGTGACCTCTGACCTTGGCCCCTGACTTGGCCCCTTGGCCTTGAGCCCTGGTCCCCTGCCCCACCCAGGGCCTGGGCAGGGTTGGGCCCTCTGGGTCTCATCTCCAGCCCTGGGCTCCCTCCCTGAGGCGGGCCCTGGGCCTCCACCTTGGCTGTGGCCTCCCGAGGATGGGTCCCTGCATCCCCCCTGCCCTGCCCTGCCCGGCAGGCTCGGCCCAGTATGACCTCCGTCCCCCTGCCCCTCTGCTCCCCAGGCTGCGGGAAGCTGACTGGGGTCAGTAACCCCATCACCGTGCGCGCCATGGGGTCCCGCTTCGGCTCCTGGATGACGGACACCATGGCCCCCAGTGCGGATAGCCGGGTGAGTGACCGCGGCGGGCTGCGGGAGGGACAGGCCGGCCCGGGTGCCGGGATCCACCCCAGGGACTCCTGTGGCCCGGCCCCTGGGGTCCCCCATAACTGTCTAGTGACCGCCAAGTGGCCAAGGACCCCAGCCCTGTGGACCCCAAGGTCTGCTGACCCCCCAGGGACTGTACAGACCAATGACTGCTTCCTACCAGGAGCCAGTCAGCGGCAGGGGCACGCCGGGAAAGGCGGGACGGTCCACCTCTCAGCGACAGCCCCAGTCCTAATTTTCACTCTTTATTTTGAAACAGGGTCTCACTGAGTTGCAAAGGCCTCACTATAGTAGCCGAGGCTGGCCGCGAACCGCGATCCTCCTGTCTCAGATTCCCGAATGCTGGGGTTCCCAGGGTGCGGTGCACCGCCATGCTTGGCTTGAGTGGGTTTTTGGTTTGCTTGGTGTGTGTGGTACTGGGGAGTGAACCTAGGAGCATTCTACCAGCCCTATTTTATTTTTGTGGTACTGAGGGTGGAAGCCAGCGGCCTTCTACCTTCAGGCTCTACCCCCAGCTCTATTTTTTTTTTAATTTGGAAACAGAGTCTCACTAAGTTGCTGAGGCTGGCTTCAAACCTGCGATCCTCCTGTCTCAGCCTCCCCAGTGCTGGGGTTCCCAGCGTGCACCACTGCCTGGCTCAGCACTGCAGGTAGATGGTTGAAAGTGGACTGAGAGCAGGGCGGCCGGGACATCGCTGGGCGGCGTAATCTCTGGGGCCCCGCTGCAGAGTGGTCAGGCTGGCTGAAACGCTCTTGCAGCACGGAACTACTACTGTGCCTTTCGTTTCCCATGACCGCTGCCCCTGGAACACCTGCTCGGTGACTCAGGCCCTTCCCAGCAGGCGCGGCGACCTTTGAGCGTCCAGGGCTCCTTGGGTCACCAATGCCATCGCGTCCGGCACCCCTCAGGAGCCGCCCACAGAGGCCCAGGGACTGTGGCTTCGCTGTGGGCTTCCCAGTGGCTGGTGTAGGTCGCCAGGTGGCCACTGAGTGTCGCGGGCCATGGGTGGCGACGAGCCACTATTTCCGTGGTCGCTGGCTCCCGGCAGGGGTCGTGCTGGCTCGGCCGGCTGGCGGGTTTGGGGGGTCAGGCTTGGATTCCAGTCAGATTCTACTTCCTGGCGAGGGCGGCCCTGGCTGGGCTCCTGGAGTCTCTGGCCCCCAGTTCCTTGCCTGCACAGTGGGCCAGGGCTGTCGGCATCGCAGTTTTTAGATTCTTAGCCCAGTATCGAGGGTGCTCATTGTGGGCCATGGTGGCACAGGCCTGGCATCCCAGAACTTGGGAGGCTGAGACAGGAGGCTCGGCAGGTTCAAGGCCAGCCTCAGAAACTCAGTGAGACCCTGTTTCAAAATTAAAAAACACGCCGGGCGTGGTGGCGCACGCTTGTCATCCCAGCATTCGGGAGGCTGAGACCGGAGGATCGCGGTTCGCAGACAGCCTCAGCTAGTTAGCGAGGCCCTCTGCAACTCAGTGAGACCCAGTTTCAGAATAAAGAATAAAAACTAGGGCTGGGGTGTAGCTCGGAGGTAGAAAGGCCCTGGTTCTGTCCTGAGGGCGGGCCTGTGGCTGCCGGCGAGAGCTCGTGCCGGCCAGTGGCCTCTGACGACCAGGCCCGAGCCCGGCGGCCGCGGGCTCCTCCGTGACGGTGGCCGCTTTCCTAGGTCTGGTACATGGACGGCTACTACAAGGGCCGGCGGGTGCTGGAGTTCCGCACGCTGGGCGACTTCGTCAAGGGCCAGAACTTTATCCAGCACCTGCTGCCGCAGCCGTGGGCGGGCACGGGCCACGTGGTGTACAACGGCTCCCTCTTCTACAACAAGTACCAGAGCAACGTGGTGGTCAAGTACCACTTCCGCTCACGCTCCGTCCTGGTGCAGAGGAGCATCCCGGGCGCCGGCTACAACAACACCTTCCCCTACTCGTGGGGAGGCTTCTCCGACATGGACTTCATGGTGGACGAGAGCGGGCTCTGGGCCGTCTACACCACCAACCAGAACGCGGGCAACATCGTGGTGAGCCGGCTGGACCCGCACACCCTGGAGGTCCTGCGCTCCTGGGACACGGGCTACCCCAAGCGCAGCGCGGGCGAGGCCTTCATGATCTGCGGGGTGCTGTACGTGACCAACTCCCACCTGGCCGGGGCCAAGGTCTACTTTGCCTACTTTACCAACACGTCCAGCTACGAGTACACGGACGTGCCCTTCCACAACCAGTACTCCCACATCTCCATGCTGGATTACAACCCCCGCGAGCGGGCCCTGTACACCTGGAACAACGGCCACCAGGTCCTCTACAACGTGACCCTCTTCCACGTCATCAGCACCTCCGGGGACCCCTAGGCGGCTGCCGGGGCTCCTGCCCTCTCTGCCTGTGTCCCACCCTCTCCCGCTTCCCAGCCCTGCCCAGCTTTGGGTCTCTTCATCCCTGCTTCACACACTTCTTGGACTTTTTCTTTTTGGATACCGGGGATTGGACCCAGGGGCGTTCTACCTCTGAGCCACACCCCCAGCCTTCCCTTTTTTTTTTTTTTTTTTTGGAACAGGGTCTCATGGAGTTACACACTGGCCTTGAACCTGCGAGCCTCCTATCTCAGCCTCCCAGGTACTGGGATGACGGGTGTGCACCACGGCCGGGCTCTGCCTTTCTGCTGACGTCCCGTTGCCTCTTTACCAACCCGACCCTGGCTCCCTTGCTTGGTGTCTGTCTGGCCCGCCCCCTCCCTCCCTCCCACCCCCTGAGCTGAGTGCATGGATTTTTTTTTTTTTTATTATTTACACTTTTTCTGTCCGGTTGCCGGAATAAACGGGACCTTTGACATTTGATACTGAGGTTGCTGCGTGTCCGGTACTGACGCAAGTGTGGGGAAGTCAGCCTGGGTCCTGGCTCAGCCGAGCTCCCCTGTCCCGCCGCCCCAGTCACCCCAGCTCGAGGGAACTGGGCCCAGAAGCCCGGCATGGGGTCCCTCCCCTGCAAGGGCCCCTTGAGGCGGTGGTGAGGACGCGGGACCCCAGGCCGTTTCCCTCAAAAGCAACTTGTTTGGCAGGCGTGGAGGCGTGGAGGCGTGGCCTGCAATCCCAGCACCTGGGAGGCTGAGCTGGAGGATCGCAGGTCAGCCTTGACAGTGCGCCGACACGCTCCGCGGCCAGGGAGACCGCTTCCAAACGGAAAATAAAAACGACTGCGGTGCAGCTCGGAGGTTCTATCCCAGTACCACACACAGAGTAATAACAACCATAAAATAGGCAGGGCTGGGGTGCTGCTTGGAGGCAGGATGGCCCTGGGTTCAACCCTCCTAACCCCAGAGCTACTGCTTTAAGAGCAGTTTGGTCAGAACGGCAGCGGCCTCCGGGCTGCCTCCCGCCCTCGGCCGAGTCCTCCAGCCCTCCGGAGCATCGCGGAGCTGCCCGGAGCGGTCTTAATGGGCTCTGAACAGTCTGGCTGCTTTTAAGACTCCTGGTATGAGAGGTCAGGGCCCTGCCCAATTCACCCTTTCCTCGCTCTCAGCTGTGGAATTTCAAGGATGTTTCTAAATGAGGCGCACTTGCTCCGGGTTAATGACCCAAAGCTGGACACGATCTGAAGGCGCGCCGGTCTCTAGCGCAGCCCGCCCTCGGCCTGGCCCGGCTCCCGGAAGGCGCTGGGCGGGACCGGGCACCGACTGAAGGTGGGGAGGCAGGGGGTGAGGGAGTGGGAGGCGGGCCAGGGCGAAGCCGCCCGGGCCAGGAAGCTCAGACCACGCTGCCCTGGGAGACGTGGGAGACGGCCTGGAGGGGTGAAGCTGGGGACCGGCAAGGCGTCCCGAAGACGAGGGGCAGGAGGAGGACCGCTTGGGGCGGGGAGTCGCCCCTGGGGCAGAGTTTTTTTTTTTTTTTTTTTTTTTTGGTGGCACGGGGATTGGAACCCAGGGGCTTTCTACCTCCAGGCTACACTCCCAGACCTATTTAAGGGTTTTTTTTTTTTTTGTCTTTTGTCTTTTTTGGAACCGGGAATCAAACCCAGAGTGCCACACCTGCAAAGCAGGCGCTTTGCCACTGAGCGACATCCCGCCCCAGCCCTACTTTTTAAAATATTTTATTTGGAAACAAGGGTCTCACTAAGTTGCTGAGAGCCTCAGTATTTTGAACCTGTACGATCCTCCTGTCTCAGTCTCCCAAGCGCAGGGATTACAAACGTGCGTCACCACGCCCGACTAGGATTTTTGTTTTTATTGTGTGGTACTAGGGGTTGAACCTAGGGGCATTCTACCTGAGGTACACCCCCAGCCCTGTTTTATTTTTGGTTTTGAAATGGTCTAAGTTACGGAGAGCCTCACTGAGTAGCTGAGGCTAGCTGCAAACCTGCAATCCTGCTGTTTCAGCCTCCCAAGTACTGGGATTACAGGTATGTACTATAGTGCCCAGCTATTTTATTCTTTATTAACTTTACCTTTAGGGGTATAGGAGGTTGGATCCAGAGGCATTCTACCTTTGAACTACACCCCAGCCCTATTTTTTATTCTTTATTTTGAAACAGGGTCTCACTGGGTTGTGGAGGGCCGCACTAAATAGCTGAGGCTGTCCACGAACTGCAATCCCCGTCTCAGCCTCCCAAGTACTGGGATTACAGGTGTGCACTGCTAGGCCCGGCTCCTTTGTTATTTTTAGACAGGATCTTGCCAGGTTGACAAGGGCCTCACCAAGTTGCCGAGGCTGACTTCAAACCTGTGACCCTGTCAGCCTCCCAGGCACTAGGACGACAGGTACACGGCACCATACCTGACTTATTTTGAAACAAGGTGTTGGCAGGCCCCACGCCTGGCTCCTCCAGGCCCGGCCCCGGGGCCGGGACTTGGCGCATGTTTTAACCAGGATGGAGGCAATGGAAGACCCCAGCCCACTGAGTCCCCTGTGGGAGCCACGCAGAGCAGCCAGCCGGCTGAGGCCGCTGCGGCGGCGCGGCTTCTCTGGGGGTGGCGGTCCCCATCTCTAATTAATGGCCCCTGATTAAATCATCTCTGATACGTGCATCTCCAGCAACTCAGACACGGGGCCATATTGGGAACGAGCTCCATGAATAATAAATGGCGCTGCCTGACACGCTCATTTAAAACCAATTTTTAAAGAAATCTTCCAGAAGAGCAATTAATTTCCATTTAAATGAATAAGTATGACAGTGGAGAAGTCGGGCCTGGAGGGGCGGGGCTCGCCCACACCCAGCGGGCGGCCGGGGCATCACATCTCACTGAACAGCGCTGCCGGCAGCCAGACCGTGGGTGAGGGCCCGCGGCTCCTGTCTGACTTGGAACCCCCAGCGGGGCCAGGACTGGACTCTGAGCCAGCTTCTGTTCAGAATACACCCGGCTCAGAGACCCACATTCTCACATCAAGAACGGAGCTGAGGTCGATATGCCAGTCACTTCTGCTCGCCAAACCCTCAGACCCAAGGCGCCTGGCATCGCACGCACGCACGCACGCACAACCAGGCACAGTGACGCACGCCTGTAATCCTAGTGCCTGGAGGTTGAGACAGGAGGATCGCAGGTTTGCAGCCAGCCTAGTGAGGCCCTCTGTGACTGAGACCCAGTTTCAAAATAAAGAATAAACTAGCGCTGGAAGTGTAGCTCAGAGGCAGGATGTCTCTGGGTTCCATCCCCAGCACCAAAAATATATGTACGTACATAAACACATACATAGATGGGGTGCAGCTCAAGGCAGAACACCAGTGGGTTGGTTCAGTCCCCAGTACAACCACACACCCACACTCCGACTAGAGGGAGGGCCACGCGTCACCCTGGGATTCACAGCCCCAGCCCTGGGTGGGAGGGCGCCGGGGCACACAGGCTGCAACCCAGAGGGGCCTCCCAGCCCTGCAGGATGGCACCCGCCCCTGGTGCCCTGAGCAACAGTGCTCCCACGCGCCTGCGGACATGACGGCCTTCCTGGGCTCTTGGGCTGCACGTCAGGCCACAGGCTCCCGGTGGCTCCCGGTTGGCCGCCAGGGGCGCCCAACCCCCACCAAACCGTCGCTGCCGTGGCGGGCAAGGCGCAGGCCCACCGAGGAGCTTGCTGCCTGGAGGTGCCCGCAGCGTGGCGGTGCGTCGGGGAAAGGCTCATTAGGCCTTCCTAATGACGAGGCGGTGGGGCCTGCTTCCGAAGCCAGACAGGCGCGGGCTCAGCTGACTGCTCAGGACTCGGCTTGGGCGGGGGTCCCACTCATTTTGCTCGGAGCCCCCAGTCCTGCCGGCCCACCCCCCCAACCTGGGCTGGCCTCCATCAAGGGTGTGGGGAGTGGGGCGTGTAGCTTCTCTGTCTGGGACCCACACCTCCCTGGTGGGGTCCTCAGCCCTCAGCCTGGGGATGTGAGTGGGCGGGGCCAGGCCGAAGCCCCCACACAGCCCCTTCCCACCCCAGATCGGAGCAAGCCACCCCTCCCCCACTCAGCCCCTCCGCCTGCCAGGACCCTGCTTGGAGGCACCTGGCAACGCTCCCTCCCCGGGGGCCTCGGTTGCCTTGGTAACCGCATCTGCAGAGGGTGCCGGGCCTGGCACTGGACCCGGGAACTGGCTGCAGGGCCCCAGGGCCCGCAGCGCGGGGGCTGGGTGTGAGCTGTTCTAACTGGAGCGAGCCTTTGCAGGCAGGGGGAGGGCTGGGCACTGCACTGCGGCCCCACCCCGGCCCGCGGGATGGAGGCTCCAGGTGGGGCCCCCTGGCCGGGTGCGGCTGGGCGGGGCTGCTCTGGGGGTCCACCGGGGCCCAGGACGCTGTGGCGGAAGTGAGAGGCAGACTGCAGAGCAGCGATTCTGGTTTAATGAGGGCGGACAGGGTGCCGCCCGCGCCCCCCAGGGCTGCAGCCCGCAGGGGCGGCCTCTGCGCTGGACTGCCCCGGCGGGTGCAGGGCGGAGCGGGCCCCTGCGGTCCGAGGGCTGGCCGGCGCCCCTGCGCCACCCACCCGACTCTCCCGAGCCCGGTCCTTGGGGCCCTCCGGGGCAGCCCCAGCTGTGGCGGGGGAGGGCCCCCAGCTCCGAGAGTCCCCTCCGGCCACTGTGGGAACAGTAACTACCACGCGGGCGGGCGCAGGACCATCACTCCGTGCGCAGGATGATGTGAATGCCCGAGTCCGTGAACACCGGCCCGCTCATCTCCCCGGTCCGCAGCGCGAACGACGCGTCTTCAAATGGCTTCTGCATCTGCCCTGGAGGCGGGAGCAGCGGACGCATCAGCGGTGCCCAGGCGGAGAGCCCAGCGGGCAGGGCCGCAGGATGCCAGGGACCATGGCCCCCGCCCCCGTCCCCTCCTCCGCAGGTGCCTGCGCCGCCCATGTCCTGCAGGCCCCTGGCCCGAGGGGCAGAAGAGGGAGGAGGAGGAGGAGGAGGAGGAGGAGGAGGAGGAGGAGGAGGAGGAAGAGGCTGGGCCACCCGGCTCCCGGGACTCCTCTGTCCTGACTGGGACTAAACTCGGGGCTGCTGGTCTGATCCCAACCCTCGGCCGCCCACCTGCCAGAGTGGGGAGGCTCTTGGGGGCACATTCTGGAGCTCCCGCAGGGACAGGGTGCAAACAGGATGGAGATGGGGGAAGGCTCCCATGGGCCTTGGGTGCCCCTCTGCCTCCCCCTTCAGGCTCCCAGCAGCGGCTGTGCGGCCTGAGGGCCTCTGCTGCCCCCTGGTGGGCTGGAAGGGCGGCAGCGGAGCCCACTCCACTAGGCCTGGGCAGCCGGTCCCCAGGCCTCCCTCCAGGCTCGGCTCCACCCCACCTCCACGCGGGGCTGTCCCTGGCTCACCTCGGCTGAAGGCGCCCAGGTCTCCCCGGGCCTTGGCGGAGCTGCAGTCGCTGAACTGTGAGGCCAGAGACTCGAAGTCCTCCTCCCCCGACTTGATCTTCTGGATGTAGCCTGTGGCAGGAAGGGCCCAGGGCCAGTGAGGGCGGGCAGCGCGCCGGACAGCTACCCCAGCCCTCTGCATGGCCCTGGCACACGCAGGGTTCCGTGCAGGCCCTCTCTTGCGGCAGCTGCTCTGGGGGACGCGGGCCACACCTCCCGGCTCACCCAGCCAGGCCCACAGCCGCCGTTCTCTCCAGATGTGAGGCTCGCCCTGACACCTGCCACGGCCTTCACACCGGGCACGGCCGTCCCTCGCCCCTGCCCGCCCGCCTGCCTGGCGTGAACACCCAGGCGCCGGCTGGTGTGGGCCGGGGACAGCGCTGGCTGCCCTGACGGTGCCGCAGGGCCCAGATAGCGCGCTCGCGTCTGCCTTGGCTCGGGAGACAAAGGCACCACGATTTACCAACGGCAGCGGAGCAGAGCGGCGTGAGCCGGGCAAAGGCGCGTAGCGGCAGCAGCTGGGCATCTGCCCCGTGCTGGCCAGGACACAGCACTGCCCGCACCTGACTGACCTCTGTCTCCCTCCCGCCTGCCAGCAGCGTGGGCCAGCGGGCCACTGCCCTGCAGCGCGGCAGCAGCCCTGGGTGCAGAGCTGCCCCACGCCTTTGCCCACCATCCCCGCAGGTCTGGCAGGCCTGGCTCACTGGCTCTGGTGCCTCCTGTCAAGACGGGCACTTTGGCACAGTGCCTCCCTGTCCCACCGCGTGCCCTGTGGCTGGAACCCTCCCGGGTTACACAGGCACCCGCAGGGACTCTGCCCTGACCCACTCCCCTGGGGACTTCCGTTCTCTCCCCAGCCTCAGCTCCCGGCACCGATCCCCACCTGCCGCATGGCACGCTGCAGGTCAGGCCAGCAACCTGACTCCACGGCGGGGAACCAGCCTGCTGCTGGGGAGCACTGTGCGCAGGGACCCAGCGTGTGGGTGCTGGGTCTAGCTCTGCCCTCTAGGAACCACCTGGTTGCAGCCTGTGAACACGCACACGCGCACATGCATGCACGCACAGCTGTATGCTGCTTCAAAACGAGTGACAGCCACCCCCCATCCCCAGGGTTCAGATGGCTGACCCGCCTCCCCGGCAGCTCCTAGAACACATCCCGCTTAGGCACCGCGGGGCACGGGTAATCCAGTCCTCGGAGGCTGAGACAGGAGGACAGCAGGTTCAAGGACGGCCTCAGCTACTTAGTGACGCCCTTTCCAACTCAGCGAGACCCTGTTTCAATATAAAGAATTAGAAAAAGTAGGGCTGGGGGTACAGCTCAGAGGTAGAATGCCCCTGGGTACCGCAAAAAAGTGGCCATCAGAAAGGAGAGAGGAAAGGAAGGACGGCCTCCTGCTCCCGTCCCAGGTAACCGCACACCCACCTGGACCGCAGGACTGTATCCTAGTACCTAGGAGCCTGAGGCAGGAAGGAGGATCACAAGTTCGAGGCCAGCCAGGGCAACTTAGCAAGACCCTTACTCAAAATGAAAACTAAAAAGGGCTGGGAGTGCAGCTTGGAGGTAGAGCACCCTGGGGTCAGTCCACAGCACCACACACAGAACAAAACTGCTCCCGCTGACTGAGGCCGAACCAGCACTGTGCACCGGGCTGGATCACGATGCCCATTTTATGGAGGAGGAAACCGAGTCCTGGGGAGGTGATGTGAGGCCCCAGGGTCAGAGAGCCAACAAGCCACTGCTGCCGCCTCAACCCAGGTGCTGGGGTTAGACGCGAAATGTGACCTAGAAAGCTCGCTCTTTTTTATTTTTTCCATACTGGCGATGGAACCCAGGGGCTTTCTACCTCCGAGCTACGCCCTCAGTCCTAGTTTTTATTCTTTATTTGCAGAGGGCTTCACTAAGTAGCCGAGGCTGGCCAGGAACCGTGATCCTCCCGTCTCAGCCTCCCGATGCTGGGATGACAAGCTTAAGCTCCTTTACTGATGGAGTTGGTACGAGTCCTGAGGGTTGCGACCACAAGTTGAGTAAGCGCGCTGTCCTGGAGGACCTGGGTGGCACCGGGTGGCCGGGGGGGGGGGGGGGGGGGCGGGGGCAGGTGGAGGCCTAGAGGCCCGGTTCCTCCCCTCAGCCTCCATGCTTGAGGCGCGCCCTCTCTCCCCACCTCTGCTCCCTGTCCCCATGTCCTGAGGCCCGTGGTCTCCGGCCTCACATGGACTGAACCCCCAACTCCAAGCAAGTAAACCTTCTAGCCCCTAAGTTCTGTGGCCAGTCCTTCAGATTACAGCTCGAGGTTGCTGCCTGATGCCCCGGGCTGGCCGCCCCAAGGCCCTCTGCCCGCCCGCCCCCGGGCTCACCGTTGATGAGGTCCAGGGCCTCCTCCTTGCTGCGCGTGATCCTCTCTTGCCGCCAGGACGAGGGCCGTCGTGACTGGCTGTGCTTGACCAGCAGGTGCGAGCAGCGGACCCTGGCCGGCTCTCCCTGCCCGTTTCTGCCACCGCCGCCGCCGCCGCCGCTGGGCCGCTCCCACTGGCTGGCGTTGGTGATGTGGTTAAAGTAGTACACCCGGCCTGGAGGGGCAGGCGGGCAGCGCTCACGGGGCGGCCGGCCAGCCCAGAGCAGGAAGGGCCGGCTTGTGCCCGCCGACCATCAGGCCCCGAGGGGCTCATGTCCTGCGCGGGGCCACGGGATGAGCAGCCCTTAACAACCCGGGAGGGAAGTTCCCAGGGGGGACTGGGCACCCTGCCAGCAGCCTGGGCGCGCACCTGGCTCAGGCCTCCCTGCGACACCTGCCTTCCCCGGGCCTGTTTCTCACCTGGAGAGTGAAGAAAACAGGAGCTGCCTGCAGGGCTGCTCAGACTAAGTTTGAGCATCTGCAAAATGCTCAGGAGAGAGCCAGACGCGCGGTGAGCGCGCGGGGCTGTCACCAGCTCCACTGTGGACCGGACCGAGGCTCTGCCTTCTGTAGCCCTGGTACTAGCGTTTCCTGCGCGTGCGCTCTGCTAGGCGGTCCAGGGGGAGGTAGGGGTTGAGCTCAGCCACGCCACATCAAGCCCAGCTCTTTTTTTGGTACTAGGGATTGGGCCTAGGGCATTCTACCTCTATGCTACACCCCCAGCCCTATTTTATCTTTTGCTTTGAAACAGAGTCTTACCAAAAGGTCTCACTAGCTTGGTCTCCAACCTAAGGTCCTCCTGTCTCAGCCTCCCAAGTACTGGGATGACAAGCAGGCATCACCACGCCCAAGTCAAAGCTCTGCTTGTATCCCCTATGCAGCCAGGCATGGTGGGGCACGTCTGTAATCCCAGCTCTTAGGAGGCTGAGACAGAAGGATCATGAATTCCCAGCCAGCCTCAGTAACTTAGTAAGGCCCTCTGCCTTGTTTCAAAATAATAAAAAAAAATAAGCATAGTGGTGCATGTTTGTAATCCCTGTACTCCTGAGGCGGAGACAGGAGGTTTGCAGGTTAGAAGACAGCCTCAGCAAAGTAGAACTCTGGATAACCTAGCAAGACTGTGTTTCAAAAGAAAAATAGGTCTGATGGCATAGCTCAGAGGTAGAGGACCCCTGGCTTCAATTCCCAGTCACACACACACACACACACACACACACACACACACACACACACACACATAGGGTAGAGTAGCTCAGAGGCAGAATGCTCCTGGGTTCAACCCCAATACCACAAAAACAAAATAAAACAAAAAAACCTGCCCATTATCCTAGGGTACTAAGCTAGGAAGCAGTATATTACTGGGGGTCAGATGTTGCCTGGGCAACCAGGAGCACGAAGGGTAAAAACTACAGATAAGGAGCTTCAAGGAGCCGGGCGTGGGGTGCACGCTTGTCATCCCAGCACCGGAAGCTGAGACAGGAGGATCGGGGTTTGCAGACAGCCGCAGCCACTTAGTGAGGCCCTCTGCAACTCAGTGAGACCCTGTTTTCAAATAAAGAATAAAAAAGTAGGGCTGGGGGTGTAGCTCATAGGTAGAATGCCCCTGGGTTCCATCCCTAGTACCACCAAAAAAAAAAAAAAGAAAAGAAACTTCAAGGAAGGGCCCAGGATGGAGGGCCCAGGAAGGTGGCTCTCGTGAGCAGATTTGAGGAGAGGGCTGGCGCCAGGCAGAGCAACCAGCCCATGCTGGCGGTGGCCACCACAGCTCAGGGCTGCAGCAGGCTGGACAAGCACTTGGATTCTGGGGACAAATCCAGCTGAGCCACGGATGATTCTAAAACCTTGGCAGTGAGCTGGAGCTCCCCGAACCTCAGCTTTCTCCTATGAAAATGGGGGTGGGAGAACGAAGGGCATCAAAAGTCACGGAGTAGCCAGGCATGGTAGCACATGCCAATAACACCAGTAGGTAGGAGGATTGCGGGTTCAAATCCAGCCTCAGCAACTTGGTGAGGCTCTAAACAATGTGGTGAGGACTTGCTTCAAAATAAAATAAAATAAAGCCGGGCCTGGTGGCACACGCTTGTTATAATCCCAGCATTTGGGGGGTTGAGACAGTAGGAACACGGTTCGCAGCCAGCCTCGGCTACTTAGTGAGGCCCTCTGCGACTTAGTGAGACCCTGTTTCAAAATAAAGAATAAAAAACAGGGCAGGGGGTATAGGTCAGAAGTCGAATGCCCTGGGTTCCATCCCCAGACCCGCAAAATTAATAAATAAGTAAATAAAATAGGGCATGGGGGTGGGGGGGGACTAGCTCGGGGTGGAACACCCCCGGGGTTCGATTCCTAGAGCCACACATAAAAGTCTTGGAGTGCATGTGAAGACTCTAAGTATAGGCCGGGCGTGGTGGCGCACGCTTGTAATCCCCGCGCTTGTCTCAACGGGAGGACCGCACAGGTTCGAAGCCAGCCTCAGCTTAGTGAGGCTCTCAGCAACTTAGTGAGACCCTGTTTCCAAATAAAATAGAAAATAGGTCTGGGAGTATAGCCCGGAGGTAGGAAGCCTCTGGGTTCCACCCCCAGTACCACCAAAAATAAATAAATTAAAAAAAGACTCTTAAGTACACAAAGTTCTCACCAGAGCGCCTGGAGCTCCGTAAATAAGCACTATGGGTGCTAGTATGATTGCTAGAAGCAGCAGAGTGACCCTGACCCACCCGGGGCTGCGGGGCTGCTTTGGGGAGGGGCTCTGGAGGCAAGACGGCCGGGGGGCCATAACCAGCCCCCAGCCCTGAAATGCGGGATCTCCAGTGAGTTCCTGATGGCCCGGCCTGAGTCGCCTCGCTTGTAAGATGGGAGCAGTAACTTCCTAACTCCAGGGCTGCGCAATTCGGGAGCCGGAGCTCCTGCCGGCAGCGCGGGGCAGGATGCTTGGCGCAGAGCCGAGGCCCCAACGTGAGCGTGGTCACTGCGGCAGCCGGGGCAGCACGGCGCTGGACGGCGGGTGGGCGCAGAGGCGAGCCACGCCCGGCCACCATGGGGTGCCCTCCTGCTGCTCCCGGGGAGGCTGCCCACGCGGCGCCGGGTGCACGGCCGAGCCCGCCACGGCCCCTCGCCGCCCGCCCGCCCGCCCGCGCCCCGGCTCCCGGTCCCGGGCTCACGCCGCCCAGGGCGGGCCGGGGCCGTTAGCCCGGGGCCGGCGTGCAGGAGCCGCGGCCCGGGGAGGCGGGCGGCGCCGCCGCGTCCGAGGGAGAAGCTCGAGCCCGGCTCCCGCCGGCCCGCGCGGCCCGCCCCGGCCCCGACCCCGGCACCTGAGCTGCGGCTCATGCGCTTCTCCCAGCCGGGCGGCAGCTTCTCCTCGTCCGCCATCTTCCCTCCTGCCGCAGCGCCCGCTCCGCCTCCCTGGCGCTGCGGGCTGCCCGCGCCCGCCCCCCGCCGCCGCCTATTGGCCGAGCGCGCCCCGCCCCGGCACCACGCCGCGACGCTCATTGGACGTCCCCAGCGTCCCCACGGGCTCTCTGGCTTCCTATTGGGCAGAGGCGGGGCTGGGCGGACCCAGCCGCGGCTTACCTGGGCCCCGCCCCCGCGGCCGCGCTCCGGCCCCGCCCCCGCCCGCCTCGGCTCCTGAGTGGTGGAGCCGGACGCGAGCGCCCGCCCCTTCCAGCGCCCTGGACCAGCCCCAGCGAAGGACCCAGCCCTCCGCGGCGCGCCGTGCCGCAGAGCCGGACCCCGGAGGACCGGGCTTATCGATTGGCTACTGCAGCAGCAGTTCCCGCCTTCCCGAGCCGTTCCCGGAGGCGCGCCCGCCTCCTCGAGGAGGCGTCCGCCCGGTGGGGAAGGGACGGCGGCCGACTGGGTACTTGGGGAGGGAGAGACTGCCTTTGCCGTTGCCAGGGCAACGAGTTGCCTTGGTGATGAGTAGCTGAGTGCCCAAAGCCTAAATCTGGCTCCAGCATCCTCCGTCTTCCCACCTGTTTCCTTCAGATGTCCAAAGCTAACCCAGCCCTTTTTGTTTATTTCTTGTTCGGCAAGGCATTTCCCTGTGTCCCGACCCAGACACCACCTCCGTTTATTCTCCTTATTGAGTTCAGTGTGAGCAAATTTAAAAATTAAAGTGAACAAGCCGGGTGTGGTGGCGCACGCTTGTCATCCCCGCGCTTGGGAGGCGGCGACAGGAGGATGGCGCAGGTTCGAAGCCAGCCTCAGCTACTTAGCGACGCTCTCAGCAACTCAGTGAGACCCTGTTTCCAAATAAAATATAAAATAGGGCTGAGGATATAGCCTGGAGGTAGAAAGCCCCTGGGTTCCACCCTCAGTCCTCAGTACCACACACACACACACACACACACACACACACACACACTAATAAATTAATTAAAGTGAACAGAGCCCGTGGGGCCCTGAGGAGGCAGAGCACCAGGCCTAAGGAACCGGGCTGCAGATAGACAACGAGAAGCAACGTCAACGACGGGGGAGTTGGGTTACAGGCCGTTTATAGCACGGACTGACAGAGCCAGGCGCGGTGCCATGATGCAGGACGTGGTAGGTTCAGAGCATCTGGAGCCAGCTTGCTCGGGTTCAAGCCTGGCTTCCCACTTGCTATGACCTCGAACAAATTACTCAGCCCCTGCCCTTCAGCCTCCCCAACTGCAAGGTAAGCAGGCACACAAGCCTCCCTCTTTGTTGATGTGAAGATTCAATGACCCATCAGTCATTCACAACAGTGCCTGGCACAGAGGAGGACAGGTACACGCAGATTTGAAATTAAGGAATATCTTGTTAAATCTGTTATTTTTACCGGGGCGTGGTGGCTCACACTTGAAATGCCAGGACTTGGGAGGCTGAGACAGGATCACCACTTCCAAGCCAGCCTCAGCAACTTAGGCCTTCTACACTCCGTGAGACCCTGTTTCAAAATAAGTACGATTGAGTTGGGGGTATAACTTGGAGGTAGGATGCCTCTGAGTTCCACTCCCAGTACCCAGTACCGAAAAAAAAATTTTTTAGGAGTGCCAGGGGTATTCTACGTCCAAGCCCCACCCCCTCCCCTTTTATTTTGAAACAGCATCTCACAAAGTCGGTAAGGCTGGCCTTGCATCTGCTTTGTCCTGTTGACTCAGCATCCCATGTCTTACAATTACAGGCATGTGAAACTGCGCCTGGAAAAGAGTTTTGTTTTTAAATAGGTAAGGGGAGACGGTTTAAGGGTAGGAAGGTCAAGAGTTCCAGGAGCCGGGCGTGGTGGGCACGCCTGTAATCCCCTGTCATCCCCGCGCTTGGGAGGCGGAGACAGGAGGACCGTGCAGGTTCGAAGCCAGCCTCGCTGGCTTAAGAGACCCTGTTTCCAAATAAAAATATAAAAAAGAGGTAGAAGGGTTTCCAGGGATCCCAGTACCACCACCACAAAAAAAAAAAAAAAAAAAAAAAGAGTTCCAGGAGACATTTCTCACACCTCAGGAAGTCCTAGGGGCCAGGCGGTGTGGTGGCTCTTGGGAGGGACAGAGCAGTAGCCCAGGTTTTGTCATGAAGACAGGGCCAAGGTCAATACTAGGAATACCAGGATCTGTGTCCGGGAATTAATGAGATATCGAGCATTTGGCCTCCTGAAAATTCATTCCTGGAGGGAGAGACGGGAGATAATACTGCTGTGTGTCGGGCTCCCTGCTCCAGAGCAGCCCACTGAGAAGCAGAGAGACCTGCACACTGCAGCCTCCTTCTCCTTCTTTTTCTTCAGTACTAGGGTTGGAACCCAGGAGCATTCTACCTCAGAGCGACATCCCAGCCCTATTTTTTTTTTTTTTTTGTGGTACTGGGGTTCCTGGAAACCCTTCTACCTCCGGGCTACACTCCCAGATGTATTTTTATATTTTTATTTAGAAACAGGGTCTCTTAAGCCAGGGAGGCTGGCTTCGAACCAGCACAAACCTCCTGTCTCCGCCCCCCAAGCGCGGGGATTACAAGTGTGCGCCACCGCACCCAGCCCCAGCCCTATTTTTTATTCTTTGAGAACAGGGTCTCAAGCCAGGCGTGGTGGCGCACGCTTGTAATCTCAGCATTTGGGAGGCTGAGACGGGAGGATCGCAGTTCACAGACAGCCTCAGTAACCTAATGAGGCCCTGTGCAATTCAGCGAGACCTTGTTTCAAGATAAATAATGAGGGGCTGGGGATTTGGCCCAGTGGCAGAGCGCTTGCCTAGCAGGCGCAAAGCTCTGGGTTCGATCCTTGGCCCCATAAAAAAACAATTGAAAAAAATATCAAAAATACATACAAAATCAAAATAAATAATGAAAAATAGGGCTGGGGGTATTGCTAGGAGGTAGAATACCCCTGGCTTCTATCCCCGGTACCACCCACACACACCAAAAAAAAAAAAAAAGGGTGGGTCTCACTGAATTGCACAGGGCCTCACTAATTAGCCGAGGCTGTCTGCAAACCGAGGCTGTCTGCAAACCGTGATCCTTGAGACAGGGTCTCGCTATGTTGCCCAGGCTGGTCTCAAACTTGTGGCTGGGATTGCAGGCATGCACACTCTTTCTCCTTTTTAGAGAAGACACCTGAGGATCAAAGAATCTGACTTCCCTGCATCCCATTGCTATGATGGGTCGAAATCCAAACCCAGGCTGGGGTTTTCTAGCCTGTCACTCTGCCTCCCTCTGTCCGCTCTGATCTCATTTTTGTCTTTAAAGAAGTGCCAGGAACCTGGCTGATCAGGCATCTCATTTATTCTTCATCTCAGCGAAGTACACACAGGTCACCTTAGACAGGGAGAGGCAGGCTGACTCAGCCTGTTTCCTGTTGTTGTAACTAAATACCAGAGGCTGGTAATTTATAGAGTAACGGTTCCACCGGGCATGGCGGCCTACACCTGTAATTCCAATACTTGGGAAGATTGCAGGTTCAAGACCAGCCTCAGCAACCTAGTGAGACCTGGTTTCAAAATAAAAAATAAGGCAGGCAGGCATGGTGACACACACTTGTAATCCCAGTATTTGACCTGAAACAGGAGGAATGCAGTTTGCAGCCAGTCCCAGCTATTTAGTGAGACCCTGTTTCAAAATAAAGAATAAAAAATAAGACGGGCGTGGTGGCGCACGCTTGTAATCCCCGCGCTTGGGAGGCCGAGACAGGAGGATCGCACAGGTTCGAAGCCAGCCTCAGCTACTTAGGGAGGCTCTCAGCAACTTAGTGAGACTCTGTTTCCAGATAAAATATAAAATAGGTCTGGGAGTGTAGCCCAGGGGTAGAAGAGCCTCTGGGTTCCACCCCCAGTAACACACACACACACACACACACACAGAATAAAAAATAGAGCTGGGGGTGCAGCTTGAAGGTAGAATGTCCCTCTGGGTTCCACCTCCAGTACCACACACACACAAAAATAATAGCAAAAAAATTAAAGCCGGGCATGGTGACGCATGCTTGTAATCCCAGTAATTGGGAGGCTGGGAAAAGAGGACCACAGGCTCGAGGACAGCCTCAACAAAATAGTGAGACTCTTATTAACCTAGCAAGACCCTGTTTCAAAATAAAAATTTAAAAAATAAGGCTGGGGGTGTAGCTCAGAGGGAGAATGCCCCTGGGCTTAATCCCTAGTACCATAGAAATAAAATAAATAAAGCTAGATATGGTGATGCATGCCTGTAATCTCAGTTCTTGGGAGGCTGGGACAGGAGGATCACAGGTTAGAGGACAGCCTCATCAAGTAGTGAGACTCATCAACATAGCAAGACCTTGTTTCCAAATAAATAAAAATAAGGCAATGGGCATGGTTGGCGCACGCTTGTATCTCAGTACTTGGGAGGCCGAGAAAAAAAAGGCCATAGGTTTGCGGACACTCTCTGCAAGGAGTGAGTCTCTTATCAACCTAGTGAGACTGTTTCCAAATAAAAATAAAATCGGGCTGGAGGTGTAGCTTGGAGGCAAAACGCCCCCGGGTTGGATGTCCAGTGCCGCGCGCACACTCAAGAACCCATGATCCCTGCAGGAGCTAATCCGCTCCTGAGAACAAGCCCTTGTGACCTCTTAAAGGACCACGCCTGGGATCGCAATCAGGCCGCCGTCCCGGAGCCGCTGGGCTGGCGCTGCCATCCCACCTTCTAACTGAATTCAGAGCCTGTATTTTCTATCCTTTTTTTTGGTTCGACTGAGGATTGAACCCAGGGGCACTCTACCTCTGAGCTACATCCCCAGCCTGATTTTATTTTTATTTTGAAACAGGGTCTGAGTAGCTGAGGCTGCCTGCGAACCGCGATCCTCCCGTCTCAGCTTCCCAAATGCTGGGATGACAAGTCAGCGCACCCAGCATCAGAGCCTGTATTTCTAACTACTATGGCAACCGTTCCTACTCAGGGGTCCCACGGCCTATTAGGGTGACTGTCCTCCCAGGGTGTCCAGGCCTTCCGAGACCCACAGCAAGCTGGAGCTGGGCGCCCAGCCCGCCTGTCTACTCCGCTGACTGACGCGGTCGATCCTGAGCCCCGCAGGGACCACCCCGCCGCTCGTGAGCAGCGCTCGAGAAAAGACAACAAGGCGGCATCTACGTCTTTATTAATGTGATTTCAGACAAGCCTCCATATCGTGGGAGGGGGGGAGGGCGGGCGAGGACTTCTCTACTGGTAGTAAAGCTCCAGGTTCATGCCGTCGTGGATCTCATCTGAGGCGTGGGGTCAAGGACTCCTCACTGAGGGCCCGGCCCCACCGCGCACCACACAGCCAGGCCCCCGTGGCCTGAGGATGCACCCGGACTAAGGAAGCTGTTCTGGACCGGGCCTTTGATTTGGAAAGAATCCAAACTTGTTTTTTAAATTCCTATGCTGCACGACAGACCACCAAAGAATAATAAATAAATAAAATAATAAAAATAAAACAAAATAGGGCTGGGAGTGCAGCTCAGATGTAAAATGCCCCCTGGGTTCAATCCCCAGTGCCACACAAACACAAAAATAAAGTAAAATAAGATAAAATAGGGCTGGTAGTGTTCTCAGGGATAGAATGCCCATGGGTTTACTCTCCAGCACACACAAAAAAATAATTTTTTTTTAACCCGAAGCATCAAAGGCCCTGTAAGCCAAGTCTAATGACCCCATTAGCCAGTCCAATCACCCGCCTCCCCGACAAAATAATTACACGGCTCCCATTTCTCAGAGCTTACTTACCCAGGGCCACATTCTAAGTTAATACTTTATGTGCTCGGCTTCATACCAGCTTCAGTATAAAGCCCCGATTTTATGAACCAGGACTGAGTATGTAAACTTCTTCAAGAAGTCACACAAAGGATACAGTCCCCCAGAGACACGTGGTCCTTAAAGATTGTGTACCTATGGAGATAGAGACATTTTATTTTATTGCAGTACTAGGGAGGGAACCCAGGAGCATTCTACCTCTGAGCTACACCCCCAGCCCTATTTTTTATTCTTTTTTTTTTTTTTTCTTTTGTGGTACTGGGGATGGAGCCCAGGGGCATTCTACCTCCAAGCTATACCCCCAGCCCTATTTTTTTTTCTTTATTTTGAAACAGGGTCTCAGAGTTGCGAAGGGCCTGGCTAAGGAGCTGAGGCTGCCCAGGAACGCGATCGTCTGGTCTCAGCCTACCAACAATATAGACTTCTTGATGAGAAGCCCCAGGAAGCGGCTCCCCCTGCCCGGGCTGAGCCCAGCGCTCCCCCAGCCCACGTCCTCTCCAGCCCGCCGCCCTGCCACGCACTCACCACTTCTTAAGAACAATCTTGTTCCAACGGGTGCCAGTTTGGGCCGCGATCAGTTTCTTAAGGTCCCCGATGGTGTCATCGGTGCTGGGTGCAGAGTGGTTAAGGCAAATAGGAAGGGGGTAGAAAGAGGGCGATGCCACTGGGGACTCGTGTTACACTCTCTCAGGATGCCATCCGCCCCCTCTCCCGGGTTTAACTTAAAACGCCCTGCATGCTGGGTGTGGACACACACACACACACACACACACACACACACACACACACACACACGTCATCCCAGCATTGGGGGGAAGCTGAGACAGGAAGATCAAAGTTCGCGGCCAGCCTCAGCTACTTAGTGAGGCCCTCTGCAACTCAGTGAGGCCCTGTTTCAAAATAAAGAATGAACCGGGCGTGGTGACGCACGCTTGTAATCCCAGCATTCGGGAGGCAGAGACAGGAGGATCAAAGTTCGCGGCCAGCCTCAGCTACTTAGGCCTTTGCAACTCAGTGAGACCCTGTTTCAAAATAAAGAATAAAAAATAGGGCTGGGGGTGCAGCTCGGAGGTCGAATGCCCCTGGGCTCCATCCCCAGTACTGCAAATAATAATAATAATAATAATAATAATAATAATAATAATGATAGCAAATAATAATTGCTAATAATAACAACAATAATATAATAAAATAATAATAATAATAATAATAATAATAATAATAATGAAAGCAGCCTGCCACTCAGCGCGAGACCCCGGGGACCACCACCAATAATAATATAATAATAAAATAATAATAATGATAATAAAATGAAATGAAAGCAGCCTGCCACTCAGCGCGAGCCCCCGTCGGTGGATACTTGCACTTCACGCGGACTTTCTTCCCCAGGCGGTCGTTGCACACCACCTCGATCATCCTGGCGGGAGCTGCACGGAGAGAGGCGGCGGGGACCGCGGCTCAGCGCCTCCGCGGCCCCCGGCCCCTAGGCACAGTCCCCCGCCCCAGCTCCAGGCCCGCGAGCCCCCGCGCCCCAGGCCGAGGCTCCCGGGGCCCCGGCGGCCGCCTCCCCTTCCCCTCCGCCCGCCCCGGCCGCGGCCCCCACTCGGGACCGCCCCGCCGCCGCCCTCACCGCGAGCCGCCTCGAACCAGCCAACGCCACAGCTCTGCGCCCCGGCGCCGAACCCCGGCCCAAATAGACGCCCGGGACCGGAAGCGGAAGTGAGCGGCCGGAAGCGTCCGCCCCTCGTACCAGTCCCCGCCGGCTCCGCTTCCGCAGGGTTCCGGGGCGCGGCTCGCGCTCGAGGCTTCCGGGTTCCGAGGCTGGGCGGGGGCGGTCGTTTGAGACCCGGTGGCGGATGGAGACCCCCGAGGGTCGGGCGGCAGGGAGGCCCTCCCGTTCCTGAGCCCGAGGAAGCCTCTTTCCGCAGCTGCGGGGCCGGGCGGGGGGTCCAGCCCCGCAGACACCCTGTCGGCCGCGCCTGCGTGCGGGGCTCCCCACCTTCAGCTCCTCCCTCCCTCGGCCATCGCGTCTCCGCCGTGCACACAGCGGCTGCGGATCCTGGCCTGGACCCGGGCGGTGCACCAGCTCAGGCCGGGCGCGGGGGTGCGGGCTGCACCCCCAGAACTTGGGGGGATCGAGGGCTCCGGCCGGCCCCAGCCACTCAGCCAGGCGGCCCTCTGCAACTTAGTAAGACCCTGTTTCGAAATAGAATAATAAAATAGGGCTGGGGGCGTAGAACACCCCTGGGTTTAATCCTTAGTAACCCCCCCCCCTACAAAGACTATCTACACATGCATATATATATAATATACATACACGTTTGTAGATAAATATATAAAAAAGAATTCCTAGCTCTAATACTGTTTGTGGTAGCATCAAATCTGGAAGAAACCTGAAGGCCTCTCAATATGTGAATGTTTGGACAAATTTTAACTACTTTTAGGAATTGTTACTTTGAGTGTGTGTGTGTGTGTGTGTGTGTGTGTGTGTGTGTGTGTGTGTGTGTGTTGCTGGGGATTGAACCCAGGGGCATTCTTCCCAGCTACACCTCCAGCCACATTTTCATTCTCTATTTTAAAATATGGCCTCACTGAGTTGCGGAGGGCCTCACTAAGTAGCTGAAGCTATTGGCAAACTCGCGATCCTCCTATCTCACCCACCCAAGTACTGGCATTACAAGCGTGCACCGCCGTGCCCTGCTACATGTGCTATTTGTTTATTTACTTATTTATTTATTTTGTGGTACTGGGGATGGAACTCAGGGACATTCTACTTCCGAGCTACACTCCCAGCCCTATTTTTTACTCTTTATTTTAAAACAAGGTCTCACTGAGTTGCAAAGGGCTTCACTAAGTAGCTGAGGACAGCCACAAACTGGGATCCTCCTGTCTCAGCCTCCCAAAGGCTGGGATTACAAGCCCGCACCATCACACCTGATATGCAGCTTTTAAAATAATTTTTCTAATTTTATGTGTGGTACTGGGATTGAAGCCAGGGGCATTTGACCTCCTAACTATACCCCAGCCCTTCCTTATTTCTTATTTGGAAACAGTTTCTCGCTAAATTGCTGAGAGCCTCACTAAGTTGCTGAGGCTGGCCACGAACCCGCAATCCTCCTGTGTCAGCCTCCCAAGTACTAGGATTACAGGCGTGGCCACTGTAACAGTTTGAGATGTAGACATGGGTTCTTATTCTTAGCTAGTTTAGAAAAAATAGCCAGAACTATACTGCTGCAAGCTATTACAAAGGTAGAGAGAAGGGACAGACCATCAGAGCACTGTATCAGTGAGGACGCAGCGGGGTGCCTCGAAACTAAGGCACTGAAGTTTTTGAACACAAGCAGTTGTGGTTTTTTTTTTTTGTTTTTGGTGGTACTGGGGGTGGAACCCAGGGCTCTCTACTTCCAGGCTATACTCCCAGACCTATTTTTATACTTTATTTGGAAACAGGGTCTCACTAAGTTGCTGAGAGCCTCACTAAGTAGCTGAGGCTGGCTTCGAACCCGTGTGATCCTCCTGTCCCAGCCAACCAAGCGCAGGGATTACAAGCGTGCGCCACCACGCCCCGGCTGCAAAGCAGTTTTTATAAGGATTCATTATCTCCTTCCTCCCATCCTGCTCGGCCAGTAGTCTTTTTACCCCACCCCTCACCCAGTGCAGGCGCAGGCCCACCAGTTATCTCTGAGGTACAAGCCTTTCTTGTTAGATTTATGACCGAGATGTGTTACTTGGCTAACAAGGCCAGGAGTTACATGGTGTATCCCCTCTTTGAAGAAGGCCTGTACCATCCACCTGTGTCCTTGGGGAATTTTAGCCTTTTTCTAGCTCTGTCTGCTAGAAGTTATTTGTTATGCTGAAAACTTATCTTTAAAGTACGGAGGCTTTGGGCTATAACTTTTGTGTATTTGGCAATTAATATAGGTTCTCTTAACTTTAAACTACTGTGAGAATTTAGTGTTTAACATTCCATGTTTAGCTGGGCTCACAGCCAACTTTTAGCCGACCGAGGTCAATATTGGCTGCAGCTCTTGGCTGGCAGCTTAGAGGCAGAGGAAAGGATTTGATTGTTTTGCCTAAGTAATGAAAGCTTGTTCTTATCAGCCATGAATGCAGCTCCTACTAACCATCAATACAGGTTCAATCCCATCAGCCACCATGCCTGGCTTTGAGCTATGCCTCTTATACAAACTTATCTTCAAGCTTAGGCACCAATAACATTAAGTTGCGCTTGGTGGTGCACACCTGTAATCCTAACATTTAGCAAGCAGCTGTAGGAGAATCACAGTGTGTGTGTGTCACTAGGGATTGAACCCAGAGGCATTCTTACCTCTGAGCTAAACCTCCAAGCCTGATTTTTTAAATTTCTTATTTGGAAACAGGGTCTCACTAAGATGCAAAGGGCCTCGTAAGGTTGTCGAGTCTGGCTTCGAACCTGCGACCCTCCGGTCTCAGTCTCCCAAGTACTGGGATTACAAGCGTGTGCCACCACGCCCGGCCTAGAATCACAGGTTTGAGGCCAGCCTCAGCAACTTAAGGAGACTCAGCAATTTAGCAAGACCCTGTTTAAAAAAGGAAAGAAGGCCGGGCGTGGGGGCGCAGGCTTGTCATCCCCGCGCCTGCGAGGCTGAGACAGGAGGATCGCGCAGGTTCGGAGCCAGCCTCAGCTGCTTAGTGAGGCTCTCAGCAGCTTAGTGAGACCCTGTTTCCAAATAAAATAGAAAATAGGTCTGGGAGTGTAGCCCGGAGGTAGAAAGCCTCTGGGTTCCACCCCCAGTACCGCCAAGAAAAAAAAAAAGGAAAGAAGGACAGAATTTAGCTCGAAGGTAGAATGGCCCTGGGCTCAGTCCCCCAAACCACATACACAAAGCTAAGTGAAAAAGCAAGTTATCGCTGCCTTGTTCTCCGCTAGCAGCAGGCGGCCTCAATCCGTCACAGCCGCCCCGCCCCCCAAGCTTTCCCTCGCCCCGCCCCGAGGCTCGCCCCGCCCACGACCCGCCGTGCCCCAATCAGCCCCGTCCCCGCGGCTCGCCCCGCCCCCCGCCTTCAAAGCCTTGTTCTTATTTGGGTCCTACCCCGGAGGCCCGCCCCGCCCACCCCGCCTTCCGAGCTTTGTGTTTGGCCGGGCTCGCTCCGCCCCCGAGGCGCTCCCGCTCGGCCTTTCAAGCTTCGTGCTGACCCCGGGCCCTGCTCCCAAGGCTCGCCCCGCCCGTGACATACAGCCACGCCCCTTAAGCTCCGCCCCTCACCTGCCGGCTCGTCAGCCCGCCCACGGCTCGCCCCGCCCCAATCAGCCCCGTCCCCGCGGCTCGCCCCGCCCACGACTCGCCGTGCCCCAATCAGCCCCGTCCCCGCGGCTCGCCCCGCCCACGGCCCGCCCCGCCCCAATCAGCCCCGTCCCCGCGGCTCGCCCCGCCCACGGCCCGCCCCGCCCCAACCAGCCCCGTCCCCGCGGCTCGCCCCGCCCACGGCCCGCCCCGCCCCAATCAGCCCCGTCCCCGCGGCTCGCCCCGCCCACGGCTCGCCCCGCCCCAATCAGCCCCGTCCCCGCGGCTCGCCCCGCCCACGACCCGCCCCGCCCCAATCAGCCCCGTCCCCGCCCCGTCAGCCCGCCCACGGCTGGCCACGCCCCTCCAGCCCCGCCCCGCGGCCCGCCCCGCCCCGCGGCGCCCTCCAGGCTGGGTCCTCGCTCCGAGCGCGGCCAGCTCCCGGCATGACCGGCTCCGGCAGGCCAGGCGAGGCCCCGCGGGAGGACAGGGCTCTCCGGGCCGGCTCCTCTTGACCCCCAGGGTCGGGGCCCGAGTCGACGCGTCCGGAAGCGGAAGTGCGTGGCGGCGGGATCATGGCGACCCCGGCTGACCTGCCGGACTCGGTGCTGCTGGAGATCTTCTCGTACCTGCCGGTCCGGGACCGGATCCGCACCTCCAGGTGGGCCTCGGGGCCGGGCGGCGGGCGGGGGCGCGGCCGGGGTCGTCCTAACGCGGCCCCTCCCCCAGGGTCTGTCACCGCTGGAAGAGGCTGGTGGACGACCGGTGGCTGTGGCGGCACGTCGACCTGACGCTGTACACGGTGCGCGGCCGGACCCGGGGCCGTCTGCGGGCGCGGGCCGGGGGATTGCCGTGGGGGCCTGGGCTTGAGCCGGAGCAACCCCCGGCCGTCCCACTGCTTCTCTGAAGCCTCGGGGCCGCAGTCCTCCATCCTAGAAGTGGGGTCAAGGTCAGTGCCTGCGGGCCTGGGCCCGGCTCCGTGGCGGCGGCTTGCCGAGCAGGGCGAGGCCCTGGCCAGTCCGGCACCACCACGGCGGCAGGAAGCGGCTCAGCCACAGTGCTGGCCAACGACAGCGTGGCCAACACCAATACCAGTGATGCGTGTGGGGTGCTGGGGCCGACCCAGGAGCGCTCTGCACCGAACTACACCCCCCAGGCCTTTCTTTTCTTTTTTTGGGGGGTGGTACTGGTGGAACCCAGGGGCTTTTCTACTTCCGGGCTGTACTCCCAGACCTCTTTTACACTTTATTTGTAAACAGGGTCTCACTGAGTTGCTGAGAGCCTCACTAAGTAGCTGAGGCTGGCTTCCAACCTGCGCGATCCTCCTGACTCAGCCTCCCAAGTACAAGGATCAAGCCTGCGCCACCACTCCCGGCTCTTTTTTTTTCCTGAGCTAAGTTCTCAGTAAGTCGTGGGGCTGGCCTGTAATTGGCCATCCTCATGTCTCAGTCTCCCAAGTGCTGGATTATGTGTGTGCCCCCGAGCCCAGCAGCGTATTTATTTCGTGTGTGTGTGTGTGTGTGTGTGTGTGTGTGTGTGTGTGTGTAACTGGGGACTGAACCCAGGGGCATTGAACCTCCAGGCCACACTCCTGGCCCAATTTTTTTCCCTCCCTCCCTCCCTTCCTTTCTTTTGTGGTACTGGGGATGGAACCCAGAGGCCTTCTACCTTCGGGCTACACTCCCAGACCCATTTTATATTTTATTTGGAAACAGGGTCTCTTAAGCCAGCTGAGGCTGGCTTCGAACCTGCGCGATCCTCCTGTGTTAGCCTCCCAAGCGCGGGGATTACAAGCAAGTGCCACTACGCCCGGCTTTTTATTCTTTATTTTGAAACAGGGTCTCACTAAGTTGGGGAGGAACTCACTAAGTACCTGAGGCTGGCCTAGAACCATGATCCTCCTGCCTCAGCCCCCCAAGTCCTGGGATTACAGCGTGCGCCACCACACCCAGCTAGTATTACTGATTTCAGCAGAGGAATAATTTCACCAAGTCCAATAATTTCCCCTATTAATATTCCGAGGAGAGTCACTCGATTCCACTTTCTCCCTTTCAGATCTTATTTTTCTTGGATTTATTACAAAATATTGAAATATATAGAAATATACAAAGGATCATATCACAGACAACCATGTCTTTACCCCCTAGATTTAACCAACCAACCTACCTTCCTTCCTTCCATCCATCCATCCTTCCTTCCTTTTTTTCTTTGTGGGGAGTGGAACCGAAGGCCTTGAAGCATACTAGGTAAATGCTTTACCACTGAGCGCCATCCCCAGCCCTTGTTACTTTTTATTTTTGGAACTAGGTTGCACGGCTTTGAACTTGCAATCCTTCTGCGGCAGCCTCCTGCGCCCCCGGGACTACGTACACACACCACCATACATACCTGGGGTTGTGTTCTGCAGTGCTAGGTGGGGACTGAAGCCACCTAGATCGTGCAAGTCAAGTGATCTCCCACTGAGCTGCACCCCCAACCCTGAGATCAAGTTTAAAAATGGATTACATTGCCGGGCGTGGTGGCGCACCCTTGTAATCCCCGAGCTTGGGAGGCGGAGACAGGAGGATCGCACGGGTTCGAAACCAGCCTCAGCTACTGAGTGAGGCTCTCAGCAACTTAGTGAGACCCTGTTTCCAAATAAAATATAAAAGTAGGTCTGGGAGTGTAGCCAGGAGGTAGAAAGCCCCTGGGTCCCATCCCCTGTACCACACCCCCCCCCCAAAGAAAACAAGAAAAAACCAATTACATTTTCCAGATTATTATAAAAATTTTCAAACAAGCCAGGCATGGTGGCACACAGCTGTCATCCCAGCATTCGGGAGGCTGAGACAGGAGAATCCAGTTTGTGGCCAGCCTCAGCTACTTAGTGAGGCCCTCCGCAACTCAGTGAGACCCTGTTTCCAAATAAAGAATAAAACATAGGGCTGAGGGTTTAGGTCAGAGGTAGAAGGCCCCTGGGTTCCATCTCCAATACAGCAAAAAAAAAAAAAAAAAGTTTTGACCGTCCATGCAAATTGGAAGGAGAGCACCCTGAGGCGCTCGTGGCTAGGATTGAACGGACTTGCTCTTAGCACCTGTCCATCCTCTGCTCCTCCTTTCCTCTCTTTGCTTTTTGTCTCTTTGGTTCTGGGGATTGGACCAGGGGCTTTCTACCTCCAAGTCACACCTCCAGCCGTCTTTAATCCCGTGATGGTCCTATCTCAGCCTCCGGAGAACCGGGATTACAAGTGTGTGGCACCACGCCCTACCTTGCTTTATGTTTTATTTTGAAACAGGGCCTCATTAAGTTGCTGAGGCTGCCCTGAACCGGATCCTCCCATCTCAGCCTCCCAAGTCCTGGGATGACAAGCGTGCGCTGCCACGCTGGGCACTTCCTGGCAATGAATACAGTTCTTACGAGCGATCACTACAGGCTCAACCCCCATACTTCTGTTGCTAAAGCCAGATCTGGCTGGATTACCTCCACCCCCACCCCCACCCCCGGTTTGCTCAGAGCCCTGGCAGTCGGGCTGGCCCCTGTGCTCCTGGGGGAGAGGCCACACAGGATGGGGACCCCAGCCAGAGCGCCCGGGGGTACCTCTCACGTCGCCCTCCCCGCTCTTGCAGATGCGGCCCAAGGTCCTGTGGCACCTCCTGCGCCGCTACATGGGGTCGCGGCTGCAGTCCCTGCGGATGGGCGGCTACCTCTTCTCGGGCTCCCAGGCCCCGCAGCTGTCCCCCGCGCTGCTGCGGGCGCTGGGCCACAAGTGCCCCAACCTGCAGCGCCTGTGCCTGCACGTGGCCGACCTGAGCCAGGTGCCGCTCAGCAGCCTGCCGCGCACGCTCACCACCCTGGAGCTGCACAGCTGCGAGGTGTCCATGGCCTGGTTCCTGCGCGAGCCGGGCGCGGGCGCGCTGCCCTGCCTGCGGAGCCTGGTGCTGGACCGCGTGCCCGCCTTCCGCGACGAGCACCTGCGGGGCCTGTCCCGCTTCCCCGGCCTGCGCGCACTGGTGCTGGGCGGCACCTATCGCGTCACGGAGACCGGGCTGGCGTCCAGCCTGCAGGAGCTCGGCCACCTGCGCCGGCTCGAGGTGCTGGGCTGCACCCTGTCCGCCGACAGCACCCTGCGCGCCGTGGGCCTCCACCTCCGTGGCGTGCACCAGGTCCGGCTGACCGTGGGCGGCCTGTCGGCCGCGGGCCTGGTCGCCCTGGAGCGCATGCCGGCGCTGGAGAGCCTGTGCCTGCAGGGTCCCCTGGTCACCCCCGAGATGCCCACGCCCGCCCAGATTGTGGCCACCTGCCTCACCATGCCCCGGCTCCGGGTGCTGGAGCTGCGGGGGCTGGGCTGGGAGGGGCGGGAGGCCGAGCGGGTCTTAAGCGCGGGGCTGCCCCACTGCACGGTCATCGTCAGGGCCTGCCCCAAGGAGACCATGGACTGGTGGATGTGACCCGCCTGCCCGGCGCAGAGGCCTCTGGAATCCAAGGTGGGGACCCCTACCTCGCGGTTGTCCAGCAGCCTTGCTGTCCGGCCAGCCCCAGCCGCAGGGCTGCTCCAGGGCTCTGCAGAGCGTCCCCAGGGACAGGATGAGCCTGCGATGGCCAAGCCCCAGGGCCTGGGCAGCCCCGGTCCACTGCGTGGGCCTGCCAGCCTGAGCAGGTTCTCAGTCCACAGCTCAGAGAGGTGCTCAGCTCTATTTTCTGTATTTTATATTCCGCCTTTTCCTAGTTTTTCACTGCATATAATATTTTTCTATTAAAGAAAACTAAAGATTTTTTTCAAACGTTTGTTCATTCAAGAAATGTTCTTCAGCTGGTGTGGTGGTGCGCGCCTGAATCCCAGGACTTGGGAGGCTGAGCCAGGAGGATCACAGGTTCACAGCCAGCCCCAGCTACTTAGGCCCTCTGCAACCTAGTGAGACCCTGTTTCAAAGTAAAGAATGAAAAATTGTGCTGGGGGTGTAGCTCAGAAGTAAAACTCAGATTCAATCCCCAGCACCACAGAAAGAAAGAAAGGAAGGAAGGAAGAAAGAAAGAAATGTTCTTCAAGCACCTATTGTCTTATTTTACTTTTGACACTGGGGATTGAACCCAGAGGTGTTCTACCTCTAAGCCCTCAGCCCTATTTTAATTTTTATTTTGAAATGGTCTCACCAGGTGTGGTGGCCCATGCCTGTAAACCCCGTACTTAAGAGGCTGAAACAAGAGGATTGCAGGTTTGCGGCCAGTCTCAGCAATTTAGCAAGGTTGTTTCACAATTTACCAAAAAAAAAAAAAAAAAACTGGGCTGGGGTGTAGCTCAGAGGGAGAATGCCCCTAGGTTCAACTCCTAATACCAAACAGAGAAGAAAGGGGTATCCCTAAGTTGCTGAGGCTGGTCTCTGCTATCCTCCTGTCTCAGCCCCCCACATGCTTGGATCCCAGGCAGGCCACCACAGCCAGTGAGCACTGCCTATTTTGGAGGTTCTAGGGTCACACTAGTGAGCAGCAGGCCACTGGCACAGCACTGAGATGCAGGCAGGTCAACATGGATGCATCGCGGAGCAGCTTCAGTACCTCTGAAACAAGAAATCAGTCCCAAGCCGGGCATGGTGGCGCAGGCTTGTAACCCAAGACTTGGGAAGCTGAGACAGGAGGATCGCAGGTTGGCGGCCAGCCTCAGCTACGTAGTGAGCCCCTCCGCAACTTACTAAGACCGGTTATAAATAAATCAATAAATAGGGCTGAGGATGTAGCTTGAAGGTAGAATGTCCCTGGGTTCAATCCCCAGCACCACAAGAAAAAAAAAGAAATTAGTCCAGTGTTGGAGGCTGGAGAGAGGGCTGGTGGCTCTGAGCCCTGCAGACATCGCCTTGAGAAGACCGGGCAGGACCGCAGACAAAGGCGCGCAGCCCGACGAAGCAACCTGGTGTGTTTCAGAACGAGGCCAGGGTGGCAGAGCGCGGGGTGGAGGCAGGGGCCTCGCAGGCGGCTCGCTGTTAGGGCTTCACTACGCAGCAGCTCCCTGTCTGTTTTCTGACTCAAAACCACTTGAAAGGTGCAGGTGCGAGCTGCCGGGCGCTGGCGGGAGCAGGTCGCAGAGTCTGCTCTGTGGCTCTTCCCTGCCGTTGGGGCAGCCTGGCCTTCCCTGCGCCAGAGCTGGTGCTGGTCCTGGGACTGAACAGGGCACTCTACCTCCAAGCTACACTCCAGCCGTTTACATTTCTATTTATTTTTTATTTGTTGTGGCAATGGAAATTGGACTTAGGGGTGCGTGCGTGTGTGTGTGTGTGTGTGTGTGTGTGTGTGTGTGTGTGTGTGTGTAAGTAACGGGATGGAGCCAGGGCATTCTGCCTACCGTTTCTTTCTTTTGAAACAAGGTATCACTGAATGTCCTGACCCTGCCATCCTCCTGTCTCAGCCTCCCAAATGCTGGGATTACATGCATGCACCGCCACACCTGCTAACTCAGGGGCATTCTACCTCCGGGCTATGCCCCGAGCCTTATTTTTATTTAATATTTTGTGTGTGTGTGTGGTACTGGGGGTGGAACCCAGAGTCTTTCAACCTCCAGGCTATACTCCCAGACCTGTTTTTATATTTTATTTGAAAACAGGGTCTGAGCTGCTGAGAGCCTCACTAAGTAGCTGAGGCTGGCTTCGAACCTGTGCGATCCTCCTGTCTCAGCCTCCCAAGTGCGGGGATGACAAACGTGCGCCACCACGCCCGGCTTTTATTTTTATTTAGAACAAAGATCTTACGAGGCTGCTGAGTCTTCCTACTTGCTGAGGCTGTGCTCAAACCTGTGGTCCTCCTGTCTGTCTCCCAAGCACTGGGATTACCAGCGTGGGCCAGCAAGCCCAGCCTAGTGTTTGGTTTGAAACAGGGTCTCTCTAGTTTGCTGAGTCTCACTAAACTGCAGAAGCTGGTTTCAAGCCTGGAGCCTCCTACCTCAGCCTCTCACACTCTGAGATTACAGGCTAAGGTCAACATGCCTGGCGTTTGTTGTACATGACAGTGTGTAGCCGAACATGGTGGCATCCTCTAATCCCAGCATTTAAGAGGCTGACGCGGGAGGATCTCGGGTCTGAGGGCAGCCTCAGCAAGGAGGAGACTCAGCAACCCAGTGAGACTTTCAAAATAAAAACAGGCTGGGGTGTAGCTGAGTACAAGGTCTCTGGGTTCAAATCCCCAGTACAGCGCGGGCGAGGGGCGCTCGCTTAAATCCCCGCGCTGGGGAGGCCGAGACAGGAGGATCGCACAGGTTCGAAGCCAGCCTCGGCTGCTCAGTGAGACCTTGTTTCCAAATAAAGTATAAAATAGGTCTGGGAGCGTAGCCCGGAGGCAGAAAAGCCCTTGGGTTCCACCCCAGTACCACAAAAACAAAACAAAACAAACCCAGTACAAAAGCTGCAGCAGGAGGTGCTGAGATGCTCCTTGTTTCCATGAGGCGGCAGCATGTCACCTTAGTTGCCCTGTTTATTACTAACCCTCAACAGGAGTTAAAACATGGCGCCGGGCGTGGTGGCGCACACTTGTAACTCCAGCACTTGGGAGGCCGAGACAGGAGGATCGCAGGTTCACGACCAGCCTCAGCTACTTAGTGAGGCCCTTTGCAACTTAGTGGGACCCTGTTTTAGAATAAAAAATAGGGCTGGGGGGTGTAGCTCTGAGGTAGAAGGCCCCTGGGTTCCATCCCCAGTACCACCAAAAAAAAAAAAAAAAAATCGTGTAGCAACTTTAAGCAGTTGAATGCAGTGCCAGCTGCTGCACACTGTCATTTACAGCTGTAACTTAAGTCAGAGCATGGGCCTCAGCTCCCCATAACCCCCGATAACAAACTGGAAATGAAACGACGCACATACACGTGTGGTATGTGTGTATGAATGCACATATAGCCAGGCGTGGTGGCACACTCTTGTAATCCAGCATTCGGGAGGCTGAGACAGGAGGATCGCGGTTTGCAGCAGCCTCAGCTGCTTAATGAGGCCCTTTGCAACTCAGTGAGACCCTGTTTCAAAATAAAGAATAAAAAATAGGGCTGGGGGTGTAGCTGAGAGGTAGAATGTCCCTGGGTTCAATTCCAAGTACTGCAAAAGCGGGGAGGATACAGGTGTAGCTTGGAAGTAAAATGCCTCTGGGTCTAATTCCCAGTACCATCAAAAAATAAAATAGTAAGAATTGGAATTTGCCTCTTTTATATCACTGGACATTAGGACACCCTGTTATCACTGCTTGAGCCAGAGAGGTCCTGTGTGCTAATTTTGTGTATACAGGGAAAAGAGAAATTAGAATGGCAAAGGAAGGCAGGACATAGTATAGCGTTAGCTACTCCGTGGCGCTGGGGACTGAATCCAGAGCTGCTCTCCCTCCTAGGTACCCACCCCACCCCCGGTACTGGGGACTGAATCCAGAGCTGCTCTCCCTCCTAGGTACCCTCCCCCGGTACTGGGGACTGAATCCAGAGCTGCTCTTCCTCCTAGGTACCCACCCCCGGTACTGGGGACTGAATCCAGAGCTGCTCTTCCTCCTAGGTACCCACCCCCGGTACTGGGGACTGAATCCAGAGCTGCTCTTCCTCCTAGGTACCCACCCCCGGTACTGGGGACTGAATCCAGAGCTGCTCTTCCTCCTAGGTACCCTCCCCCGGTACTGGGGACTGAATCCAGAGCTGCTCTTCCTCCTAGGTACCCACCCCCAGTACTGGGGACTGAATCCAGAAGTACTCTTCCTCCTAGGTACCCACCCCACCCCCGGTACTGGGGACTGAATCCAGAGGTGCTCCTCTTCCTAGGTAACCCCCCCACTGGGGATTGAATCAGAGGCATTCTGCCTGCAGGCTACACCCTCTCACCCATGTTTACTTGTTTTGAAGCAAGGTCTCGCCAGGTTGCTGAGCTTCACTACTTGCTAAGGCTGCCCTTGAGCCGCGGATCCTACTGTCTCCGCCTCCCAGGTGCTGGGCTGACTGACTGAGCCCCCGAGCCCGCAGCATCAGCTACTGTGATTCTGGCGGACAAGCGCACGGGCATGTCCTATTGCCCAGGCCTGGCCCTGTGCTGATTTAGGGCAGAAGGAAAATGAGTCGCCGCATTAGACAAAGCGAGGAGTGACTGGTCTTAGGACTGGTTAGTCAGAACACAAAACACACTTCAAGCATGTTGCTTACTACCTTGAACAACAGAGGCCAGAAGGGCAGGCTCTGCTGAGCCAGCGACACCCCATGGCATCGGTGTACCCCAGTACAGAAAAAATAACACACGACTACCTGGCTTGATCCTGATGGCGTGGTATCACACTAAGGAACCCGGGGATGACAGTTGTGGAGGCTGCCAGCACTGGTGCGAGCTCCTACACAGCTCACAGAACAGGTGAGCACGAGGGTGGGAGCGTGCAAGAGAACGTGCAGGACTCGTAGGCCGGCCACACCAAGCTCTCCGCCATGTACGGTGTTGCTCGAGGAAAAGATCTGACTGCCGGGAGGTCAGTAGCTTTGTGGACTGTGAAGTGTTCAAGTCTGAGTTGGACAGGAAGCAAGATGGCAGGCCTGCAGTGACCCTGTTTGAAGGTATGAACTCATTTTAGTAAAAAACATTTCTCTGAAACCAACGGGAGTCGGGAGATGGAGGTAGGAAGCTGTGAGGCTCTAGAAGACAGCACTGCTCCCTGGGTCAACGCGCGACTCACGGGCAGCAGCTGCAGCAGCCCTTCCTGCTGGCCGGCGCTGTGGAGCTGTAGGGCTCGGCTCAGATTGCACGGGGCTTGTGAGCCGACAGATACCTGTCCCCACAGCCACAGCTTCACAGGCAGGGCGATGTCTGTGCCCACTGCGTGCATGTGTGTGTGTGTGTGTGTGTGTTACTGAGGGTGTGTGGGGGGGTACTGAGGATGTGTGTGTGTGTGTGTGTGTGTGTGTGTGTGTGTGTGGTACTGAGGATGAAACCCAAAGGCGTTCTACCTCTGAGCTACACCTCTAGCCCTATTCTATTGATTTTGAAACAGTCTGAGTTGCAGAGGGCTCAAGTTGCTGAGGCTGTCCTCGAACCTCCCGTCTCAGCCTCCCAAATACTGGCGTCACAAGTGTGCGCCATGCCCGGCTGGCCTGTCACTCGTTAAGGATGTGTAGTACCAGGGGCCCACACACTTGGCTTGGCCTGTGACCCACACGTGCTCATCTCTGGGTCACTGTCAAGAAGTCCCAGGGTGACTGTGTCTCACACAATCCAGACGGCACCGAAGGCTGCTCTGAGCCTTGAGCACAGCGGGAAGGTGAGAGCCCCCGACATGGCCTGGGTGTCTTCGGTGACTTTTTTTTGGTACAGGGAATTGAATCCAGAGACATTCTACCTCTGAGCTACACCCTGTAGCTTTATTTATTTATTTTTGCGGTACTGGGGATGAACCCAGGGGCATTCTACCTCTGAGTTACACCCTTTGAAACAGGGTCTCACTGAGCTGCAGAGGGAACCTGGAAGGTGCAGATAGGACAGGAGCAGGGGCACGTTAACATCACTCAAAGTCACGTCACTCCGCAACCTCGGCTGGGGTGAGCTACTATAGGTGGACTGTATAGTTTTGTTTTTGTAGTACTGGGTTGAACCCAGGGGCATTCTACCTCTGAGCTACAACTCCGGCCCTTTTTTTTTTTTTAACTTAAGGTCTCAATAGGTTGATGAGAGTCTCACAACTTGTTGAGGCTGCCCTCAACCTGTGATCCTCCTGTTTCAACCTCCCAAGAACCGGGATGTACATGCTTGGGCCACTACGCCCTGCTGGACTGCGTTTAAGAGTACCGAAACCTCAGCCAAAGGATCTACGCTGCTAAAATAGGATTTGGGCCTCGGCTTAGCTCTGTAGTAGAGGACATGCTCAGAATGTGTGAGGACCTGGGTCCATCCCAAAACAAACAAGCACCCACAATCAGCCTGTGTCCTAGGGCACAGCTTTGGCCGGGAGCAGCCTGGAAGGTTTAGCAACTTGACTAGAATGGTGCTGCTACATAGGGAAAACAGACCCACCACTCGGCGGTCATCATGACACTGTAATCTACAAGCCGGGCACGGCGGTGCACACTTGTGATCCCAGTACTTGGGAGGCTGAAACAGAAGAATCACAGGTTTAAGGACAGCTTCAACTACTTAGTGAGGCCCTCTGAAACCTAGTGAGACCCTGTTTCAAAATAAAGACTAGAAAATAGAGCTAGGGGTGTAGCTTGGAGGTAGAATGCCCCTGAGTTCCATCCCCAGGACCAAAAAAAAAAAATAAGAAATCTACAGAACCGTTCAGAATGCCATACAACTGTCGACACATAGGCTTTTGGCATAGGCAGGCACTGCGGTGCACAACTATACATCCAGGACTTGGGGGCTGATAGAGGATCGCAGGCTGCAGACTTGCCTTAGGGATGTAGCAAGATGGTCAGCAACTTAGACCATCGCCCCAGTACTGCAGAAATTAAATAATTAAAAAACAAAAAAGGCTGGGAATATAGCTCATAAGTAGAATGGCCTTGGTTTTCAATCACCAGTACAAAAAAAATTGAAATAAAACAGAATTCAGGACACGGGGACGCAATCCCCATATTCTAAACACTCAAGATTCTCTTGGATGTGAACCACCATGTTTACAAACACATGAGGAATAAAGTCATATTAACATCATATAAAAATGACCGCAGCCAGGTACATGGCACAGGCCTGGAAGCCCAGCCGCCTGGGAGGCCGAGGCAGGAGGACAAGTTCGAGGCCAAACAGGGCAACTTGAAAAGACCCACCTCAAAGAACTGAAAAAGAGAATGACTGCTTCGTTCCCTCACTGCGTGTTTCCACGCACTGTCAGATCACGGGAGAACACCAGAAGTATCTGACGGAATCGTTACTTCTCCACACGTCGTCCATCGCCCATCTTCCCTTCACTTGGGCCTCACGGGTTTCACGCGCCCTGGGGAAGCAAAGCAGGCCTGGATCAGGTGCGACCGCAGCACCGCGGTCAGACCCCAGCAGCCCTCCCGCTTCCCGAGCGCGCGGAGCGCGCCTGGGGGGGTCTCAAGTGCCGGAGGCACGCGGGCGTCACTGAGGGCCTCCACACTCCGTACCTTAGCAGGGCCTGTCACCAGTGAACACCCCAGGGTGCGGACTGAGACGCGAGGAATCCCTAGCGGACTTTTGGCAGCCCTTCCACTCAAAGGGTTTCTGTTCGGCGTGAGGATTGAACGTTCTGCTAGTAGAAAAAGCCTGTGGCAGGTGTTGCCGCGCCCCTGATCCTTACAGGGCTTCTCCCGGGCGTGGATTCTGGCGTGCTGATACAAGTTTGAGGACGTAGCGAAGGCCTTCCCGCAGCGCTTGCGTTCCTAAGGCCTCTCCCCGTGTGAGTCCGCAGGCGCTCGGCCAGGCTGGAGGGCACGCGAAGGCCTTCCCGCAGCGCTTACGTTTACAGGGCTTCGCTCCCGCGTGGATCCGAGCGTGCGTGCTAAGGCAGGACAAGTTTGCAAAGGACTGCCCGCACACCTTGCACTGAGAGGGCCTCTCCCCGGTGTGGGTCCCCGCGTGCTCGCTGAGCAGGTACACCTGATGTAGGCCTTCCCGCACTCCTCGCACGCATAGGGCTTCTCGCCAGTGTGAGTTCTCTCGTAGACCATCAGACACGGGGACGTCGTGAAGGCCTTCCCACGTTCCTTACACACGCAGGGCCTCTCCCCATGTGAGTCTGCATGTGCTCTGCCAGGCGGGAGGACACGCGAAGGCCGTCCCACAGCGCTGACATTTCTGAGGCTTCACTGCGGTGTGAATGCAAATGTGCCTGTTGTGGCAGGCCGAGCTTCGGAAGGACTTGCCGCACATCCCGCACTCAGAGGGCTTCTTCAGGCGCTCAGTGAGCAGGGAGCGCCTTTGGTAGGCCTTGCCGCACTCCCGGCAGGCGTACGGCCTCTCTCCAGTGTGCGTCCTGGCGTGCTTGCGCAGGGAGGAGGCGGCGTGGAGGGCCTTGCCGCACTCCCGGCAGGCGTATGCCTTCTCTCCAGTGTGAATTTTTAAGTGTTCGGTCAGGTGGGAAGCAGCCGTGAAGGCTTTCCCACACGCGTGGCAGGCGTGGGGCTTCTCCGCGCTGTGTGTCTGTGCATGGGTGGTGAGGCCTGAGCGCTTGGCGAAGGTTTTATTTATAGGGTTTCTCTCCTGTGTGTCTGTAGCGTTCAGTGAGGCTGGAAGACGCAGTGAAGGCCTTCCTGCACTCCTTACACGCGTGGAGCTTCTCCCCGGTGTGGGTTCGCATGTGACTCCTGAGGTTGGAAGAACAGCCGAAGGCCTTCCCACAGACCTCACACGCGCAGGCTTTCATGGTGTACACCTGAAGAGGCGCAGTTCTGCCTGGGGAAAGTGTGAAATCTGCGCGTGGCTTCGGTTCAGACCGTCTCCCTCCACCGTGGCTCCTCATCTGCACCTGGAAGAACGCCGGGCGGAGGAAGGCAACGTCGCTGGGCTCCGAGGCTTTGCCTGGGGCACTGGCGCTCTCGTGAGCGACCTCTGGAGCCACGCGAAAGGCTCCTTCACCTTGATTCGACATGGAGAGCGGCTGGCCGGGAGAGGGCTCCTCGTGTGAAGCACACTGATTCGCGTCACAAGAGCTCCTTGCGCGATGGATCTTCACGTGTGCCTTGAAATACGAGTGCTCACAGAAGGTCTCGCCGAGCTTCCCTGCACGGTGGCCTCCGGTCTGCTGGAGAAAGCACCGAGGACGTAAGGGACGGTTCAGGCTTAATGCGTTCTACCTAACTAGGACAGAAACCCCCGCAGGAATCATGCTGTGCTTACCACATGCACGGAACTCCTGCTCGCACGGTCCTTTCGTCGAGTGAAGGGACCTGACCGCTCAAAGGACCCCATGCTCCCTGTTCTGACCGTGGAATAATTCCTGTATGTTTTCATAACATTCTTCAAGAACCTCCGAACCCAGCCCAGGCATGGTGGTGCATGCCTCCAATCCAAAGCACGACGAGACAGGAGGAGGCCGCCAGGCCACGGCAACTTAGAAGGCGCTCAGCAGCCTCGCTGAGACCTTCCAAATCACAACGCAAAAGGGCTAGGGCTGCACCTGAAGCACAGACTGCCTGAGTCCAGCCCACACTGCCAAAACAGAAGCCTCAGTACCGCACCTACCATGATACGTGGGGTGGGGTACTTGCCTCAAGTTCTGAGCTGGAGCAGGGATCTCAAATTCACCATTTTCAAGATTCCTTGTAAGGTGAATGCTACTGCTCAAAGCCGCTCTCATTCATACTGATTTTCTTTTTTCTTTTCTTTTTGTGGTACAAATAAATAGTGACCTCACTGATGGGGAAGGGAGAGGGGACGAGGGAATCCTCTAATGCACGTGATGTGCTTTAACAAACATATGCAAGCCGATCACTACGCCAAACGTAAAGGAGGACGAGGAGGGAATGAGGTGGGAACTGGGTGATGTGTGCGTGTCCGCCTCCACCATCTTGTACTCCATTAAGATGTATGGCTACAATGCACCAGTAAAAAGTTTAAAACTGGCCGGGCGTGGTGGCGCACGCTTGTAATCCCCGCGCTTGGGAGGCAGAGACAGGAGGATCACGCAGGTTCGAAGCCAGCCTCAGCTACTGAGTGAGGCTCTCAGCAACTTAGTGAGACCCTGTTTCCAAATAAAGTATAAAATAGGTGTGGGAGTGTAGCCCGGAGGTAGAAAGCCTCTGGGTTCTACCCCAGTACCACCAAAAAATAAATAAATAAATAAATAAATAATAAAAATAAAAAAGTTTAAAATAAAGACTTTCATAAAATTGCTTAAAAAACCCAACACCCAGCTACCCACGTAGGACTGTGTACCTGTGGGACCTCGCGAAGGTCAGGGGCATCTCCAGTGCAGTATGTCTGGAGTGCTTCTCCAGACAGACTGTTTTCACTCGGGTGGGTGCTACTTATTATCTAGACCGGAATTGGTGATCTTGAGTATTAAAACAAATCATCTGTTTATCTTACCATTTGGAAGCCAGTCAGTTTGTTCCCTCAAAATATCCTGCTGAAATGTTGACTCTTTGTTGCTATGTTGCGTTTCCCATTCTAAAGATATACAAAAACAAAAATTAAGATATGTAAAAGGAAATGGTAGACTGCAGGAGTAAAAGTCATAGGGCTTATTTCTATTTGCTTTCCAAACTGTTTTTGTTGTTGTTGTTGTTGTTGTTGTTGTTGCAGTACTGGGATGGAACCCAGGGGCATTCTACCTCTGAGCTATACCCTCAGCTCTACTTTTAAATATATATATATATTTTTTTTTGGGGGGGATGGTGCTGGGGATGAAATCCAGGGGCCTTCTACCTCTGGGGTACACTCCCAGACCTTTTTTATATTTTATACTTTATTTAGAAACAGGGTCTCACTAGGTTGCCGAGAGCCTCACTCAGTAGCTGAAGCTGGCTTCGAACCTGCGCGATCCTCCTGTCTCAGCCTCCCAAGTACTGGGATTACAAGCATGCACCAACCACGGCCAGCTTCTTTATTTTTATTTTGAAACCGGGTCTCACTGAGTTGCAGAGGGCCTCACTAAGTAGCCGAGGCTGTCCGCAAACCAGATCCTCCTGTCTCAGTCTCCCAAATGCTGAGCTTCTTTTGTGTGTGTGTGTGTGGTACTGGGGGTGGAACCCAGGGACATTCTACTTCCAAGCTATACCCGAAGCCCTATTTTTTTTTCTTTTATTTTGAAATAGGGTCTACCAAGTTGCAAAGGGCCTCGCTAAGGAGCGGAGGCTGTCCTTGAACCGTGATCCTCCGGTCTCATCCTCTCAAATGCTGGGATTTCAAGTGTGTGTCACCATGCCCGGCTACTTAGCAAGTACATCTTAAAAAGCTCAACTTCCAGCTGGTTGCGTGAAGCACTCCTGTAATCCCAGTACTTGGGAGACTGAGACAGGAGGATCACAGGTTCAAAGCCAGCCTCCACGACTTAGACTCTCAGCAGCCTAGCAAGACCTTGTTTCCAAAGAGTAAATAAAGTCAGGATGGCGGTGACGCTTGGGGAGTTTTACTTAGTGACCCTCTCGCCCACAGTAGCTCTTCACAAGGCCGCACCCTGGAGAGCTCCTCTCCGCACTGCCTGCAGATCGCGTTCCAACCAGGAGGCGAGACTGGGTTTGACGAGCTCGCATCCTGTGCCGGAGGGAACACGCATCCACAGGACAGACCCCAGGAGCAGAGAAGAACTAGTCCAGTGAGGAAGCTACGTGTCTGTGAGAGCTGGGGAGGTTTTGTTTTGTTTTTGTTTTTTTGGCGGGTCTGGGGATGGAACCTAGGAGCATTCGACCTCCGAGCTGCACCCCCTGCCCTATTTTTCATTCTTTATTTTTGAAACCGGATCTCACTGAGTTGCAGAGTAGCTGAGGCTGGCCGTGAACCGTGATCCTCCGGTCTCAGTCTCCCGAATGCTGGGATGACAAGCGTGCGCCCCCACGCCCGGCTGGGGAGATTTTTTTTTTTTTTTTTTTTGGTACTACAGATTGAACCAGGGGGGCATTCAACCTCCAAGCTACACCTGGGGAATTATTTAATATGAACTAATGATCCAAATATCATGCCCCAAAATGACTGTTTTGTTGTCTCTAAATCCTGAAAACCAAACTAATCGTTACGCACAAAATACTAACACTTGTAATCAAATAGAAAATAAAGTAAAATAAAATAAAAATATTTTGTTCTTTTGGGGGAAATAAACTATACCAATGACACTGAGGATCTTGGAATATATCCTCCCTATATAGAGACTACTATTTTATTTATTTTTATGTTTGTTTGTTTATTTATTTAATGGTGGTATGGGTTCCTGGAAACCCTTCTACCTCCGGGCTACACTCCCAGACATCTATTTTTTATATTTTTATTTGGAAACAGGGTCTCTTAAGCCAGAGAGGCTGGCTTAGAACCTTCGCGATTCTCCTGTCTCCGCCTTCCAAGCGTGGGAATTACAAGCACGCGCCACCACACCTGGCTTATTTATTTTTATTTTTTGTGGTACTAGAGACTGAACCAAGGAACATTCTACCTCCTTGCTACACCCCCAACTCTCACTAGGGTCTGACTAGGTTGACAAGAACCTCACTACTTACTGAGGCTGTCCTTGAACCTGTGACTGTGTGTGTGTGTGGGGGGGGGGTACTGGGGATGAGACCCAGGGGCATTCTACCTCTGAGCTATACCCCCAGCCCTATTTTTTATTCTTTATTTTTGTTTTTATTTATTTATTTTTTGATGGTGGTACTGGGGTTCCTGGAAGCCCTTCCTCCGGGCTACACTCCCAGACCTATTTTTACATTTTTATTTGGAAACAGGGTCTCCTAAGCCAGCGCGCGCGGCTGGCTTCGAACCTGCGCGATCCTCCTGTCTCTGCCTCCCAAGCGCGGGGATTGCAAGCATGCACCACCACGCCCGGCTATTCTTTATTTTGAACCAGAGTCTCACAGAGTTGCAGAGGGCCTCACTAAGTGGCTGAGGCTGGGCGCAAACCTGTGATCCTCCTTTCTCCGCCTCCCGAATGCTGGGATGACAAGCGAAGCGTGCGCCACCACACTGGGCTCGGAACCTGTGGTCTCATCTCAGACTCCCAAGGACTGCGAGCATGCGCCACCATGCCCGGTGAGCCTACTGCTTCAGAACAGATACCGTGCCTCACTGCCCAATACACAGAGCCCAGATGACTCATTCTGCAATACACTATGAGCAGAACATCCATCTCTTCCCTCAGAGGCTACAGGAATGACTCCTGTCTTACCTAAAAAGGCCAGTTCCGGTAGTTCTTCAGCATCACCTCTCGGTACAACTCTCTGTGAGTCTGGTTCAGTAAAACCCACTCCTCTGGGGTGAAGTCCACAGCCACATCCTCAAAGGTCATAGAGTCCTAAGTAACCACACACATGCCAGCCAGAGTAGAGGAACAACAGGGCCGTCTTCAGCCGTGCCCAATGGAGAGCAAAGAGTGAGGCCCACACTGGGAGCGAGGCCCGCACCGCGAGCGAGGCCCGCCGCCCACGAGCTCAGCCAGCCTGCAAGCCCTTCTTCAGCCACACCACGCGCTGTCCCCCTCCTACAGCCTGCAGCTCGAACGGCCTTTCTCAAACAGGAACTAATCTCATCAGAGACCAGAAGTTTTTTTCTTATTTCCCTCTATACGCACACCCCTGAACCCGGAGAGGTGGTGCACACCTGCAATCCCAGTCCTTCGGGGGCTGAGACAGGAGGACGGCAGGTTCAAGGACAGTCTCAGCAATTTCTCGGCAACTTAGTGAGACCCTGCCTCAAATTAAAATAATAAAAAGTGTAAATATATATATAGGGCTGGGGCATATAGCTTGGAGGTATAATGCCCCTGGGTTCAATCTCTAGCATTACAAAAGAAAAAGAAGAAAAAGGCCTATCCTGAGCACACCGCATACGCGTGCTCTCCGGGTGACTGGGTTGTCTTTCAGGGACAAGGGCACTTTGTTCTTCCCTGATGTCTGTCAGAGCATCCGGTAGAATAACTCTTGTCCCCGTTATTATCTAAGAACTACTGAAATGCTACGGTGATTTTCAGGGAACACCTGACCAATAAGAGAGGCACCACCCAGCTGGGTGCGGTGGCACACGCCTGTGATCCCAATACTCGGGAGGCTGAGCCAGGAGGATTTGAGGTTTGAAGCCAGCCTCAGCAACCTAGGGAGACACTGTTTGTAAACAGAAAAAACAGTTTAGTCCCCAGTATTGAGAGAGAGAGAGAGACACACACACACACACACACACACACACACACACACACACACACCACTTCCTAGCAAAATCCAGCCAGGCACTCAGTTCTACAGAGCCTTAACTGGCTTTAAGAAGGGGCGGAGTCAGTCCTGCCTAGAAGGAGATTGGTCCTGGTGGCACAAGCACGTCCTCACCGGGACAGTGTGGCGTACCTGGTGACAGTCTGTCAGGCAGTCTGTTGCCATCTTTCCGCTTTTTCCTTTTCTTCAGGAAGGCAGCCCGCGTCCTAGAAAGGAGATCTCCTGGGAAAGAGAGAAGCCATGAGGACCCACAGCTGCTCTAATCCTGACACTAACATGGATGGCATTCCTATACAACCCTGCACACTCGGAACAAAACTTCACACAGGCCAGGCATGGCAAAGCATACCTTTAACCCCAGGATTTGGGAGGCAGAGACAAGGAGGGTTGCAAGTTCGAAGCCAGTCTCAACAACTTCGTGAAACCCCCAGTAACCTAGGGAGACCCTGTTTCAAGATAAAAATTTTAAAATGCAGCCGGGCGTAGTGGCGCACGCTTGTAATCCCAGCATTTGGGAGGCTGAGACCAGAGGACTGCTGTTCGTGGACAGCCTCAGCTACTCAGTGATGCCAGTGAGACCCTGTTTCAAAAAATAAAGAATAGAAATAGGGCAGGGGCTGTAGCTTAGAGTTTGAATGACGCTGGGTTCCATCCCCAGACCCACAAAAAGAAAAAAAAAAGGCTGGGAGTGTAGGTCAGAGGTAGAGCGCTCCTTGTTTCCGTCCCCAGTACCAAACAACAAAGGACAGGCTTGGTGGCACACGCCTGTGATCCTAGTAACTGAGACTGAGACAGGAGCGCAGGTTCGAGGACAGCCTCAGCGACCAGTGAGATTTTCACCAACTTAGTGAGAGCTTGTTTCAAGATCAAAATTAAATAGGGCTGGAGAAAAAAAATTAAATAGGGCTGGGATGTAGCTCAGAGGTACAACGTCCCTGGGTTCAACCTCCAGCACCAATCAAACATAAAAGACAACAAGGGAACCGCCTCACAAATACACACACGACTCCTGGATAGGGCTGGAGCGGTCTGGTCTCAGCAGAGCTGGAGAAGGGGCGCTGCCTGTCACAGAAAAACCAGTCTCATTTCACAGGTAAGGAAGCATGAGCCCCCCAAAAGTGAAGTCTTTATTTGCTCAGTGATAAGCCTCAAAAAGGAAAGCAGCGCGCACGCCTGGGGCTGCCTCCACAACAGCAGGCTCTGGCCAACCGGGGCATCCCCAGAAAGAACAGGCCCCGGGCTTATCGGGAGCCTCTGGCAGCCCACACTGACCAAAGAATGATCTGATCAGTTGGCTACCTGTAGAGTTCCACCACAGATGTATTAGTGTCTGTAAGGAGGCCACCAAGGGAATTCTTTTTCCACCTCATGATACTGGGGCATTCTATCCTTGAACTATATCCAAGTCCTACTTTTAATTTTCTGTTATTTTTTTCCTTCCCTACTGCAGGAATTGACAGGCTGTGGCTCACTGGCTTGGTCTTATAAATGTGATTTTACGGTAGCAAAACCATGCTTGTTTACTAAACCCTTTGGCTACTTGACACTACCCAGACAGAGGGTGATGACTGGGGACACGGCCCACACAGTCTAGAGTACTTATTACATGGATCTTTTCACACACACAAGTTTTCCAATCTCTGCTACGGACCCAATCATCAATTATAGAAAATTTAAACACTGGAGGCTTCACTTAAACATGCCATTAGGAGACAACCATAAACGGCAGGACAGAATGTTTGGTGTATGTGTGTGGGAGGAGGGGTGCTGGGGACTGAACCCAGGAGGCACTCCACCACTGAGCTGCTCCTCCAGTCCTTTTTCTTTTTCTTTCTTTTTTTTTTTTTTTTTTGTGATACTGGGGATGGAGCCCAGGGTCATTCTACCTCCAAGTTACACCCCCAGCATTTTTATATTTTTGCTTTTGAAACAGGGTCCCCCTAGGTTGCCGAAGAGTTATATCTTTACTATTGGCTTTTGAGGCTGGAGACTGAACCCAGAGACATTCTACCTCTGAGCTACACCCCTAGCCTTATTTTATTTATTGTGATACGGGTAATGGAACCCAGGGCCATTCTACCTCCAAGGTACACTCCCAGCCCAATTTTTTATTCTGAAACAGGGTCTCACTGAATGGCGAAGGGCCTCGCTAAGTAGCTGAGGCTGGCCTTGAACCGCGATTCTCCTGTCTCAGCCTCCCAATACTGGGATGACAGGCGGGCGCCACCTCGCCCAGCCACGTTTATCTTTTTGATAAAAAGTAGCACAGAAAAATAACTCTGTGAGTCAGGCGTGGTGGCGCACGCTACTAATCCCCACGCTTGGGAGGATGAGACAGGAGGATCTTGTAGATTTTTTTTCTTTTGGTGGTACTGAGGATGGAACCCTTTTATCTCCGGGCTACACTCCCAGACCTATTTTATATTTTATTTAGAAATGGGGTCTCTTAAACCAGCCGAGGCTGGCTTCGAACCTGCGCGATCCTCCTGTCTCCGCCTCCCAAGCGCGGGGATTACGAGCGTGCGCCACCACGCCCGGCTGATCACACAGGTTCGAAGCCAGCCTCAGCTGCGTAGCGAGGCTCTCAGCAACCTAGTGAGACCCTGTTTCCAAATAAAATATAAAATAGGTCTGGGAGTGTAGCCAGGAGGTAGAAAAGCCCGTGGGTTCTATCCCAGGACCACACTAATAATAATAAAAATAATAATAAAAAAAATAATAACTGTGCGGCGCGAAGCCGAAGGGACGCTCCCCGGCGCAGCGCCGTCCGGCCGGGGCTCCGGGCCTCACCGGCCCGGGCGTCCTCCCTCACCCCAGGGAGCTCCGCAAACGGCGCTCGGCCGGCTCCCGACGGCGCGCGGCGCGCGGAGATGACGTCAGAGAGGCACCGCCACTTCCGCTTCCGGTCGCACAGGGGGGCGGGGCCCAGCTTCCGCCGCAGTCCCGTAGGATCCGCTCAGACCCCGGAATTGTGGGAAAGTCCGCGGCGGCTGGGGAGGGATGCGCGGGGCTCAGGGCCCGCGCCTGCTCGCCCTTTAAAACCACTTCTCTCAGCCGGGCGTGGTGGCGCATGCGCGTGGGGGGCGGAGACAGGAGGATCGCGCAGGTTCGAAGCCAGCCTCGGCTACTTAGCGAGGCTCTCTGCAAGGCAGTGAGACCCTGTTTCCAAATAAAATAGAAAATAGGTCTGAGAGGATAGCCCGGAGGTAGAAAGGCCCTGGGTGATACCTCTAGTACCACCAAAAAAATAAAAAAATAAAAAATAAAAATAATAAAAATAAAATCACTTCTCAAGTCGGCAAGCCCCCGGCCAGTGAAATAATGGCTCCTGCATACTCTCGGTCTAACCCCACACACTTACCTCCTTTTTGTGTGTGTGGTACTGGGGATGGATCCCAGGGCCCTTCTACCTCCGAGCTACGCCTCCAGCCTGTTTTTTATTCTTTATTTTGAAACAGGGTCCCGCTGAGTTGCAGAGGGCCTCGCTAAGGAGCCGAGGCTGTCCGCGAACGCGCCACGGGCCCATTTGCTAGCGTGTGGGCAGCTTCTCCTGGAGGCGCTTGACTGGGGTTAACAGCCACTGAGGTCTTAGGCTGGAGGAGGAACAGGTCATTCTCCACCCAGCGCTGACGTCCGAGCCGCAGCAGGCTGCCGGGGGCTCTGCCAGGCCCCGCTATGGAAGAGCAGAAGAAAGCCAGGCGTGGGGGCAAGCGCTTGTCACCCCGGCATTTGAGAGGCTGAGACAGGAGGATGGCAGTTCGTAGACAGCCTCAGCTACTTAGGCCCTCTGCAACTCGGCGAGACCCTGTTTCTAAATAAAGAATAACAAATAGCGCTGGGGGTGTTGCTCGAAGGTAGAATGACCTGGGTTCCATCCCCACTACCAAAAAAGAAAAGAAATAGAAGGGGAGGGGGCTGATGATCACCCCTTCAGGGAATTCACAAAATGGGGACCCAGTTCAGGATTTGCATTGGGTGTGAGAGAGTGGTGTCAGACTCAGAATTGCACCCCACGGGGCAGATGCAAACCTCGAGGCTGCTGCCGGAATCAGGGCCATCTAATGGCAATGTGGCAGTCGAACAAGGACCCTAAAATGTGCTTGGTCTGACCAGCGTGGGGGGTCATCCTGCCTCCGGCAAGGGATAGTGAAAGCCCTCCGAGGGTGGCTGGGCGGAGAGCGAGCGAATCCTGTTTTCTGCTCTAGGCGTCAAGCGCTGGTCCAGAGGCTCAAGGCAGGAATGGGAGGCGGAGCAAGCCCACTCCCCTAGGCCTCAGGATGGAGAATTTTGGAAAGGCGTACACAGTTGGGTATAGATTAAGGCTAACCCCAAGAAGGTCATGTGCTCGGAGTGAGTAAAAATGGCTGGCCCTTGGAGAAGGCTGACCGTGGGAAGGCTCACTGGATCCTGGTGTCACCAACACGTGAGACTGAGTCACAGAGAGTCCAGGGCATCCGGACCAGTGTCTCTACACGGACCCCTGGTTCCTAGAACCACTACCCACCCCATGGGCTCCTAGATCTTACTTTCCTCGAGACAGGGAGCTGATAGGCTGGGGGTGCAGCTCAAAGGTAGATCGTCTCTGGGTTTGACCCCCAGTACAAAAGAGAGGCGGCCTGGAGCCCTCCTCCCCTCGGTGTCAACGCACTCGACTGTCAGCACAGGCGCCTCATGGGAAGCCACTGTCAACTTGTCAACTTTCAGAAGCCCAGTGATTGACAGCTCCAATCATCTTCCTATGGGTCCACAGTGGGGGGCTGTAGGTCTCGGCTCGGATTCCACCAGGCTCGTGGGCTGCCAGCAGTGTGGGCACACAAAACCCAATATATCCAACTTAGGATTGAAACGTGCCACGTGCGGGTCTGTGCCCAAGGAGCGCTGGCACCACTGACGACCTGGTGAAGTTCAGGAAGCGCTGAGGTGGGTGTCAGCTCCGTCAGCAGCCAGCTTCGCAGGCAGGGCGACGCCTGGGCTGTGGCACTGGGCTTGGCACGGAGCTGTCCTGTTAAATATGCTGTCACCCCGAGTCTGGGGCCACGGACACAGCCAACCTGCAGCCCTGGCCTTGCCTGTGACTCACACAAGCTCCCCCAGACAACTGGTAACAAGCCCATGTCTGGTAACGGGGGGCAGCCTCCATGTCTTATTACAGAAAATTGGGGTGTCGTGCCGGGCGTGGTGGCGCACGCTTGTCATCCCGATGCTTGGGAGGCTGAGACGGGAGGATCGCACAGGTTCGAAGCCAGCCTCAGCTACTGAGTGAGGCTCTCAGCAAGGCAATGAGACCCTGTTTCCAAATAAAATATAAAATAGGTCTGGGAGTGTAGTGGTGTCGTCTAAGGCTGATCTAAGGCCTTGACAAACCAGACAAAAGACAGATGTGAAGCCTGGCGTGGTGGCGCACGCTTGTCACCCCAGCATTTTGGATGCTGAGACAGGAGGATCGTGGTTCGCAGACAGCCTCAGCTACTTAGGCCCTCTGCAACTTAGTGAGACCTGGCTCAAAATAAAGAATAAAAAATAGGACAGTGGTTGTAGCTCAGAGGTCGAATGCCCCCTGAACTCCATCCCCAGACCCGCAAAAAAAAAGACAGACGTGATGCAAGCATGGTGCCACACACCCATAACCTCAGCACGGGGAGGCTGAGACGGGAGCACTGCAGATCTGAGAACAGCCTCAGCAAGTATGCGGCTGCATGAGTAGTACTCATGAATCTAATGGGATCCTGTAGTACTCATGAATCTAATGGGATCCTGTAGTACTCATGAATCTAATGGGATCCTGTCGCCAAATAAAAACTAGGGCTGAGGGCGCAGCTCGGAGGCAGCATATACCCAGGTTCAGTCTCTAGTACTACAAAGAGAAAGGGCCCAACACGATGATCTTTAGCGCCGTTCGTGATGACGGCAAGGAGGGTGAGCCGCCAAGAGCCGCTCTGCAGCCCCGCCCTCGCTGCAGACGCCCGGAGCACCGGGCACCAGGTCTCCCCCTCTCAGGGTGGACCAGCGAGCTCTGGATCACCACCACTGGCTCGGTTGCGAGCCACACAAAGTGCCGTTGGGAGGGACAGAACCCAAGGTGGCTTGTCCATAACCAACACGTGATTTGGATCACGCGGACTGGACCTGGTCCCACTGCTCTATGCCAAGGGCCACATTCTGAAGTGCTAGTGCCGGGCTCCTGCAGTCCCAGCGCCTGGGAGGCTGAGACAGGAGGATCACGTGTCCCTGGCCAGCCCCAGCAACCTAGGCCCTCTGCAACTGAGACCCTTTCAGTCTAAAAGATAAAAGAGGGCCGGAGGCGTGTGTCAGAAGTAGCCCACCCCGGGGACCAAACGCCAGCGCCACTTGCACACAAGAGTGCCAGGGACAGGTTCCCAGCATCCAGACACACCATGGCCAGTGAGGTTCACGGGAATCTTCGTGTCCGCCGTGCGTGGATGGACAGATGCAGGCCTACCGCCAGTCTCCGCTGTGATTCCGTGGTGAGGCTGGAGAGCACGCCGGCCTCTGGGCCCCCCGCACTGCCTGAGACGACTGCATTCCCCACGCGCGGGCCCGGGGCCGGCTCCCCTCCAGTCATGAGTGAGGCCTCGTGCCGGCAGCCCCCGCTCACACAGTCCGCACCTCCTCTTTGACCTGAAAGGATGGGGCATGAGAACAGAATGTTTAACATCGAGAGCTGGGTTACACCCCAGCTTGGCTGCTGCAGCCACTGGAGGGTGGCATTGTGTGTGTGTGTGGGGGGGGGGCAATGGGGATGGTACCCAGGGCATTCTAGAGCGAAGCTACACCCTCAGCCAAATATATATATATATTTGGTCCTGGGGATGGAACCCAGGGGCATTCTATCTCTGAGTGACACCCCCAGCCCTAGTTTTTATTCTTTATTTTTTATTGCGGGTCTGGGGATGGAATCCAGGGGCATTCAACCCCCAAGTCACACCCCCTGTCATATTTTGTATTTTTATTTTGAAACAGGATCTCACTAAGTTGCAAAGGGTCTCACTAAGTAGCTGAGGCTGGCCGCAAACCATGATCCTCCTGTCTCAGCCTCCCGAATGCTGGGATTACAAGCCTGCGCCACCATGTCCGACTCCCTCAGCCATATTTTATTTTTACTTTTTTTTTTTTTTTTTGGTGGCACTGGGGTGGAACCCAGAGACTTTTCTACCTCCGGGCTATACTTCCAGACCTATTTTATTATACTTTATTTGGAAACAGGGTCTCACTAAGTAGCTGAGGCTGGCTTAGAACCTATGTCATCCTCCTGTCTCCGCCTCCCAAGCGTGGGGATTTCAAGCCTGCGCCACCATGCCCAGCTTATTTTTACTTTGAAACAAGGTCTTGCTCGGTTACCGAGAGCCCTGCTAGGTTGCTGAGGCTGTCTTTGAAACTGTGATCCTCCTGTGTCATGGGACGCGGAGCTCCCGCGGCCCAGGGCGGGTGGCAGTGGCTGGGCCGTGCGTCGTGGGGACCGGGGACCCCTCACCGACCCGAAGGGCCGGGCCGGAGGAGCGCGGGAGCCCTGGCCCGATCTCCTGTCCACCCTGCGGGCCCTGGCCAGCTTCTCTCCCGGCAGGCTTTTCTTTTTGTGGTCCTGGGGAGTGAAGCCAGGGCTACTGTCACTGGGCTGCACTCCTGTCACTTTGTTGTTTTGTTTTGTTTTGGAACAAAAAAAAATTGTGTGGCTTTTTTTTTTTTTTAATGGTACTGGGGATGGAACCCAAGGACATTCTGCCTCCGAGCTATAACCTCAGCCTTATTTTATTCTTTATTTTGAAACAGGTTTGCAGCCAGCCTCAGCTACTTAGTGAGGCCCCTCTGTAACTCAGTGAGACCCTGTTTCAAAATAAACAATAAAAAAATAGGGCTGGGGGTGTAACTCAGAGGTAGAATGCCCCTGGGTTCAATCCCCAGTCCCGTTAAAAAAAAAAAAAAAAAATAGGGCTGGGGGTATATCTTGGAAGTAGAATAGCCGTGGGCTGAATTCTCAGTACTGCAATAAATAAATAAGGAAAGAAAGAAAGAAAGAAAGAAAGAAAGAAAGAAAGGGGCTGGGGGATATAGCCTGAAGGTAGAACGCCCCAGGGTTCAATCTCCAATACCAGCGAATTAATAAATAAAAGAAATAAATAAGAAAGGAAGGAAGCGGGCGGTGTATCTCAGAAATAGAGCGCCTCTGGGTTTAATGTCGTTATATACACAGACACACACACAACCCTGTGTGTAATCTGTGTGTAATACTGTGTATTGAAGCTAGAAGCATTCTACATCTAAGCTACACCCCCCAATCCAATTTTACTTTTTATTTTGAAGCAGGGTTTCACGAAATTGCTGAGGCTGCCGGGCGTGGTGGCACACGCTTGTAATCCCCGTGCTTGGGAGGCTGAGACCAGAGGGTGGCAGTTCGCAGACAGCCTCAGCTACTTAGTGAGAACTCTTTTCAAAATAAAATATAAAATAGGTCTGGGAGTATAGCCCGGGGGTAGGAAGCCCCTGGGTTCCACCCCCAGTACGACCAAAAAAAAAAAAAAAAAAAAAGGTGTTCAAAGGACTTCTTGGGTAAAGATGTGGCCGCCAGGTGGCAGTAGCCGCAAGCTCTGCTGGGCCGCGCTGGCGTCTTAGAAGAGTGGTGACCTGCTGCGCTCAGTATGCGGTAGTTTATGGCAACCGTGGCTTGCAAAAGTAGGCCAGCCTTGGCAGCACGCGTGTGTGTGTGTGTGTGTGTGTGTGTGTGTGTGTGTGTGTGTGTGTGTGTGTGTGTGTTTTACTGGGAATTGGACCTAGGGCTGCTCTACTGCTGAACCACACCCCCAGCTCTACTTTATTTTTGTTATTTTGAAACAGGGCCTGAAGAAATTGCCCTGTGCTGGCCTCAAACCTCTAATCCTCCTGCCTCAGCCTCCCAAGTACCGACATTACAGATATGTACAGCCATGCACAGTTTATCAAGCACCTTTCCAAGACTGTGGGGTGTGTGTGTGTGTGTGTGTGTGTGTGTGTGTGTGTGTGTGTGTTGAATCCAGAGGCATTTTACCTCTAAGCTACACTTCCAGCCTTTTTTTTTTTTTTTTTTTTGAGGTACTAGGAATGGAACCATGGAACCCAGGGGCATTCTACCTCCGAGCTACACCCCCAGCCCTATTTTTTATTCTTTATTTTGAAACAGGGTCTCACTGAGTTGCAAAGAGCCTCACTAAGTAGCTGAGGCTGGCCAAGAACTGTGATCCTCCTGTCTCAGCCTCCCGAATGCTGGGATGACAAGTGTGCACCACTACACCCGGCTATCCCAGCCCTTTTTAAAACAGAGTCTCACTAAGTTGCTGAGGATGGCACTGGACCTGGGATCCTGTCTCAACCTCCCAAGCACTGGGGTTATAGGTGTGTGCCACCAAGCCCAGCTTTCTTCAGATTTGTTTGTTTGTTTGTTTACTGGACTGGGTATTGAACCCAGAAGCATTCTACCTCTGAGCTATACACTACCCTATTAGATATTTTAGCTTGAAATAGGGTCTCTCTAAATTGCAAAGGGACAAAGTCGGGCATGGTGTTGCACGCTTGTGATCCCAGCATTTGGGAGGCTGAGACCAGAGGATCACGGTTCACAGCCAGCCTCAGCTACGTAGTGAGGCCTTCTGCAACTCAGTGGGACCCGGTTTCAAAATAAAGACTAAAAAAAGGCTGGGGGTGTAGCTTGGAGGTAGAATGCCCCTGGGTTTCATCCCCAGACCCACAGAGAGAGGAGGAGGAGGAGAAGGGGAGGAGGAGTAGAGGGGAGGAGGAGTAGAGGGGAGGAGGAGGAGGAGGAGAAGAGGAGGAGGAGGAGGAGGAGGAGGAGGAGAGGAGGAGGAGGAGGAGGAGAGGAGGAGGAGGAGGAGAAGGGGAGGAGGAGTAGAGGGGAGGAGGAGGAGAAGGAGAGGAGGAGGAGGAGGGGAGGAGGAGGAGGAGAGGAGGAGGAGGAGGAGGAGGAGGAGGAGGAGGAGGAGGAGGAAAGAAGGGGAGGGAGGAGTAGAGGGGAGGAGGAGGAGAAGGAGAGGAGGAGGAGGAGAGGAGGAGGAGGAGAAGGGGAGGAGGAGTAGAGGGGAGGAGGAGGAGAAGGAGAGGAGGAGGAGAGGAGTGGGGAGGAGGAGGAGGAGGAGTAGAGGGGAGGAGGAGGAGAAGGAGAGGAGGAGGAGGAGAGGAGGAGGAGGAGAAGGGGAGGAGGAGTAGAGGGGAGGAGAGGAGAAGGAGAGGAGGAGGAGAGGAGTGGGGAGGAGGAGGAGGAGGAGAAGGGGAGGAGGAGGAGGAGGAGAGGAGGAGGAGGAGGAGAGGAGGAGGATAGAGGGGAGGAGGAGGAGAAGGAGAGGAGGAGGAGGGAGAGGAGTGGGGAGGAGGAGGAGGAGGAGAGGGGAGGAGGGAGAGGAGGAGAAGGGGAGGAGGAGGAGAAGGAGAGGAGGAGAGGAGGAGGAGGAGGAGGAGAAGGGGAGGAGGAGGAGGAGGAGAGGAGGAGGAGGAGGAGGAGGAGGAGGAGAGGAGAGGAGGAGGAGGAGAGGAGAGGAGGAGGAGGAGGAGGAGAGGAGGAGGAGGAGGAGAGGAGGAGGAGTAGAGGGGAGGAGGAGGAGGAGGAGAGGAGGAGGAGGAGAGGAGGAGAAGGGAGGAGGAGTAGAGGGGAGGAGGAGGGAGAGGAGGAGGGAGGAGAGGAGTGGGGAGGAGGAGGAGGAGGAGAAGGGGAGGAGGAGGAGGAGGAGAGGAGGAGGAGGAGGAGAGGAGGAGGAGTAGAGGGGAGGAGGAGGAGAAGGAGAGGAGGAGGAGGAGAGGAGTGGGGAGGAGGAGGAGGAGGAGGAGAGGAGGAGGAGGAGAGGAGGGAGGAAGGAGGAGGAGGAGAAGGAGAGGAGGAGAGGAGGAGGAGGAGGAGGAGGAGAAGGGGAGGAGGAGGAGGAGGAGAGGAGGAGGAGGAGAGGAGGAGGAGGAGGAGGAGAGGAGAGGAGGAGGAAGAGAGGAGGAGGAGGAGGAGGAGAGGAGGAGGAGGAGGAGAGGAGGAGGAGTAGAGGGGAGGAGGAGGAGGAGAGGAGGAGGAGGAGAGGAGGAGAAGGGGAGGAGGAGTAGAGGGGAGGAGGAGGAGAAGGAGAGGAGGAGAGGAGGAGGAGGAGGAGGAGGAGAAGGGGAGGAGGAGGAGGAGGAGAGGAGGAGGAGGAGAGGAGAGGAGGAGGAGGAGGAAGAGAGGAGGAGGAGGAGGAGGAGAGGAGAGGAGGAGGAGGAGAGGAGAGGAGGAGGAGGAGGAAGAGAGGAGGAGGAGGAGGAGGAAGAGAGGAGGAGGAGGAGGAGAAGGGGAGGAGGAGTAGAGGGGAGGAGGAGGAGGAGGAGGAGAGGAGGAGGAGGAGGAGGAGGAGGAGAGGAGAGGAGGAGGAGGAGGAGAGGAGGAGGAGGAGAGGAGGAGGAGGAGGAGAGGAGAGGAGGAGGAGGAGGAGAGGAGGAGGAGGAGGAGGAGGAGAGGAGGAGGAGAGGAGGAGAGGAGGAGGAGAGGAGGAGGAGAGAAGAGGGGAGGAGGAGGAGGAAGAGAGGAGGAGGAGGAGGAGGAGCGGAGGAGCGTTTCCGCGTGCAGCTGGCGAATTGGACGCCCTTGGCGCCGTCCCCCACGGCTGCGCCTGCCTTTGCGGCCTGTCGGCGAGCGGCTTCTCCCCAGCGCGCCCCGCCGTAGCAGTTTCTTCTGGGGGCCGGCCACCGTGGCCTGACCCTCCAGGCCCGGAGCCCAGATGCACCTTCTCTTCCCTCGGTGGTGCGTGTTGGGTATCTGGGCCCCGGCCACGGGAAAGCCGCCTGGAGCACACAGGTGTCCGGCCAGGCCTCCTCCTGAGCCCCAGGCGCCTGGTGGTCAGCACGGCCAGGACGAGGCGCCCTGCGGAGCACCCCCGTCCTAGCGCAGACATCTAGGCTCGAAGGGCTCCTCCCGGCAGGGGCCCTCCCCGCGCCCCACCAGCCCGGCAGCTTCGCACTCCTCCCGGTGACACAAATTCTGTACATTCCAGGACGCAGCTGCTGTGGGCTCCCGTCTGTCCGTCTGTCCGTCTGTGCCCCAGAGCTGCGGCCCGCAGTCCTGCAGGGCGCACGGCCGGGCCTTCTCACTGCAGGCCACGCAGCATTAGCACCGAGAGCTGGGCTGGAGGCACACACCTGTCATCCCAGACTGCGGAGGCTGAGGCAGGAGGACTGAAGGTTCGAGGCCAGCCTAGCACGTCCGCCACCTAAGAATGTCTCAAAGTAAAAAATAAAATAGGGGTGAGGGTGAAGCTCAGAGGTGGAATTCCCTGGGCTCAACGTCCAGTACCACACGCACACAAAAATAATAAAACAGAGGCCGGGCGTGGTGGCGCACGCTTGTCATCCCCGCGCTTGGGAGGCGGAGACAGGAGGATCGCGCTGGTTGGGAGTCAGCCTCGCTGGCTTAAGAGACCCTGTCTCCAAATAGCCTGGACGTAGAAGAAAAAATATATATATATTACATATATATAATATATATATAGATATATATCTATATATATCTATATATCTATATATAATCTATATATTATATATAATATATAAATATATATACATATATATGTATATATGTGTGTGTGTGTATATATATATATATATATATATATATATATATATACACATATAGTAGGTCTGGGAGTGTAGCCCAGAGGTAGAAGGGTTCCATCCCCAGTACCACCAATAAATAAATAAATAAATAAATAAATAACACACACACACAAAAAAAATAAAAAAATAAAAAATAGAAACAGGGCTGAGGGTGTAGTCCAGAGGTCAAATGCCCTTGGATTCAATCCCTAGTACCACAATAAATGGATGAATAAATAAATAAGCCAGGCATGGTGACACATGCCTGTAATGTCAGAGCTTGGGAGGCTGAGGCAGAAGGATCCTAGGTTCAAGGCCAGCCCTGGCAGCTTACCAAGACTTTTAGCAGCCTGGTGAGCCCATTTCAAACCAAGAAAAAAAAACAAAAAACAAAAAAAGGGCTGGGGCTGTAGCTCAGAGGCAGAATGTCCCGGGGTTCAATCCATAGAACCACAAAAAAAAAAAAAAAAAAAGAATCGCCACCAGGCACCAGCCCCCCAGCCACAGCTGGGCGCTACGGAAATGTGGTTCTTATTCCGCTCTCAAAGTAAACGCCATCAATTAAGGGCTTCTGCACATGGCGGGGCCCAAATCTCTGCACGCCGCCGCTGTGCTAACTATAGCACCCTGTACTTTTCTTTTTCTTTTTTTTTTTTCCTTTTTTTTTATGGGTGGTCCAACAGATCAACGCTAGGACCGGCCGCACGCTAGGCCAGCACTGTGCCCCTACGCGGCACCCAGCCCCTCCCACGGGGGCCCTGAGCCTTCTGTTTTACCTAGCCCAGTCCAGAGCCACCCAGCAGACTCCATTACCAGTGCCTCAAGGTCCCCATACACGGTAGACCCAGTTTATTTACTTAATAATTAAGCGGTGCTGGGGCTGGAACTCAAGGAGGGGCATTCTATTTCTGAGCTACAGCCCCACCCCTATTTTATTCATTTATTTGAAACAGGGCCTCACTAAGTTGCTGAGGCTGACTGCGACCCTGTGATCTTTCTGACCCAGTACAAAAAAAAAACAGTCTGGGATTTGTGTGTGTGTGTGTGGGGGGGGGTACTGGGGATTCTACCTCTGAGCTATACCCCCAGCCCTATTTTTATCCTTTTATTTTGAAACAGGATCTCATTGAGTTGCAAAGGGCCTAAGTAGTAGCCGAGGCTGTCCACGAACCGCGATCCTCCGGTCTCAGCCTCCCGGATGCTGGGATGACAAGCCTGCGCCATCAGGCCCGGCTCAGTCTGGGATCTTAAACTGTCTCGGACTGTGCGCAGTGGTGGTCGCACGTCCAACCTCGTCCTCGGTGACTCTCCAGCGCTCCTCGTGAGGTCGATGCCTGCGCGTGGGCATGCCTTCGCCCCAGGCCCTTATGGCAGTGATGGCAAAGGCTATTTTCTGCCTCCCTTTGGTGTTGGGTACTCGCAGAATGTGCTGGAACTTCTCAGAGATCGCCAGAGGCTTGGCGCCTGCGGCAGGTAGGCCTCGGGTGGAAGTAGCTGAATATTAGGATAAAAAAGACACTCATAAAGCCGGGCGTGGCGGCGCACGCTTGTCATCCCAGCATCGGGGAGGCTGAGACCGGAGGATCGCGGTTCGCGGACAGCCTCAGCTACTTAGCGAGGCCCTCTGCAACTCAGTGAGACCCGGTTTCAAAATAAAGAATAAAAAATAGGGCAGGGGGTGTAGCTCGGAGATCGAATGCCCCTGGGCTCCATCCCCAGACCTGCAAAAAAAAAAAAAAAAAAAGACACTTGTTTTCCTTTTTTTTTTCTCTCTTCCTGTTTATTTATGTGTTTGCTTATTTATTTAATTTGCTGTCCTGGGGATGGAACCCAGCGGCATTCTACCTCTAAGCTACACCAGCAGCCCTATTATCTGTTTCTTTTCTGTAAAGCTTCCCCCTGTATGTCCGGCTTCTGACCTACACGGCAGCAGAGAGTCCTATGGACTGGTGTAGGATCGCTTATGCAAGACAGCGCCAAGCCCAGGGGCCTGAGGCTTACTTAGCACAGCAGCGTCTGAGCAGAAGCTGAGAAACTGGCAATCCCGAGGAACAGGACCGACTTGCAGACACCTACGGGGCAAACCCCAGGGCTGCCAGGGTGTGGCGGCGACGCCTGGAATCCCAGTACCAGAGAGGAGGGTGGCTGGTTGGCGGCCAGCCTCAGCAATTTATTTATTTATTTATTGAGGTACTGGGATGGAACCCAGGGGCATTCTACCTCCAAGCTGCATCCTCAGACCTATTTTTTATTCTTTTTTATTTTTATTTTTTTTTTGCCATACTGGGGATGGAACCCAGGGGCATTGTACCCCTGAGCTACACCCCCAGCTCTATTTTCTAGTATTTTTTATGTTTAAAAACAGGATCTCAGAGTTGCAAAGGACCTCACTAAGTAGCTGAGGCTGTCCGTGAACCACAATCCTCCTGTCTCGGCCTCCCAAATGCTGGGATTACAAGCTTGTGCTACCACACCCCAGCTCAGCCTCAACAATTTATTTTTTAATTTTTATTTATTTATGTATTTTGTGGGTCTGGGGATAGGACCCAGGGGCATTCAACCTCCGAGCTATACCCCCTGCCCTATTTTGTATTCTTTATTTTGAAACGGGGTCTCACTAAATTGCAGAGGGCCTCACTAAGTAGCTGAGGCTGTCTGCGAACCGCGATCCTCCGGTCTCAGCCTCCCCGATGCTGGGATGACAAGCGTGCGCCACCGCGCCCGGCTAGCCTCAGCAATGTATATCAAGGTCCTCCGCAGCTTCGTGAGACCCTGTTTCAAAATAAAATAATAAAATAGGGCTGGCTGGGGGTGTAGCTCAAAGGTAGAATGTCCCTGGGTTCCATCCTAAGCACCATGAAATTAAAAAATAATAATAAATAATAGGGTTGGGGTGTACCTGGGAGGTAGAAAGCCTCTTATCAATCCTCGGTACCAGGTAAGGAAGGGAAGGAGGCAGGGAAGGAGGGAAAAAGAAACCCAGGGCTTACTGTGATGGATGGAGGGTGATTGTGTCTTTTCAGGTTGAGAGGTTTCTTACTTGTCTGGGGATTTGCCTGTGGGGGCCGGAGGGGCGTGCTGTCTGAGATTGGATGCTCAGCCTGCACGGCCGCCCAGCTAAGCCTCCGGCTTCTTCCTTCTGCATTGCTTTTGCTTTGTTGTTGGGTTTTTTATTACTGAACTACAGAAAGAAAAGACCCTGAGCCTTTTCATGTGTTATTTGGAGACACAGTCTGTCTAAATTGCCCGGGCTGGCCTCAACTTGTGATCCCCCTCGCTCAGCCAGTAGCTAGAGTTACAGGTGTGGGCCACCCAGCTGTGATGGACGGGGATTTATATACTTATACTTTATGTGTGTGTGGTACTGGGGATGGGACCCAGGGGCATTCTCTCTCCGAGCTACACCCCCCCAGCCCTATTTTTTTATTCTTTTATTTTTTTTGAAACAGAGTCTCACTGAGTTGCAAAGGGCCTAAGTAGCTGAGGCTGTCCGCGACCCGCGATCCTCCTGTTTTAGCCTCCCAAATGCTGAGATGATAAGTGTGCGCTTCCACGCCTGGCTCATCTTTTTTATTCTGAAATAGGTTCTCACTAAGTTGAAGGGGGCCTTGCTAAATTGCTGAAATTGCTGAGGCGGGCTGTGAGCCTGCCATCCTCCTTGTCTTAGCTTCTCCAATACTGGAGTTATAAGAGTGTGTCACCACGCCTGGCTCTGGCTGTGATTTTTTTTTAGAACAGTAAATTAGCTGGGTGTGGCGGAGTACGCCTGTAATCCCAGTACTTGGGAGGATGAGACAGGAGGGTGACAGGTTTGAAGCCAGCCTGTAATCACTTAGGAAGGGCTAGGAATGCAGGTCAGTGGTAGAGGCCCTGGTTTAGTCCCCAGTACCGCTCCCCCCACACACAAAAGAGAGGCAAAAGGCTATTCACAGGAGCTTGATTTGAAAATATCTTTACATAGAAAAAAAAATCCAAACTTCCCTTAACAGAAAAAAAAGAAAAATGCAGTTCTGTTATCTTTGTCTAATGGAATTCTCTTCCAGAAAGAGAAGCAATAATTTGCAGGTTGTGGTAGCTTGCTGTGGTTTCTACAAGCTCAGTGGCTCAGAATACCAGCAATTAGGCTGGGGGTGTGACTCCCTGGGAGAGCCCGGCATACTTGAGGCGGCGGTTCCATCCCCAGCAGGGGGAAAAAAAGGTTACTTGGCAGTTTCTGTGGGTAAGAAATGGAGGTGTGATTTTGCCAAGTTTTCTGCTTATTTGGCCAGGCTTCCGTTTTGTTTGTTTGTAGTACTGGGGATCAAAGCCCGGGGTTCTGCCTGCTAGGCAAGCCCCCGACGCTGATGTAAACCCCAGGCCTGTAAGCTCGGCTCCAGACTCCACCAGCAACCGAGCCTCCGCCTCCCGCAGACGCTGGCCAAATGTGCTTCTGTGCTGCGGAATTCTGGGCGCCCCTTTCATCAGAGCTCACAACAGAAGCTGGGCGTGGTGGGGCACGCCTGTGATCCCAGCCACTGGCTACTTAAGAGTCTCCACCTCTGAAGACGAGTCTGGGCAATTGAGGGAGATCCAGCCTCCCGTCTTCTTGCCCCCAAAAGGGTAGCAACAGAGACGGGCTGCTTTGAATCTTGGCCCTAGGCGCCTTTGATCTTTTTTTTTTTCTTTTCCTTTTTTCTTTTTCTGTGCCACTGGGGATTGAACCCAAGGGCAGTCTACTTTCAAACTACACTTCCAGTCCAGTCCTATTTAATTTTAATTAAAAAAAATTTTTTTTTTTTTAATTTTAGTTTTTGGTGGTACTGGGGATGGAACCCTTCTACCTCCGGGCTACAATCCCAGACCTATTTTATATTTTATTTGGAAACAGAGTCTTTTAAGCCAGCGTGGCTGGCTTCAAGACCTGCGCGATCCTCCTGTCTCAGCCTCCCAAGCGGGGATTACAAGCGTGCGCCCCCACGCCCGTCTCTAATTTTTTTTTTTTTTTTTTTTTGAGGGTTTGGGGATGGAACCCAGGGGCATTCGACCTCTGAGCTACACCCCCTGCCCCATTTATTTTTTTTTTATTTTGAAACAGAGTCTCCCTGAGTTGCAGAGGGCCTCACTAAGTAGCTGAGGCTGTCCGTGAACCGTGATCCTCCGGTCCCAGCCTCCTGAATCATTCCTGAATGCTGGGATGGCAAGCGTGCGCCTCCAGGAAACCTGCGCGATCCTCCTGTCTCTGCCTCCCAAGCGCGGGGATTACAAGCGCACGCCGCCTCGCCCGGCTTTGAATTTTTATTTTGAAACAGGTTCTTGTTTGGTTGATGAGAATCCCACTACTTGCTGAGGCTGTCCTTGAACCTGCGATCCCCCTGTAAAAAACCTACGATCAGTCTCCCAAGTACTAATACTACAAGCGTGTCTCACTACACCTGGCTGTGTGTGTGTGTGTGAAAGAGAAAGGGAGAGGGAGAGGGAGATTGAACTCAGGGCATTCTGCCTCCAATTTATGCTTCCAGAACTTTTCCTTTTTTCCTCTTTCTTTCTTTCTTTCTTTCTTTCTTTCTTTCTTGTACTGGGGATGGAACCAGGGGCATTCTACCTCTGAGCTACACCTCCAGCCCCGTTTTATTCTTTTTTTTTTTTTTTTGGTGGTACTGGGAATGGAACCCAGGGGCCTTCTACCTCTGGGCTATAATCCCAGACCCATTTTATATTTTATTTGGAGACAGGGTCTCTTCAACCAGCTGAGGCTGGCTTCGAACTTGCACGATCTTCCTGTCTCTGCCTCCCAAGCGCGGGGATCACAAGCGTGCGCCACCACGCCCGGCCCGTTTTCTTCTTTATTTTGGAACAGGGTCTCACTGAGTTGCAGAGGACCTCACTGAGTAGCTGAGGCCGGCCGTGAACCTGAGGTCCTCCAGTTTCAGCCTTCTGAGTACTGGGATTACAAGTATGCGCCCCCAGCCCTTTTTCATTTTGTAAAGCAGGGATTGCTAAATTGCTGAGGGCCTCTATAAATTGCTGAAGCTGGCCTCAAGCCTGTGATCCTCCTGTCTCAGTCTTCCAAGTACTGGGATTACAGGTCTGTGCCACCATGCCTGGCCCTAGATTTCTTTTTAAGAAGCCACCTCATCCCATTCTATTAGTAACTGTTAACTCTGTTTACATTGTCTTTGGATATACAATTTTTTTTTTTATTTTTTAGGGAGTTTGTATACTCCTCTGTTGCCTGTGCCATTGAAATCATATCCAAGAAATCACTGCCAATTTCAATGTTGTGAGGTTTAATGACCCAGATTTTCTCCTAAAAGTTTATAGTCTTAAGATTTATATTTAGGTCTATTATCTATTTTGAGTTAATATTTGTATATAGGATTAGGTAAGGGTCCAATTGTATTCTTTTCCATGTAATTATTATTTTTTAACAATATTTAGTTAAAAGATTTTTATTTCCACCACCAAATGTTCGTGGAAACCTTGTCAAAAATAACTTGACAATATAGGGAAGAATTTAGCTCTAGGCTTTTATTTAACTCCAATGGTTTATATATCTGCCTTTAGAATAGTACTACACTGTTTCAATTATTGTAGCTTTATATGGTTTGAAATCAGAAAATATATATCTTCTAGCTTTGTTCTTTTTCAAGATTGTTTTGGGTACCTAGAGTCCATATTCCATATTAGGATAGATTTTTTTCTGAAAAATAAATATATAAATATATGATAGTTTCACCTAAAAAAAAAATAGAAAAAAATATTCTCTGGTAAGAAAGAAAGCAAAAAGAAATATTGAAATGTTATCTTTAAGTCATCAAAAGCTTGGTATCAGACAAATGAAACTGTTATGTGAGATTATCATTTTTAATTTTGGATAAAAAAAAAAAACAAGTGTACGCCACCACAAAAAAAAAAAAAAAAAAAATTAAGAAGCCACCTCAGAGCTGGTGTGTGATGGTGAAAGCTTGTAATCTCAGTACTTGGGAGGCTGAGGTAGAAGGATTGCAGGTTCAAGGACAGCCTCAGCATATAGACTCTTATCAACCTAGGAGCTAGGCGGTATATAGCTCACGCTTGTAATCTCAGTACTTGGACGGCTGAGACAGGAGGATTACAGGCTGGAGACCAGCCTCAGCAATGTAGGAAGACGCTGTTTCAAAATACAAAATAAAGCCAGGCATGGTGGTGCCCGCTTGTAATTTCAGTATCTGGGAGGCTGAGATAGGAGAATTGCAGGTTTCAGGCTAGCCTCAGCTACTTAGTGAGGCCCTCGGCAACTTAGTAAGACCCTGTTTCAAAGTAAAGAATGAAAAAATAGGGCTGGAGGTGGAGCTCGGAGGTAAAATGCCCCTGAGTTCAAATCCTCAGTACCGCAATAAAAGAAAAATAAATAAATAAAAAATAAAAAATAAAAAAATGGGATGGGAATATAGCTCAGAGGTAGAATGCCATGAGTTTAATTCCCAGTACTCCTCCCCCCCTCCCACAAAAGCTGGGCCTGGTGGCCAAGTTGTAACCCTAGTACTTGAGAGGTTGACGTGGAGTCCTGCAGGTTGGCAGCCAGCCTCAGCAACTTACTGAGGTCCTGTTTCAAAGTAAAATGTAAAATAGGGGTAGGAGGGTATAGCTTGGAGGTAGAACACCCTGGTTCCACCCCTAGCACCACAAACACAGCACAGAATACACAGGATTCTCTGTAGAGGGTATTGAGCAGCTCTTGTCTCCACCGCGCGCTGGGATATATAATATTATATTTGTTCGTTATCTTCAACCAGAACCCATCACAGCAGACTGAATGAAGACGCTCAGACGAGCATCCAGTCATCTTTTGTGCTGCAGACATTAATGAAGTTTGCAAAAGTATAAAACAGCCACTGCTCTTTATCTCTTTTGAGAAGTATACTTTCAGCCGACGTGGTGGCGCACGCTTGTATTCCCAGTCCCAGGGAGGCTGAGACGGGAGGATCGCAAGTTCGCGGCCAGACTCAGCAACCTAGTGAGACCTGTTTCAAAATAAAGGAATAAGATAGGGCTGGGGTGTAGCTTAGAGGTAGACTGCCCTGGGTTCTATCCCCAGCACCACACACACACACACACACACACACACACACAATGTTTAAAAACAATTATTTTTTTGTGGTACTGGGGATGGAACCCAGGGGCCTTCTACCTCTGGTCTACACTGCCAAACCTATTTTTATATTTTATTTGGAAACAGGGTCTCACTGAGTTGCTGAGAGCCTCACTAAGTAGCTGAGGCTGGCTTCGAACCTGTGCGATCCACCTGTCTCAGCCTCCCAAGTGCTGGGATTACAAGTGTGCGCCACCACGCCCAGCAAGAATAAATGTTTTAAATTTTTGTTTTAAAAAAGGCAACCAGTTATAAAGAATGATGATGATGATGATTTTTTTTTTGTGTGTGTATGGTACTTGGGATGGAACCCAGGGGCCTACCTCCGGGCTACACTCCGAGACCTATTTTATATTTTATTTGGAAACAGGGTCTCTTAAACCAGCTGAAGCTGGCTTCGAACCTGCGCAATCCTCCTGTCTCAGCCTCCCAAGCGCGGGGATTACAAGCGTGCGCCACCACGCCTGGCTGCTGCTGCTGCTGCCACTGCTGGTTATTATGTTATTGGCATTGGGATGGAACCCAGGGGCATTCTACCTATGAGCTGTATCCCGAGCCATATATATTTTTTCTTTTTAATCAGGCCTTGCTAAGTTGCTGTGGGCCTTTCTACTTACTGAGAGAGACCTTGAACCAATTTCATTCAGGCCTGGCACCTCCTGTCTAAGCCTCCCAAGTACCGAGGTTACAGGTGTGTGACACCACGCCTGGCTATGTCATTATGTTTTGTTTGTATGTGTGGTACTGGGGATGGAACCCAAGGGCTTTTATCTCCAAGCTACACCCCAGCCGTATTTTTTATTCTTTATTTTGAAACAGGATCTCACTGAGTTGCAAAGGGCCTCACTAAGTAGCTGAGGCTGTCTGTGAACCGCGATCCTCCGGTCACAGCCTCCTGAATGCTGGGATGACAAGGGTGCGCCACCACGCCTGGCTTATTTTATCTGTTGAAACAGGGTCTCACTAGGTTGCTGACGATCTCAGTAAGTTGCTAAGGCTGGCTTCAAATCTTTAATCCTTCTGTCTCAGCTTTCCAAGTACTGGAATTACAAACATGTACCATCATGCCTTGATATATTGTAGTGCTAGGGATTGAACCCAGGAGCCTTCTAACTCTGAGCTACACCCCAGCCCATCTTATTTTTTATTTGAAAACAGGGTATCGCCAAGTTTCTGAAAGTCTCACGAAGTTGCCGAGGCTGGCTTTGAACCTGGGTCATCCAGTGTCGGCCTCCCAAGTCATGGAATTAATGGTGCCTGTCATCATGCCCAGCAGTACGTCTCACTTTCAGTATATTTCTGCTGAAATTTCACATTGTTTTACTATCCATTGCTTAAAAGATTCTATTTTGGGCATAGATCAGCTAAGATGAAAAAAAATTTTTTGGGGGGGTACTGGGGTGAAACCCAGGGGCATTGAACCTCCAAGCTATACTCCCAGCCCTATTTTTTATTGTTTATTTTTGAACCAGGGTCTCACTGAGTTGCAAAGGGCCTCACAAAGTAGCTGAGGATGTCCTAGAACCGTGAACCTCTGGTCTCAGCCTCCCGAATGCTGGAATTACAGGCATGTGCCACCATATCCGGCTACATATGAATTAAAAAACAAAAAAAGGAATTTCCTGATATAAATCATCTTGATAAACCGGTTGTGGTGGCATACACCTGTGATCCCAGCTGCCTGGGAGGTAGAGGCAAGAGGATTGCAAGTTTCAGGCCAGCCTAGCAATTAGGAAGATCCTGTTTAAAAAAAAAAAAAAAAAAAAAAAAAAAGCAATACTTAAAAAGGAATCAGGAGAGCCGGGCATGGTGGCACACGTTTTAATCCCAGTACTTGGGAGGTTGAGACAAGAGAATGTCGAGTTCGTGACCGGCCTCAGCAACTTAGTGAGGCCCTGTTTCAGAATAAGTAATAATAAAAATAGGCTGGAGGTGTAGCTCGGAGGTAGACTGCTCCTGGTTCAGTGCCTGGTACCCCTCCTGACCCCCCCAAATGATGCGGATAGTAGAGTGGTTTGCAGCTTGCACAGAACTCTGGGTTCAATCCTCTGTAACTCACACGAAGAAACGAAAACACAGTTGGGCGTGTCGACACACAACTGTCCTCCCAGGACTTGGGAGGCGGAGACGGGACTATGATAGGTTACTGGACAACCTCAGCAACTTAGCAAGACCCCAGCAACCAGTGAGATCCGCTGTGTGTGTGGGGAGGGGCACTGGGGGTGGAACCCAGGGCCATTCTACCTCCAAGCTACACCCCCCAGGCCTATTTACTTATATTTATTTATTTATTTTTGCAGGTCTGGGGATGGAACCCAGGGGCATTTGACCTCCGAGTTACACCCCCTCCCTACTTTTTATTCTTTATTTTAAAGCCGGGTCTCACTGAGTTGCAGAGGGCATCACTAAGTAGCTGAGGCTGTCTGCGAACTGCTATCCTCCGGTCTCAGCCTCCCGAATGCTGGGATTATAAGCATGTGCTACCACCAAAAAATAGCCTGGCTTTTTTTTTTTTTTTTTTTTTTTTTTTTTGCGGGTCTGGGGATGGAACCCAGGGGCATTCAACCTCCGAGCTACACCCCCTGCCCTATTTTTTATTCTTTATTTTGAAACCGGGTCTCACTGAGTTGCAGAGGGCCTCACTACGTAGCTGAGGCTGTCCACGAACCGCGATCCTCTGACCTCAGCCTCCTGAATGCTGGGATTACAAGCGTGTGCCACCACTGCCTGGCTTCTAGCCTGGCTATTTTTTATTACGAAACAGAGTTTCACTAAATTGTGGAGGGCCTAAATTGTTGAGGCTGTCCAGGAACTTGTGATCCTACTGTTTCGTCCTCCCAAGTGCTTGGATTACAGTGTGCACCATCACATAGAACGAGACAATGTTTCCAAGTAAATCTAAAGTCAGGCACGTGGCCGGCACTTGTAATTCCAGTACTTGGGAGGCTGAGACGGGATGATGGAAGGTTTGAGGTCAGTCTCAGCAAGTAGTGTGACTCTCATCAACCGAGTGAGACCCTGTTTCAAAATAAAAATAAAAGAGGGCTGGGGGGTGCAGCTGAGGCTGTCCTCAAACTTGCAATCCTCCTCTCTGTCCCCCAAATACTGGGATTACAGGTGTGCACCACCACATCAGGCTTGAAAGGGTGCTTTATAGTTGATCACGACAACAAAAATGCCCTAGTCCATCTTGCAGGGATCCCTCAGCAATACCTAATATTGTTCAGCTCACTGAAGCTATTGGAGGTAGGATAGAAGAAACAAAGAAGGAAAAGGAGACTTAAAGGAAGAATAAAGAAACTGTGTGTGTGTGTGTGTGTGTGTATGTGTGTGTGTGTATATATATATATATATATATATATTTTTTTTTGTGGTACTCTAACGGCTGCCTGCTTCCGGCCCTGGCTGCTAACAGATGGCCTGTTTTAAAGCTGACGCTTTTCCTCCTGTCCCTCTCCACCTCCCCTTTTTTAACGAGTAACAGGCTCTGAGTAGTTTACTGACCAGAGAAGAGAAGCCTGGGCACGGGGCACCTGTGGGTGAGGCGGAGCCATACAAGTGCAGTTTAGACACCAGCTGCGTCTCTTCTGACCAGCCCACGTGGTCCTGGAGAGCAGACCCTTCCTTCCTTTGTTGGGGGGGAATCCAGGGTTTGATTCTGAACTCTGGCTTTCTCCGGTTTGCAGCAAATCGATACGTTCCTCTTTCCTGCTTCCCCGAGGTCTGTCGCAATTGTTTGACTTGGCAAATGGGAGCAGGTACCCGGATTCGGTTATGGGTCTGGTCACCTCGGCAGGACCCGAGTGCCCCTCTGGCTCCTAGCAGCCTGGCAACTCCAAGACACCCCGTACTCCCTCTGGGTGAGCCGAGCGGGTGAGCTGGGAGGACGGGTAGAGAGCCGCTGCCCCGCATTTGGGAGACAAGGAAGGTTGCCTGTGCAAGCACTGTTTGGACAGGGTGCTCTCCCACGGGGGCAGGAGGGGAGACTGAAAACGCCCGGCAGCAGCCAAGGTTCCTTTCTCCTTGGGGAATCCTGACTTTCCTCGCCCTGAGCCGGTACAGCCCCCTCTGCCACTCAGGTGGATTTGGGAGGAAGGGAGCTGAATGCAGTAAATTGTGGCCAGCGCCCGAACTTTGGCCATTTGGGTGCATTCCCCTCGGAGTGCACTCTGAGCCCTGGAATTCCTCACACTTGCGTCCCCTTTTCTGATGGGTGGGGGGCATCTGGTTGGTTTCCTTGTGGGAAGTTTTTTTTTTTTTTTCAGGTCTGGGGATTGAATCCAGGGGCGTTACGCCTCCGAGCTACACCCCCAGCCCTATTTTTTATTCTTTATTTTGAAACAGGGTCTCACTGAGTTGTGGAGGGCCTCACTAAGTAGCTGAATGTCTGAACTGTGATCCTCCCGCCTCTGCTTCCCACGCACTGGGATTACAGGCGTGCGCCAACGTGCCCGGCTCTCTGTGGGAGCTTTTGTGGTCTCTCCCGTGTTGGAGTCACAGTTAAGTGGGAAGTAGGGAATCCCCTCTGGGCATCCTTGTCCCCTGGTGGGCATGGGTTATTTTCCCACTGGCTTGTTGGTCATTTGGAGATTGCCACTGATTCATTTGTGGGCCCTTTGGATACTTTGCCTATGTATATGTTCAGGAATGGTAGTTTTGTTATCTATTTTCTGTAAGAAATGGGGGGGCACGTCATCAGTCCCCACTGATGTTCCCTTGGGAGGAGTTTTGTAGTCAGCCTCAGCAACTTGTGAGGCCCTCTGCAAATTAGTGAGACCTATTTCAAAATAAAAAATAAAACAAAAAATGGGGCTGGGGGTTGAACTCAGAGGTAGAATGCCCCTGGGTTCAATTCTCAATGACACATATCACACACGTGCGCGCGCACACACAGGAATTTAAAAGCATTTCCTAAAAGTCACATTTTTTTTTTTCCCAGTACTGGGGATGGAACCCAGGGGCACTCTATCTCTGAGTGACACTCCCAGTCCCATCTTTTACTTAGTCTTAGTTTTTGAAACAGGGTCTCACTGAGTTGCAAAGGGCCTCACTAAGTAGCTGAGGCTGGCTTCTAATCTGCCTGTTCCTCCTGTCTCAGCTTCCCATATGCTGGGATTACAAGTTTGAGCCACCATGCCTGGCTCTTAAACTCACATTTAGTTCATTCATTCTATGTTTAAAACAATTGTGTTTTCATAAGTCACTGACATGATATTTGCAAAGTTCTATAAAAATTAGCCTAGAGAAAAAAAACCCTGTAGTTTATTAAGGCGACTTCCTGTTTCTGCTGTTTCTGCCATCTAGATTTGAAACAATAAGGTTTTCTGCTTTTAGTAGCATTTACAAATGTTATTAAAAAGGGTTTTATGTTTTATTGAGATAATTGCTTGTGTTTACTTTTTTAGGACCTTGATTAGTTAAAAACTTTGAATCTTAACAGAGTTGGGTTTTAAGTGTATATGTGTTTCACAGCCTGTTAAATTTACAACTGTATGCCGAGCATGGTGGCGCATGCTTATAATTCCAGCATTCGGGAGGCTGAGACCGGAGGATCGCAGTTCACACAGCCTCAGCTACTTAGTGAGGCCCTCTGCAACTCAGCGAGACCCTGTTTCAAAATAAAGAATAAGCCGGGCGTGGTGGCGCACGCTAGTCATCCCCGCGCTTAGGAGGTGGAGACAGGAGGATGGCACAGATTTGAAGCCAGTCTTTCTGGCTTAAGAGACCAAATAAAAGTATAAAAATAGGTCTGGGAGTGTAGTCCGGAGGTAGCAGGGTTTCTAGGAACCCCAGTACCACAATAAATAAATAAATAAATAAATAAATAAATAAATAAATAAAATAAAAATAAAAAATAGGGCTGGGGGTGGATTCCATCACCAGTACTGCCAAAAAAAATTTTTTACTACTTTGTAATTCAGGCTACATAAACTATTATTTTGAATTGTTTCAGTGTATTTGACATCCTATATATCTGTAACTACAAACATGTATACATCTAAGGACAGAATATGCTATTTATATCAACTTTATCTAAATGTTATATAAAGCTTTGTAAAGACAGGTGTGGTGGCGCACACTTGTCATCCCCGCGCTTGGGAGGCTGAGGCAGGAGGATCGCACGGGTTCGAAGCCAGCCTCAGCTACTTAGTGAGGCTCTCAGCAACTTAGTGAGACCCTGTTTCCAAATAAAATATAAAATAGGTCTGGGAGGATAGCCCGGAGGTAGAAAGCCTCTGGGTTCCACCCCCAGTATCAAACACACACACACAAAAATAAAGATTTATAAAGTTGAAGATATATGGGTTCATTATATTCAAGGTAAACAAACAGCAAATGCTTTTATACAATATGCATTGTGTCTGAACCTTAAACATATAAAAATGTTTAATAATTTTTTTTTTTTTTTGCAGGTCTGGGGATGGAACCCAGGGCCATTCAACCTCCGAGCTACACCCCCTGCCCTATTTTTTATTCTTTATTTTGAAACCGGGTCTCAGTGAGTCGCAGAGGGCCTCACTCAGTAGCTGAGGCTGTCCGCGAACCGTGATCCTCCGTCTCAGCCTCCCGAATGCTGTGATGACAAGTGTGTGCCACCACTCCTGGCGCCACACCTAGTTTTTAGTCTTAATTTTGAAACATGACCTCACTAAATTGTGGAAGGCTAAGTTGCTGAGGCCGTGCATGAATCTTTGGTTCTCCTGTCTCAGCCTCCCAAGTGTTTATTTATTTATTTATTTTGGTGGTACTGGGGTTCCTGGGAGCCCTTCTACCTCCGGGCTACTTTTTTATATTTTTATTTTTTATATTTTTTATATTTTTTATATTTTTATATTTTTATTTGGAAACAGGGTCTCCTAAGCCAGCGCGCGCGGCTGGCTTCGAACCTGCGCGATCCTCCTGTTTCTGCCTCCCAAGTGCGGGGATTACAAGTGTGCGCCACCACGCCCGGCATTCTCCTAAGTGTTTAGATGACAAGTGTGCGCCACCACACCTGCCTTGAGGGTGTGTGTGTGTGTGTGTGTGTGTGTGTGTGTTTTGGTGGTACTGGGGCTCCTGGAAACCCTTCTACCTCCGGGTTACACTCCTAGACCTATTTTATACTTTTTTTTTTTTTTTTTTTTTTTGAAACAGGGTCTTTTAAGCTAGCATGGCTGGCTTCCAACCTGCGCGATCATCTGTCTCCACTTCCCAAGCGCAGGGATGACAAGCGTGCGCCACCATGCCCGGCGAGGGTTTGATTTTGAACTCTGCTTTCACTGACTTCTTCTGTGTACTTGCAAATCAATACAGTTCTTTTTTAATTCTTCCCAAAGGCCTGTCCCAATTATTTAATTCAGAAAATTGGGGCAGCTACCAGCATTCAGTTACAGTATTACAGATCGAACATTCTACATCTGAGCTACAACCCCAGCCCTATTTTTAAATTTTCATTTCTAAGCCCGGCGTCGTGGCGCACGCCTGTAATTCCAGCTTTTGGGAGGCTGAGACGGAAGAATCGCGGATCCAAGACAGACTCAGCTACTTTGCGAAGTCCTCTGCAACTCAGCGAGACCCTGTTTCAAAATAAAGGCTAAGGCCGGGCGTGGTGGCGCACGCTTGTAATCCCCGCGCTTGGGAGGCTGAGACAGGAGGATCGCACAAGTTCAAAGCCAGCCTCAGCTACTTAGTGAGGCTCTCAGCAACTTAGTGAGACCCTGTTTCCAAATAAAATAGAAAATAGGTCTGGGAGGATAGCCCGGAGGTAGGAGGCCTCTGGGTTCCACCCCAGTACCACAAAAAAAAAAAAGAAAAAAAATCCCAAATAAAGACTAAAACACAGGGCTGGGTGTGAAGCTCGGAGGTAGAATGTCCCTGGGTTCCATCACAGTCTCACACACACACACACACACACACACACACAAACACACACACACACACACACACAGGATGGATTAGGGTGTTTTGGTCACCTGCAGGGTCCTGCTGGGGCTTTCAGTATCTTATCAGTGGGTAGCTCTTTTGTTTAAACTAAGCCCTGGTGGTAAGATGGGTAACTACTTAGGATCAGTACTAAATCCCTTAGACCTTAGGGACTAAGAGGCCAGACTGGGGGAGAGGGGTAAGCCTGGGTTCAGGAGTGAGGGGGTCTGGCCATCTTGCCCAGGGCTCCAGGTTAAAGTCACACTCCTAACCAGGCCTGGTGGCGCACGCCTGTGAGTCCTAACCCTAACCCTAACCCTGCGGGTTTGAGAGAAGCCTCAGCAAGCAGTGAGACTCTTGTGGACCTATGGAGACCTTGTTTCAGAAATTTTTTTTTTTTTTTTTGTGTGTGTGTGTTACTGTGATGGAACCCAGGGGCATTCGACCTCTGATCTATACTCCCAGCCCTATTTTTTATTCCTTATTTTGAAATGGTCTTATTAAGTTGTGGAGGGCCTCACTAAGTAGCTGAGGCTGTCCGGGAACCGCGATCCTCCTGTCTCAGCCTCCCGAATGCTGGGGTTACAAGCGTGTGCCACCGCGCCTGGCTCTTATTATTTTGAAACGGTGTTCACTAAGTAGCTGAGGCTGACAGCAAACCTGCGATCCTCCTGTCTCAGCCTCCCGAATGCTGGGGTTACAAGCGTGTGCCACTGCGCCTGGCTTATTTTTGTTTTCTTTCTTTGCTGTGGCACTTGGAATTGAACCAAGGAGTGTTCTCCCTCTGACCTACACCCCCAGTCCTATATTATATTTTATTTTGAGACAGGGTCTGGCTAGGTTGATGAGTCCCACTCTTTGCTGAGGCTGTCTTCCAACCTGCGATGTCCCCTGTCTCAGCCTCCCAAGCACTGGGATTACAAGCGTGGGCCACAAACCTGGCTTCCTCTCTCTCTCTCTCTCTCTCTCTCTCTCTCTCTCTCTCTCTCTCTCTCTCTCTCTCTCTCTCTCTTTTTTGCAGTTCTGGTATTGAACCCGGGACCCCTGCACCTGCTAGGCAAGCGCTGTACCGCCGAGCAACACCCCTAGCTCTCTTCCTTTTGAGATGCCATCGCACTAAATTGCCCAGGGCGCGCTTAAAACTTGCCCTTCTCCTCTCTCGGCTTGCCAAGGAGCTGGGATTTGCAGGCGTGCACCACCACGCCCCAGCTTGCAGGCGGAATCTTGATGACTCCCACCTTTCGACAGAAACTATGCCATTACACTAATAACAGCCTGCTCCGAGGAGACTCACTGGGCACCCTCGTGGTGAAGAACTCAGCCCGGGATTTTTTTTTTTTTTTGGGGGGGGTCCCTTTTGGATCGAGGTGGCAACCCCATCCTTTGGTACAGATCTCCCTCATAAACGAAGAGCGAGACGCGCCTGCCCGCGCCTTCAAAGGCAGGCCTCCATGGGGAAGGCAGAAAAGCTTTTGTGAGCATCTTTAGGGGTGCCTCCCCACCCCCACCCTCGCCCGGCCGGTTCTCCAGCCCCGCCCCTCCAGGCCCCGCCCCTCCAGGCCCCGCCCCTCCAGGCCCCGCCCCCAGGCCCCGCCCCCGCCGCGGCCCGCTTCCCGGACCCGGTTCTAGCCTGGGTCTGGGCGTCGGGACCCGCGCCGGCCTCCGCGGCCCCCAGCGAAGCCCCTCGGGGGCCGCGGTCCCTGGCCCCAAAGACGCGCGGGCGGCGGGCGGCCGGAAGCGGAAGTGACGTCAGCGCCCGCCCTTTTGTGGCCCGCCGCGCCCGGCGTCCAGCGCGGTGGTCAGCGGCGGCCGCGGCGGCGGTGAGGCGGGCGGGCGGCGGGCGGCGGGGCTCGGCGGGGGCCGGGGGGAGCCCGGCGGCCATGGGGGCGCCGTCCGGGGTGCGGTGGGGGCGGCCGCGGGGCGCGGGCCCCCCGCCTTTGTGATCGCGGGCTCACGTCCCCTCCCGCGCCTTCTCTCCACCCCAGGAGTCGGTGTCCAGCTGGGGGTCGCCTCGCTCGCCCCCCGCCCGCGCCGGGACCCGGGATCGCGAGCGGACAGGTGAGCGCCGCGGGTGGGGGGGCCGGGCTGCCGGGCGCTCTCCTCCCTCCCTCTCGATTTTTTTTTTTTTTAAATGCAACTAAGGAAAAAAAAATTTTTTTTTTGTTTTGCATATTGTGGATGGAGCCCGGGGGCATTCTGTATCCGAACTGCACCCCCACCGCAATTTTTTAATCCATTATTATTATTATTATTATTTGCGGTACTGGGGATGGTACCCAGGGCCATTCGACCTCCGAGCTACATCCCCCCTCCTCCCCAGCCCCATTTCTTTATTCTTTATTTTGAAACCGGGTCTCACCGAGTTGCAGAGGACCTCGCTCAGTAGCCGAGGCTGGCCGCGAACCGCGGTCCTCCCGTCTCAGCCTCCCCCCCCCCCCAATGCTGGGATGACAAGCGTGCCCACCACGCCCGGCTCAGGCTAGGATGGTTTTTTTTTTTTTTTTGCATCTGAACGTTTCGTGTTCATCCCGGCGTGGTGGCGCTCGCCGCGATCCCGGGACTTGGGAGGCTGGAAACGGGATGGCCAGCCCCGGGAGGCCTCGGCGGCCTTAGCGAGCCGCCCAGCAACTTAGCGAGGCCCCTCGGCCACTCGTGAGGTCCCGTTTCAGATTTAGTAAAACGGGGCTAGGAGTTGGCGCAGACGTGGACGGTCCCTGGGTTCAGCCCCCGGCACCACACCACGCACGCACACCCGCACACACAAAAGAATTTCGCCTTCCTCGTGTTAATGTATTTATTTGTGACACATTTTGCATTCGGACAAAAAGATAGGTTTCTCTCTGCGGTACTGGGGATTGGACCCGCGCTATTCTACCTCTGAGTGACACCTCCGGCCCTAGTTTTATTCTTTATTTTGAAACACGAAGTTGCGGAGGGCCTCACCAAGTAGCTGAGGCCGGCTGCGAACCTGCTGTCCCCCTCTCTCAGCCTCTCAAGTACTGGTATTGCAAGCGTGTGCCAACACACCCGGCTAAAAAAGAAGTTTCTAATTAGGTATTTGGGGGTGCATATATTCGCATGTAGGTAGAAATATACAAACGCCCAAAATGGATTGTTCTACTGAGGCAATACAAGAACACCTAACTACTTTTCCATGCTACCGCCGGGCAGCACACTCGGAGGAGAGGTGCCACCGAGCCGCGTCCCGCCAGGCTCCAACCCCACCCCTAACGCTAAGCTATTCTTATTTCAATTTTCTAGGCCTGTGCCTCCCGCAGACCTTAAAAATGGCCCTCCAGGAGGAAAGAATGGCGGCTTTGTTAGACCTGAGCTTTTTGTTTTTCGGATACTAGGCAAGCACTCTACCAGTGAACAACTTTCCTAGCTCTAGTAGTAAAAATTGACTTTCGTGGGGGCGCACGCTCGTCATCCCCGCATTCGGGAGGCTGAGACCTGGAGGATCGCGGTTCGCGGACAGCCTCAGCTACTCAGCGAGGCCCTCTGCAACTCAGTGAGACCCGGTTTCAAAATAAGGAATAAAAAATAGGGCATGGGGTGTAGCTCGGAGGTCAAATGCCCCTGGGTTCCATCCCCAGACCCGCAGGGGAAAAAAAAAAAAAAAAAAGACTTAATCTTTCTACACAGAAAGAAATAATATATTTTATGGTGAACTCTTTTGAGAATAAGTTGAATATTACAGGCATGATATTTAGTGCTTAGAATGTTTGACCCTAGAACAGTCATGTTTTGTCTATATTGACTTTATTTTTTAGTTAATTTTTTTTTCTGGTACTGGGGATTAAACCCATTGGCATTCTACCTCTGAACTACACCCCCATTTCTGTTTTGTGTTTTTTTTTTGTTTTTTTTTTTTCGGGTTAGGATGGAACCCAGGGGCATTCAACCCCTGTCCTATTTTGAAACAGGGTCTCACTGAGTTGCAGACGGCCTCACTAAGTAGCTGAGGCTGTCCGCGAACCGTGCTCCTCTGGTCTCAGCCTCCGGAATGCTGGGGTTACAAGCGTGCGCCACCACGCCCGGCTCAATTTGGTTTTTTGAGACCGAGTCTCGCTGAGTTGTCCGGAGCCTCACTGTGATCCTCCTGTCTCAGCTTTCCAAGAACCAGGAATCCTGCCGTGGGCCACCCTGCCTGGGTTCTGTTGACTTTACGTTAAGTCATATATTCTTGGGGGGTGTGGTGGGGTGCACTAAAAAAACAGAACATTTCAGAAATTTTCAGGGTGTGTATAATTAGTTTTTCTATCTCATATTTCCTGTAAAGCGATGAATGCCTGAGTAGCTAAGGGAGCAGAAAAAGTCAAACAAAGGTTTTTTTTTTTTTTGTACTGGGGATTGAATTTAGCAGCACTCTACCTCTCACCTATACCCCTCAATCCATTTATTTATTTATTTATTTATTTATTTATTTATTTAGTGGTATTAGGGATTGAACCCTGGGGACATCTTACCTCTGTGCTGCACCCTCAGCCCTATTTTATGTTTTATTTTGTAACAGGGTCTCATTAAGTTAGGCCTTAAGTGGCTGAGGCTGGTCCGGAACCTGTGATTTCCCCGTCTCAGCCTCCCAAGTACTGGAGTGACAGGTGTGTGCCACCACGCCCAGCCCCAGGCCTTTTGATTTTGAAGCAGGGTCTCACTGGGCTGCGCTGTTTTCCGCGCTGAGGCTGGCTGTGAAGCCAGGTCCTGTCAGACTGACCTGAGTCTGTTCTTGTGGCGCTTCTGAACTAGTGACAAGAGCAGGCACCTATTCTATTACCAGGCAAACGTTTTATTGCCAGTCGGCGCTGTGGAGGAAGAGTATAGGACGCTGCGCTGATACGTGGATGTAGGTAGGGAGGAGAGCGGAGTTCTGCTTCAGGTGAGACCAAAGGCGGCGCGGGAGTCTTCACGCCATGTTGAGAGAGGAGAGTGTAGGAAATAAGGAAGGAATCTGATGGAGAATTACTTTTGTTCTTTCCTTCCTTTTTCAGTTCTAGGGATCAGACTCAGGGTCGCGCTTCGACTGAGCTACAGCACCCTTTTCTTTTTTTCATGGTATTGGGGGTAGAACCCAGGGGCATTCTACCTCCCGGCCATGCCCCCAGTTTTAGTTTTTATTTTGAAACAGGGTCTCACTGAGGCTGTCCACGAAACTTGATCCTCCTGTGTCAGCCTCCCAAATGCTGGGATTACAAGTGTGCGCCACCATGCCTGGTTAAAATTTTATTTTAAAGCTGGGCCTGGTGGCATGCTTGGAATCCCAGTGCCTGGGAGGCTGAGACAGGATCACAGGCTTTAGGACATCCTCAGCAAGTAGACGCTCATCAACTGAGTGAGACCCTGTTTCAGAATAAAAATAAAATAGGGGTTGGGGTATACTTTGAGGGAGGATGCATGCCCCAGTACTACATAAACAAATAAATAGAGTAAGCAAATAAAAGGACTGTGATGTATCTTAGAGGAAGAGCCCCCTTGCTCAATACCTAGTACTGGAAAAGAAAAAGGAAGAGAAAAAAAGACATTTTATCCCTATAATTTGAAATAGTCCATAATTAGAAACAACCAAATTGTGGCTAGGAGTGGTGGAACAAGTCTAATCCTGGTATTTGGGGAGCTGAGACAGGAGGATTTCAGGTTTGAGGTCAGTCTGTGCAACATAATGAGATCTTGTTTCAAAATAAAACCCGCAGCTGGGTGTGGCGGTGCAGGCATGTAATCCCAGGATTTGGGAGGCTGGGATAGGAGAGTCTGGGTTTGCAGCCAGCTTCAGCAACTTAGTGAGACCCTGTTTCAAAATAGAAATAAAATAGAGCTGGGGGTATAGCTCAGAGGTAGAATGCCCCTGGGCTCAATCCCCAGTGCCACAAAAAATGTAAAACAACAACAACAACAAAAAACTGGGCATGGGAGTACAAGCCTGTAACCCCAGCACTTGGGAGTCTGCGCCAAGAATCACAGGTTTGAAGCCTCAGCAACTTCATGCGGCTTTTAGAAACTTGGTGAGACACTGTTTGAAAATAAAAAATACGGCCGGGGGCAGAGGTAGAAGGCTCCTGGGTTCTATCTCCAGTGCCACAAAATAAATAAAAAATAACTAACTAAATGAAAAGCTGGGCGTTACGGTGGTGCATACTTGTAATCCTAGTACTTGGGAGGCTGAGACACCGGAGGATTGCAGGTGTGCGGCCAGCCTCAGCTGCTTAGTGACGTCCTCTACAATTTAGTGAGACCTTTCTTCAAAATTAAAAAAAAAGCCGGGCGTGGTAGCATAGGCTTGTGTAATCCCAGTACTTCAGAGGATCAGACGGGAAGATTGCAGGTTTGAGGGCAGCCTCAGCTCCTTAGTGAGGTCTCCTATAACTTAGTGAGACCTAGTTTCAAAATAAAGAATAAAAATAGGGCTAGGGGTGGAGCTGGGAGGTAGAATGTACTTGGGTTTAATCCTTAGCACAGGGCTTGGGGTGTAGTTCGTTCCTGTTCAATCAGCAGTCTCTCCACCCCGCCCCACACGGCACAGGGTGTAATTCAGAAGTAGAATGCCCCTGGCTTCAATTCCTAGTATCAAAAAAAAAAAAAAGATAAAAAAGCCCCTCAAATGTGGATCAACATAGTAATTAGTGTGTGGCATACTTAATATTCCTGAAGTCCTCTATAGCAAACAGAAAAAGTAGATCAGTGGTAGATGCCAGAGCGTGCGTAGATGAACCTCCCCAGCTGTTGGGATTAAGCCCGAGGCCTGTGTGTGCCAGACAGGCACTCTGTCACTGAGCTACACCCACAGCCCCTTTTTGTAAAATTTGAGGCAGGTCTTGCCAAGTTGCGAATCTCGCCTTGAACAGTGTGTGTGTGTGTGTGTGTGTGTGTGTGTGTGTGTGTGTGTGTGTGTGTTAGTGGGGGCAAACCCCAGGGGGCCTTCTACCTTCAAGCTATAATCCCAGCCCTATTTTATTTTGAAACAGGATCTTGATAAGTCGCCGAAAGCCTCACTAAATTGCCGAGGCTGTCCTCAATCCTCTGATCCTCCTGTCTCAGCCTCCCAAGTACTGGAATTACAAGCTTCTCCATGTCCAGCTGGCCTTGAATTTTCAATCCTCCTGTTTCAACCTCCCCGGTGCTGCTGGGATTATAGGTGTGTACCACCATGCCTGGCCCAATTCTTTTTTTTTCTTTCCGGTAGATTAGGGGCTCAAACTCAAGGCCTTGCGTCTGCTAGGCAAGCAGGATACCACTGAGCTACTCCTTGAAGCCCCTTGAATGCTCTTTTTAAAAGATTTCTACCTGATTAGGTCGGCTCCACCAGGATCATTTTCCTGTTGATGAATTCAGAACTAATTTATGTGGGGCCTTAATTATATCTACAAAATCCTTCATATTTTCCAGATTCCCTTGCCTAGAAACAAATCACGAGTGTGTGTACCTCAAGGAGAAGGGGTCACCCAAGAGCATGAATTCCATTAAGTGGACTCACTGAGGGGCTAGCGGGGCGTCTTGGCCGCGGTGTGGTACCGCCCTGAGCCCGCGTTGGCCCGTGACTGGATGAGCAGGAGCGGGTGCTGCTCCGCCGCGAGGGCTGCCCGCAGTTGGGCCGGTGTGCGGGGGAATTGGCAGCACCGTAGGCAGGAGACATACAGTGCCCGTTGCGTGCCCCAGAGGACTATGGGGCACTGAGGGGTGGGGCACGGGCAGCAGGGAGTTGGGCCTCACACGGCAGCCCACTGGCCCTTGTCTCGAGGGACGCCGGGGACTGTCCGCGAGGCTTTGTGGACGCGCATCGGTGTGCGGCGTAGGGTGTGGTGTGCACGCCAGGAGGGCCACGGGGTGGCGGCGGCAGAGGCCGCGTGTGGGGCGGGTACCGGGCGCATCCTCCCCTCACCTGCACCCCGGCCCTTTTCATTTTGAAACAGGACCTCACTAAGTTGCCGAGGCTGGCCTCCAGCCTGCCGGCCTCCTGTCTCGGCATCCTGGGGTGACGGGCACCGTCACCACGGCCTCGCGCAGGCATCTGGGCTTGCTCGGGGACCGTGTTCCTGCACGTGCCAAGGGCCGAGCGCCACGGGCTGCCCTTGCTCCCGTGCGGCCCATCCTTCCTCGGCTTCCCCTGCTGTTTGCTGCTGGGGACGCTTAACATGTCCAAGGTGAAGGGAGATGTTTAAAGACACCAGTGAGAAAGACCTGCAAATGCTTAAAGGTAAATGTTTAAAGAAACGTTAAGGCAGTGTTTGAAGATACACTGCACAGCAGTGTTGGAAGGGGAGTTTGGAGCGAAGATGAGTTAGCCTCCTGGCACAGCCTCCTCTTGGGCAGCCTCCATGCGCGTAGGTTTGTGGGTTCCTTTTAGTAATTACCCAAGCCTGTGTTTCGAGCTCTAGACATAGAAGGGAAGAAGTCTAGCCCTTTCCCTAAGTGTAACAGCGCGCGGTCCCATCACACGGCGTATCACCATCACACGCCTGGGAATTGCTCCTCGGGCCTAGTCGCCTCCAGGCCTGTAACCTTAGTACTTGGGAGGCTGAGACAGGAGGATCGCGGGTTCGGGGCCAGCCTCAGCCACTTAAGAGGCCTCAGCATCTTAGTGAGATCCTGCTTCCTTCCTTCCTTCCTTCCTTCCTTCCTTCCTTCTTTCTTTCTCTTTCTCTCTTTCTCTTTCTCTTTCTCTTTCTCTACCTCTGAGCTAAACCCCCAACCCTCCTTTTTTCCCCCTTAAACAGTGTCTCATGCTGGGCATGGCACCCGCTTGAAATCCCCAGTACTTGAGAGGCTGAGGAGGATCGCAGGCTCGTGGCCAGTCTCAGCCACGTAGGCCCTCCACAACTTAATGAGATCCTGTTTCAAAATAAAGAATAAAATAGGGCCGGGGGTATAGCTCAGAGGTAGAATGCCCCTGAGTTAAGTCCCCAGTACGGCAAAGAAAGACACAAGGTTAGTGGAGGGCCTCGCTAAGTTCCGGAGGCTGGCTCCAAGCAGTGACCCTCCTGTCTCAGCCTCCCAAGTACTGGGGTGACAAGTGTGTGGTAGCACACCTGGCTGTGAGACTCTGTTTCAACATAAAAAAAAAAAACAAAAACCTGAACCGGGCGTGGTGGCGCACGCTTGTCATCCCCGCGCCTGGGAGGCTGAGACAGGAGGATGGCGCGGGTTCGAAGCCAGCCTCAGCTACTTAGTGAGGCCAGGGGTTCAGGACCAGCCTCAGCAGCGTAACAAGACTCCGTTTCAAAGTAGAAATAATACCAGAAGTAATAAGAAATAATAAAGCAGGCGTGGAAGCCCATGTTCATAATCCAGTTCCTGGGAGGCTGAGGACAGCCCCAACGAGTAGTGAGATTCCCATCGACCTAGTGAGACTGTTTCAAAATAAAAATAAAATAGGACTGGCCGGGCGTGGCGGCGCACGCTTGTCATCCCCGCGCCTGGGAGGCGGAGACAGGAGGATCGCGCAGGTCCGAAGCCAGACGCGTGCTGGCTTAGGAGACCCTGTTCCCAAATAAAATATAAAATAGGTCTGGGAGTGTAGCCCGGAGGTAGGAGGGTTTCCAGGAACCCCAGTATCTCCAAAACTAAATAAATAAATAAATTTAATTAAATAGTGCTGGGGTGTAGTTTGGAGGTTGAATGTCCCTCGGTTCCACCACAAAAAAATAAATAAGAGCCGGGCGTGGTGGCACATGCTTGTAATCCCAGCATTCGGGAGGCTGAGACTGGAGGATTACGGTTTGCGGACAGCCTTAGCTACTTAGTGAGGCCCTCTGCAACTCAGTGAGACCCTGTTTCCAAATAAAGTATAAAATAGATCTGGGAGTATAGCCCGGAGGTAAAAAGCCTCTGGGTTCCACTCCCAGTACCACCAATAAACAAACAAATAAATAAATAAAACCTGGGGGTGTAACTCAGAGGTAGTATGCTCCTGGATTTAATCCCTAGCAACACACACACACACACACACACACACACACACACACACACACCCTGATCTCACATTCTTAGTGAATATTATTACCTAAACATTAAATTATAAATTAACTTCTAGTTTGGCATGGTGGCCCACGTCTGTAATTCCAGTACTTGGAAAACTAAGGACATTCGCAGGTTCAAGGGCAGTTTTAGCAACTTAGTGGGACCTTGTTCCAAAATAAAAATACACCGGGAGTGTAGCTCAAAGGCATAATGCCCCTGGGCTCAATCCTGCATTTAAATAAATATGTAAATAAATATCTAAGCCCGCTGAGCACGGTGGCTCGGTAATCCCAGTACTTAGAAGCCTGAGACAGGAGGATCGCAGTTGGCCGCCAGCCTCAGCTACTTAGTGAGGTCCTGTTTCAAAATAAGAGGAAAATCGGGCCGGGGGTGTAGCTGGAGGTAGGAGGCCCCCGGGCTCGGTGACCAGTGCTCTCCCACACACACACAGACACGGGGCAGTTTGCGGTGATGGCGCGCCTATGTAAACACACGCGGCCGAGTATGCTGTCACCAGCGGAGACAGCGTGGGCAAGCCGGCCGCAGCTTTGGCTCCTGCAGTGGGATCAGGGCTGTGCGCCATTCCCGCGGCCACTCCGGGCCGGCTATTTTTGTCTGCCCCGCCTTCCTGCTGGGCGCGTTCAGCTCTGGGTTCTGTGCCTGGTGGGGTAATCCGAACCCTCATTCCTGATGCGTCTGAGTCTCCTGCTCTGTGTTCTCAGCTGAAATTTTCCAGTAACCTTTTCCCTCTTCCTTTCTCCTTTCTTGCTGCGGTACTGGAGATCAGACCCAGGGACGCTTCCGCCGAGCTGCACCCTGGCCCGTTTTGCTTTTCTTCTGAGCAGGGCTGTGGATAGCCCAATGGCCTCCAGCTTGTGACTGTCCAGCCTGAGCCTCCCGAGTGAAGGGAGTACAGGCCTGCGCCGCCAGCCCTGCGCTCTTAGCCGGTGCCGAGCGCCGCGAGCTGCGTGACACTCTAAACGGGTTTTTTTCCTTGTCCCAGTTGTATAGCTATCCCCCTCTTTGTTTCTTTCTTTTTTTTCTTTAGTTTCTTTTTTTTTTTTTTTTTTTTTGGTGTGTGTGTGCTGGGGATGGAACCCAGGGCATTCTACCTCTGAGGCACGCCCCCAGCCCTTTTTTTTTTTTTTTTTTCCGGGTCTGGGGATGGAACCCAGAGGCATTCGATCCCCAAGCTACACTCCCTGCCCTGTTTTTTTTTTTTTTCTTTACTTTGAAAACAGGGCCTCGGCCTCCCAAATGCTGGGATTCTGAGCTCCTTGTTTCTCTTTGGTACCTGGAAACAATTACTAAAGCCAGTGGATGAGAATTCTCTCCCTTTCTATTTATTTACTTTGTGATCCTGACAGTAGAACCCAGCGGCGTCTTCTCTCTGAGCTCTCTTCCCGGCCCTATGTTATTTTTTATTTGGGAATGTCCTCACTAAGTTGCCGAGGCTGGTTGGGAACCTGTAGTCCACTTACCAGCCTCTGAAGCACTGGCGTCACAGCACGTACATCCACGCCTGGCACCCCAGCTCGTGTTTTCTTTCTTTCTCTTTGTGGTCCTGGTGATTGAGCCCAGAAGCATTCTAGCTCTGAGCTATAACTCCAGCCTTTTTTTTTTTTTTTTTTTTGTGGTTCTAGGGTTGGGACCCAAGGGGATTCTGCCTGAGCTACTCTTAGCCCTATTTTTTTTTTTGGTGGTGGAAACCTTTCTGCCTCCGGGCTACACTCCCAGACCTATTTTTATACTTTTTTTTATTTGGAAACAGGATCTCTTAAGCCAGCGTGGCTGGCTTGGAACCTGCGTGATCCTCCTGTCTCCGCCTCCCAAGTGCGGGGATTACGAGTGTGCGCCACCTCACCCGGCGCCCTATTTTTTATTCCTTATTTTGAAACAGGGCTCATTGAGTTGCAAAGGGCCTCACTAAGCCTCACTAAGTAGCTGAGGCTGTCCGCGAACTGCGATCCTCCTGTCAACCTCCTGAATGCTGGGAATACAAGTGTGCGCCGCCACGCCCGGCCTTTACTCCTTATTTTTAAACATGGTCTCACCAAGTTGCAGAGGGCCTCACTAAGTAGCTGAGGCTGGCCACAAACCTGCGATCCTCCTGCCTCAGCCTCCCAAGTACTGGGATTACAAGCGTGTGTTGTCCTGCCTGGCTCTATTTTATCTTAATTTTTGGTGCTGGGAATTGAAATCAAGGACATTCTACCTCTGTGCTCTAGCCCCAACCCTGTTTTATTTTTGTTGAAAATAAAGTATTGCTGGGCGCCCCGCGCTTGGGAGGCTGAGACAGGAGGATCACACGGGTTCAAAGCCAGCCTCAGCTACTTAGTGAGGCTCTCGGCAACTTAGTGAGACCCTGTTTCCAAATAAAATATTAAAAAGGTCTGGGAGTATAGCCTGGAGGTAGAAAGCCTCTGGGTTCCACCCCCAGTACCACCTAAAAAAAAAACAAAAAAACAAAAAAACAAAGTCTTGATAGGTTGATGAGAATCTTACTACGTGCTGAGGCTGTCCTCGAACCTGTAATCCTCCTTTCTCAGCTTCCCAAGTACTGGGATCCTAGGCGGGCTGGGCCACCGTGCCCAACTACCTCCAGCCCTTTTTATTTTTGTTGTGAAAGGTTGTCGAGAGTCTTGCTACATTGCTGAGGCCAGGCTTGAACCTGTGATCTTCCTTTCTGAGCCTCTCAAGTACTGGGATTGTAGGTGTGCACTGCCACGCCCAAACTTGGCCCCTTTATTTTGCCCTTTGTTTTAGGTATTTGGTGACATGAAGCCAGGCTCTCGGCGTGTCCCAGATTAAGCCTTCCCGGTTAGTCTGAGATCCGGGTTCTGGAGCTCAAGGCAGAAAGGCAGGGAATAAATTGTACTTCCCCTCGCCTCATCTCCTCTCATCCTGGTCGTGGGGATGCAGGAGCCTGTGCAGCCCTGTGTCGAACGGAGCGTGGCGGCTCATGCTGGTGGTGCAGTATTGAGAGCTGTGGCAGGAGGCCAAACTCCAGGGAGCCAGGGAGCAGAGAGCCCGGAAGCGGCCTGGACAGCCATAGCCACGGTTGGGCGTCAGTGACCCACCCTCCGCCACGACCACTTGTGAGCCAGGAGGATCGCGGTTCGCGGCCTCAGCTACTTAGACCCTCCGCAACTTAGTGAGACCCGGGCTTTAAAATAAAGAATAGAGCCAGGCGCGGTGGGCACGCTTGTCATCCCAGCATTCGGGAGGCTGAGACGGGAGGATCGCGGTTCGCGGCCAGCCCCAGCTACTTAGTGAGGCCCTCTGCAACTCAGTGAGACTCGGTTTCAGAATAAAGAATAAAAAATAGGGCAGGGGGTATAGCTCAGAGGTCGTATGCCCCCTGGGTCCCATCCCCAGACCCGCAAAAACCAAAAAACATGGTCTGAGTTGCTGAGGTCGCCACAAATCTGAGGGTCCGGCTCAGAGGAGAATGCACCTGGTTTCAACCCACAGCACCAACGCAGACAGACCAGCAGACAGACGTGGCCAGTTGTGACCCGGCCGGAGTCAGCGGCCAGCGTTGTTGCTCTTCTCTGCCAGCACCTGGCTCCCAAGCCCTTGCTTCCTGCCTGCTGGGGTGTGTGTGTGTGTGTGTGTGTGTGTGTGTGTGTGTGTGTGTAGGTGTTTTCTGGCCTGCTTACTTTATCCCTATAAAGCTTGTTATTATTTGCTACTGTTACTCTTTTCCCACAGAACTTCTGGATCCTCCAGAGACAGTTTTCTCCACTTCCTGCTTGTCACCCGAGGAGCTGGACTTCCTGATTATTTGCTGAAAGAATGAAAGAATAAACCAGACCTGAACTAAGCCACCAGTACTCACAGTAAAAGAAAGTAGGGACCGGTAAGGTTATTTGTAATAATTTTATTTTGTCCTAAACATAGAAAATACTATTGCAGTGGGCAGTTGATAAAAACCTTGAGATTTGCGACTTTTTTCCATACTAAGTCTTCACAGTTTACTGGGCACTGCTCTTTGATGAGATGTACTTTATTTATGTTTATATCTCATAAAATGAATGCTTTAAAAGGTAGATTCTGAGCCGGGCATGGTGGCACACACCTGTAATCAGGAGGCTGATACAGGAGGATTGTAGGTTCAAGGACAGCTTCAGCAAGTAGTGAGACTCTCGTCAACCTAGCAAGACCCTACTTCCAAATAAATAAAATTGGGCTGGGGGTGTATCTCAAAGGTAGAAGGCCTCTGGGTTCTACCCCAGCACCACCAAAAGAAAATAAATGAAAGGCGGGTTCCGCCAGGTGTGGTGACTCCTGTAAACCTAGTCCTGGGGGGCAGGGCTGGAGCGCAGGCCCAGGCCCAGGGCCGAGGCCGCCGCAGCAGGCTAGGGCCCTCGGCAATTTAGTGAGCTGCCTGTTTAAGAGTTCTTTGTTTTCGGTACTGGGTGTTGGGCCCAGGGGCATTCTACCTCTGAGCTACGTCTCAGCCCGGTTTTATTTTTACTTTTGAAACAGGGTCTCACTAGGTTGATGAGAGGCTGTCCTTGAACCTGCCATCCTCCCATCTTAGCCTCCCATCTTAGCCTCCCATCAAGTACTGGGATTATAAGTGTGCTCCTGTTTCTTTCCTTTAGATATATATATTTTTAAGTGACACTGTGGATTGAATCAGGGGCATTCTACCTCTGAGCTACACCCCCAGCCTTATTTTATTTTTTATTTTGAAACAAAGTTTTGCTAAGTTGCAGAAGGCCTCGTGAAGACCCTGTTTCAAAATAAAGAATAAAAAATAAAGCCGGGCGTGTTGGCGCACACTTGTAATGCTAGCATTTGGGAGACTGAGGCAGGAGGATGTTAGTTCACGGACAGCCTCAGCTACTTAGTGAGGCCCTCACTTAAGGAGCTTTCAAAATAAAGAATAAAAAATGGGGCTGAGGGTGCAGCTCAGAGGTAGAACGCCCCTGGGTTCAGTCTCTAGTAACGTGCGCGCACACACACACACACACGCACACGCACACGCACACACGATTCAGAGGAGACCAGGCTTGTAGGCCAGACAGCTTCACCCAGCTGCTTGCTCACCGCTTCCAGCCTGCACTGCCTGCCAGTGTCTGAATGGAGGTTCCCTTCGGTGCGAGTACTCTTCAGCTCCCACGGTGGGGCGCTTGGTGAGCAGCCCCGCCCGGCGTGCGCACTCCTGCAGCGTGGTTGTTCCGGAGCAGTCTCCCGGGGCCGCATGCAGCGCCCGACCCGGCGTGGGGCTGGGTAACGCCGTGCGGTGCTGATAACAGTCGGTGTGACCGGACTCCGTACCCCTTTGTTTGAGGAGGAACGGGACTTGCTTCTGTCCTGAGCTTCATCCGTGGCCCCAAGGAAGGCGTGCTGGGGCACGTCCCATCTCAGCGCCCCGGGATGGCAGCCATCGACCTGTCTCACGGTAAGGCCCGGTTGACCGTCCCCCCGGAGCAGACGGCCGGCGGGCGATGCCTCCGCTCTGCCTCAGTCGTGCTCCCGGCTCACTTAGAGAGGGCCGGAGTGGGCGCAGGATGCGGCCGCCGGCCCCACCCCGCCGCGCTCTGCCGAGCCCTCTCCTGGGCAGACGCGGGCGTGGCGTCGGGGCTGACCCCTCGCCTGCAGAAGGAGATGGCCGCCCTTCCCCGAGGGGGGCTGGCCCTGGGCGCGACCTGATTGGCACAGCTCGCGTCTCTGTGTTTCTGCGAGTCCAGGTTGAGGGGAGTTGCGGACTGGGGTGGAGGGGCCTCCGAGCACTGCGCGGGCGCTGGGCCCTCTGGAATGCTCTTAAGCCCCTCCATGGGCGTCGCAGTCCCCTCACAGCGCGGTTCCGAGCAGTCCTGGGTTTGACGCGCTCTTTTCTGCTAGGCCTGCTTTCTGAGGACCCGGTCTGCCTGTATGAGGAGAAGACAGAGGTGGACAGGATGGTGGCTGACTACCAGGTAAAGAGGAAGGCTGCCTTCCGCACGGTGGGGACGTCTGCCCAGCAGCCAGGCGCTTTTGCTTTTACACACCCCTGTCTCCAGAGCTGCTTGCTTCTGTCTGTGTGTGTGTGTGAGACGCTAAGGGTTGAATCCAGGGGAACGCTACTGCCAAGCTACACTTTTTTAATATTTATTTGGAAACACGGTCTTGCTAAGTTGCTGAGGGCCTCACTAACTTGCTGAGGCTGGCCTCAAACCCACTGTCCTCCTGCCTCAGCCTCCCAAGTCCTGGGATTGGAGGTGTGTGCCACCACACCTGGCTCCAGAGCTTCTCCAAGGAAAGAAAGCAGCGAGGCGTGGTGGTGCACGCCCGCAGTCCCGCCACCCGGGAGGCTGAGGCGGGAGGTTCACAGGTTTGAGGACAGCCTCAGCAACATGCCAAGACCTTTTTGCAAAACACAAAACATGAAAACTCTGGGGCCGCTGTCGCCCAGAGGTCGACTGCCTCTAGGTGCACTGCCCCGCGCTCCCCGGGGACCCGCCAGGGCGGGGCCCCCAGGTGAGGTTGTGCCCCGTCACCGCCCTAGCGTCCCGGCGAGTGTGGTCGGCCTTGGGCCCCTGGTGCCGCTGCGTGTCTTCGTTGCTCTGGCAGGTGGGGGGCAGGTCAGCGTGCTTTCCTCAGCGAATCTCTTCCTGACGGTCTTTCACTTGTCTTCAGTGCTAAGCGTTTTGTTGTAACAGCCACACACGACAGGAAGCGCTCCCAACCCGGCTGTGCGGAGATAAGCTCACGCTCGTGAAGCGCTGCCACGGCACGCGGCAGCTGGCACCGAGGCGCGCGCACCCGGAATCCCAGTGCTTGGGAGGCCGAGACAGGAGGATCGCAGGTTCGAGGCCAGCCTCAGCAACTTACAGGCATTTGATAGGAGGTGGACAGTGAGAGGGTTGAGCTGGAGAGGTGGCGCCCGGGGATGGACCCGGGGCGGCCTCCCCGTCCGAGGACGAGGCCTCCTTCCCAACTCTCCGGCCAGCACCGGCGGCACTGGTGACTGGCTCACAACGGCCTGTGTGTGATGGTCTAGGACTCGGTGACCTTTGGTGATGTCGCCGTGGAGTTCACCCTAGAAGAGTGGACTTTACTGGACACAACTCAGAGGGACCTATACAGAGATGTGATGCTGGAGAACTGGGAGAACCTGACCCTCGTAGGTAAGGCCGCGTCCTCCTTCCGCGCGTTGGAGCGGTGTGTCCGCTGTGCCATCCTCGGGAGGCCGCAGCCCGCGGGGAGCGCGTCTCCCTAAGTCCTCCACGTGAGTTTTCGCCCCCTCCTGTTTGAGAAGCCGGACCCCTTTCCGGTGCATTTCTTTTCTTTTCTACTTGAGTAAAAGCCTCAGGGTTTTGTAAACGTGAATGTTAGCGTCCGTCTGACTTGCAGGCATCAGCGCAGCCCGTCTCTTGGGCCACAGAGATGGAGGCGATCACTCACCTCCTGCTTTTCTTTGGCTTGGCCGCGCCAGGGCTAGAATCCAGGGCCTCTCCCCCGGCACGCGAAGCCCGGCGCCTGACGCGCTTTAGTAACCGCTGGCGGCGGCGGCACAGCCCCATAATCCCGGGGCTCGGGAGGCCGAGACGGGAGGATCGCGGGTTTGAAGCCGGCCTCACAAAGCTACTGAGACCCACAGCAACGCAGCAAGACCCTGCTTCAGAGTGTGGAGAGGGGGCCGCCCTGCGCCGGCCTCCGTCTTGCGGGAGGCCTCCCGTTCGTGCGTCCTCGCCCCTCCTGCCCCTCTGGCCTCCCGGTGAAGACCAGTTGAAGGTGGCGGGAGGGCAGCGCTTCAGCCTGCGCATTCATGAACAGCTCCGCTCAGGGACTTCAGCACCACGCCTTCCTTTTTGGTTTTCTTGCTTTTTTTTGGTGCTGGGCGCTGAAGCCCTGACCATCTACTGCCGGGCCCCACCCGGCCCTTTCGGTTCGCTGCGGAGGCAGTCTTGCTGAGCTGCCCGGCCTGATCTTGAATTTGTCATCCTCCCGCCTCAGCCTCCCGAGTGGCTGGGCGTCCAGGCTGTGCCACCTCACCTGGCAGTCTGGATTTTTTTTTTTTTTTTTTTTTTGCGGGTCTGGGGATGGAACCCAGGGGCATTCGACCTCTGAGCTACACCCCCTAACCCTATTTTTTATTCTTTACTTTGAAACTGGGTCTCACTGAGTTGCAGAGGGCCTCACTAAGTAGCTGAGGCTGCCCAAGAATGGCGATCCTCCAGTCTCAGCCTCCCGAATGCTGGGATGACAAGCGTGCGCCACCTCACCCGGCAGTCTGGATTTCTTTTTGAAATCCAAGCTATACTCCTAGAGCTTTCTGTTTGGAAACAGGGTCCTGCTGTGTCGGGTTACGGGGTCTCACTGAGGTGCTGAGGCCAGCCTTGAACCTGCAGGCCTATCTCAGTTTCCAAGTGCCGGGACACAGGCGCCACTGTTTCTGGCTTCCCGTGGTACAGTGCTTCCCATCGACTCAAACACTTCCATGATGTCACAAAACCACCTGTTTTGTTCTCTCCGTGAGTTTCCCGTTTGAATACACTTCCTTACGTCCTTTTTCTCATGAGCCTCGCTTTCGTTTTCATAGCAGCAGTGCGTAGCAGGTGATTTTGCTGCTCTTTCTTTTTGTGTGGTGTCTGGGATGGAGCCCAGAGCCCTGTGCGTCCACCCAAGTGCCCTACCACCGGGCTGCCTCCCCCGCTCATTAGTCTGGGAGTAATCACACTTCCCAGTTAGTTTTCTGAACTTTATTTTTCTGGTCCTGAGGAGCGAGCCCAGAGCACTCTACCGTTGACCTCTATCCCTAGCCTTTTTTATTTTGAGACAGGCTCTGACAGTCTCCTAGACACCGGCCGCAAACTTGTGCTCCTCCCGCCTCGACCTCCTGAGTGAGCAGGGATTGCAGGTGTAAACCCGGGACGCCCCGCTAACGTTTTGGAGGCAGCGTCTCGCTGAGTCGTTGAGGCTGGCGTGGAACTTGACATCCTCCTGCCGCAGCCTCCTGAATGCACCTGGTCTCACGCTTTCCTTTTTGTTTTATGGTGCCTGAGATGGAGCCCAGCGCCTCGTGCCTGCCAGGCAAACACTGTACCACTGAGTCACACGCCAAAACCTATTGCCTTATTTTGTGTGTGTGTGTGCGTGTGGTCCTGGAGATTGAACCCAGGCTTTCTGCCTCTGAGCGCCACCTCCAGCCCTGTTTTATTCTTTATTTTGAAACAAGGTGTCACTAAGTTGCTGAGGCTGGCCTTGAGCCTGTGATCCTCCTGTCTCAGCCTCCCAACTACTGAAATTATAAGCATGTGTCACCATACTCAGCTTAACATGTTTTATTTTGAGAAGGCCTTACTAAGTCGCACACCCTGCCTAAGCCTTCGAGGTAGCTGGGATTACAGTCATGTCCTATCAAGGCCTGGCTCTCGTTTACTTTTAGAGGTTTTTTCTTTTTCCGTTTATGGGATTGAGCCCAGGAGATTTTGTCTCCGAGGTTCACTCCAGGGAACTCCCCTTTTCTTTGGAAACGGTCTCGCTGGGTTGCTAACAGCCTCACTACCGCTGAGTCCGTGTGTGAGCCTGCAGTCCTCCTCTTTTAGCCTCCCAAGTACCGAGATTACAGATGCGGCTCACCACACCCTGTCTTTTCCCCCCTTTCTTTCTAGTGTAGAGATTGACACAGAGGCTTTCTGCCTCTGGGCTAAGGCCCCAGCCCCACCTCTTTTGTTTTTTTGGTGGTACTGCAGATTGAACCCAGGGGCATTCTACCTCTAAGCTAACCTCAGCCCTGTTTTGTTTTTGATTTGTAAGCGGGGTCTCACCGAGTTGCTGAGGGCCTCGGTAAATTGCTGAGGCCGGCTGCACACCTCCTCCTCTCAGCCTCCCACGCACGGGAGTTCCAGTTGTGTGCCTCCGACTCGGCCTCCGGGCCCTTCCTAAACATACCCGGATCCTTACTTCTGTCTGCGCTTTTATTTTCTGGCCATGTTTAATTTGAAAACGAGGACAGTCGACCCTTATTACTTTTTTTCTCTCCTACCTACCAGAAATAATATTTCTTTAAACCCTTACATATTTCTTTTCTGTTTAACTTCAGAATCAGAACTACAACCTAATACCCAAGGGTCAGAGCTTCAGAGTTATGTTATAGAAGAAACTTCCAATGAAATAGAAATGGTAAGATGAACAAGGGATAGCTGGTATCATTTGGAATTAGGGTCTCATTGAGTTGCTGAGAGCCTCCCTAAGATGCTCAGTCTGGCCTCGAACCTGCGATCCTCCTGTCTCCGCCTCCCAAGTGCGGGGATTATAGGTGTGCGCCACCGTGCCTGTAGTATGCTTCCAAGAGGGAACAGTGTCTCTGGATAGATATTCTGATTCATGAATTCGGAGATGCCCCAAACCTATCATGACACGCGACACTTCATAGTAGGCTTAAAACGTTCCCAAGCATGTGACCAGACCGCTTGATCAGGAGGTTGTTAAGGCTTCAGGGAGACTTGTCTGTCTGAGAGTAGAGCAAAGGCACCAGGTTCTGGCCACAGGGGCCGCCGTTCGCTGAGAAGCAGAGCTCAGGGCCTCAGTGCATGCATGCCACAGCTTCGGAAAAGCCGCGGTGCCGCAGAGATGCTTCTGTCTTCAGACGGCGCAGCCTGCCCATGTCGGGGCCGCCTTAACGCTCATTCATCCCTCCGTAGCAGGCAAGCCTCGACGGGGGCCTCGACGGGGGCCTCGAGTCTCGGCCCGGGGAAGAGGTCTTCGGCGAGGAGCACGGCCTCGGTGCCTACGGGGGCCCCGAGGAGCCGGGGCCCAGCCCCGGGGGCGGCGGCTACGGACAGGGCTTCCCCGCGCCCCAGCCGCAGGCCTCCGCCGGGCAGGCCCTCGCCGCGTGGGAGCCGTGTCCCGACGTGTTCGCTCCCACTCCCGCCGCGGGGGACCAGAGCGCCGCCCTGGGAGAGAAGCTCTTTGAGTGCGGGGAGCCCGGGAACGGCTTCTTCGACCCCTCGTACCTTCAGGCGGGTGTGAAGACCCCTGACGCGGGCAAGCCTTGCGGGTGGGAGAGCTACCGCAACGACTGCCTCCACGCCACGGACCTCGCCCTGCACCTCCAGATCCTCAACGCCACCAAGTCCTACAAGTGCGAGGACTGCGGGAAGGGCTTCCAGTACCTCGTCTGCCTTAACGACTCGGTGGGCGCCCACGGGCCGGACGCCTTCTGCGCGTGCAAGGAGCGCTGGAAGGCCTTCACCGTCTCCTCCCACCTCACGAAATTCGGGAACTACAACACCGGCGAGAAGAACAAGAAGTGTAAGGAGTGCGGGAAGTGCTTCCGGACGTACTCGCAGCTCTCCGCGCACGTGAAGACGCACAGCGACGAGAAGCCCTACGTGTGCAAGGAGTGCGGCAAGGCCTTCAAGAACAACTCCTACCTGAACGACCACGTGCGGATCCACAGCGGGCTGAAGACCTACAAGTGCCTGGAGTGCGGCAAGGCCTTCCTGCGCTGGTCGGGCCTCACCGAGCACATCCGCGTGCACACCGGCGAGAAGCCCTACGAGTGCCAGGAGTGCGGCAAGACCTTCTCCCGGTCCACGCAGCTCACGGAGCACGTGCGCACGCACACCGGCATCAAGCCGTACGAGTGCAAGGAGTGCGGCAAGGCCTTCACGCAGTACTCGGCGCTCGCCACGCACGTGCGCATCCACAGCGGCGAGAAGCCGTACCAGTGCAAGGAGTGCGGCAAGGCCTTCACCCGCACCTCGGGCCTCATCCACCACGTGCGCACGCACACGGGCGAGAAGCCGTTCGAGTGCGTGCAGTGCGGCAAGTCCTTCATCACCTCCTCGCACCGCACCAAGCACCTCAAGATGCACAGCGGCGAGAAGCCCTTCGTGTGCGACGTGTGCGACAAGGCCTTCATCTACTCCACGTCGCTCAACATCCACATGCGGACGCACACGGGGGAGAAGCCCTACATCTGTAAGCAGTGCGGGAAGGCCTTCGCCGTCTCCTCCCGCCTCAACAAGCACGCGAAAATCCACACGCGGAAGAAGGCCTACGAGTGTAAGGGCCGGGGCGTCGCCGTCTGACCCGCCCGCGGCCGCCTCCGAGCTCACAGGACACCAAAGATCCTCAGATTCGTCTTAACTGCCGCGCGTGGGTCGCCGCGGCTCAGACTGGCCCGAGAGGCCATCGTAATTGTATGAAACGAGATACGTGGGTCCCCCTCGAACTCTCTGTCCCTGGTGACGCTGGGATCAGCTCAGGGGCCTCGAGCGTGCCGGGCCGGTGCTCCGCCGGCCGGGAAGCGCGTGGAGGCCCCTCGGGCGCCGTCCGCACCGGGCCGAGCCCTCGGGAGCCTGGGTGCTGGCCCGGCGCCTGGACTCCCCGCAGAGGTCAGTGAAGAGTCGGTCCTGGCCCTTGGCGGGCAGCGTGGCTCCGTCAAAGTGAGAGTGCTTCAGGAGCCAGGATGACACAGGGCACGACGGATCGTGCGGACGCTCTCAGGCACCTCCTCCGGCCCCACGCGTCCTGCCGAGCCGCCACGAAGAAAAGCATCCCAGCCCGCGCTTAGCGGCGAGTGGCCCTGTGTCCTCTGCCCGGAAGACCCACGTCCACACTGGCCCTTCGAGGCCCACGCGACGTCCGAGCGGCAACGTCTCCTATAAAACCCAATCTCTAGCCCTCGCTTCTGTGGAGATTGTGATTCCCCACACAGGGATCCCGTCCATGGTGTGTGTGTGTGTGTGTGTGTGTGTGTGTGTGTGTGTGTGTGCGTGCGTGTGTGAGGGAGAGGGAGAGAGGGAGGAGAGGAAGAGAGACTGGGGATGAGAACAGGGCTTGTGCACACGAGGAAAGCACTCTTACTAAGGTACAGCCCCAGCCCTTTTTCTTTGTTTTGAAGCAGGGTCTCCCTAGGCCGCCTGGGCCGGCCTCGAGCTTGTGATCTCAGGCCCTAAGCAGCTGGGTCCGAGGTGTGTGCCGCCACACTCGGCCCACTCGCCATCTCTACCAAACGGTTGTTTGGCCACGTTTTAGTACTCTGTAATAAGCTTCCTTAGTTTCTGCATAAGGACGGGCCGAATGCTTTTCAACTCTCCCCGGTGATGGTTCGGCCTGCTTACTCCGAGTTCCTTCTCTGGTCCCGCTTTCCCGGGACACTTTTCTGCAAGTCGTCAGGAGGAACCCCCCCAGCAGCTTACTTCCGGCCCTCGGATTCTTAGTTTGACGTTCCCAAATCCTCCCGTCCACAGAATGCTAGAGGTCACTTCTGCCGGATTCCTTCCACGCTAGCTTGGCGGGTGTCTCCGCCTTCTTAGGACCTGTTTGCTGTTGCCAAGTGCCAGCTCACCAGCACTAGCTTATCCTTTAAACGTTCCCAGCCCCTCCCCGCCACTCACTTTCTACGCTGCCTGCACATTTTTGACGTTTTTTCCTGTAAAAGCCTGTTCCTCAGTTTCCACGTCTGTCCGTCAGCCTGGGCTGCTGTAGAGAACCCCGCGGGCCGAGTGGCTTAGAGACTGATCCTGCCTTGAGGAAGGAAAGCCGAGCTGGTCCCCACGGCGGCCAGCAGACGCCAGGCGGACCGAGGCGCACGCGCTCGCCGCAGGAGGCTTTTGCAAATACTTGTGCATCACCACTGCTTTCTAGCGCTGCCTGGCACGGGGCGCTCCCGTGCGCGTCGGAGGCCGGGAGCCCGAGTTGGGAGCACCGGGCGGCGAGCGTCCCTGCGGTGGCCAGCTCCTCCGTCATCAGGCCAGGAGGGCACGAGGGCAGTCCTGATCAAGGCCGAGGGCAGTCCTGATCAAGGCCGCCGCCTGTGGCAGGAGGCTCCGCCCTTCGGCCTCATTCAAAAGAGAAAAGTGAGGTGCGCCGGGCTTTAGAATCGGCTCGGCGGGAGCTGGAGCTCAGTCCAGGGCACGGAACTGCTGCTTGGGTTTCCCACCAGCCATCGCGGTAACCTCGAAGGACCCACGTGCGGTGTTCCTCCTTCCGTGGCTAGGTCGTTTGTCTTTTCTTTACAGGTGTAAGTGTGGCCTCCAGCACAGCACTGACTCAAAGTAGGAAAAGCGGCGGGTTTTTGTTCAGAGTTCTGATGAGACGTGCTATTTTACCGACATGTTTCTTTGCTATAGATTTTTGTTTAATCCCTAGTCTCTAGATAGTTAAAGACTTCTCAGTATCTCATAGTTTGTGAAGCGGAATTCCTCTTGGGTTTTTTCTTTTGTATTTTTGTGCCACTGGGGATCGAACCCAGGGACACTCTACCACTGAGCTACGCCCCCACACGTTTTATTATTTGAAACAGGGTCTTGTTAAGTTGCTGTGCACTGGCCTCGACACTGCAGTCTTCCTGCCTCGGCCTCCCTGGCCCTGGGATCACAGTCCTCTGTATCAGTGGCTCTCCCAGCGCCCTCGGTGATGATCGGATTCACTCACCAACAAGGCTCAAGTACCCAGAAGCGAGCGGGCCGTAACGCCCCCAAGATGCGCGAAGGCGTGAATGAGTGAAAGGACTCTCAAAGTGGTCACTTACCGATTCTTACTTATAATCTTAAAAATGTTAACCTTTTAAAGATTGTTTTAGATGCTAGGGAAGCCATCTCCCCAGCTTGTGTTCCCAGATACTTGGACATAATGCCTTTTTTTTTTTTTTTTTTTGGGTGGTATTAGGGGTTGAGCCCAGGAGCGTTCTACCTCCAAACCACACCCCTGGTCTTTTTTGTTTTTCTGTTTTTTATTTGTTTTGAAATAGCCTTGCTAAGATGCTGAGGCTGGTCTCATAAACTTGATCCTCCCGTCTCAGCCTCCCAAGTATTGGGATCATAGGCGTGCGCCACCATGCCTGGCTAATGCCTCATTTTAATAACTATGTCTACTAATACGAGGGTTTCTGATAGATAACATGTTTGCGTAATACTGGCATCCAACTTAAAAAAATGGAACATTTGCTTAAGATGCATAAGGCCCTAGATCTAATCCCTAGCACCACCAAAATAGAAAAATAATCCTCAAAAAATGACTTGAGTGGTGTTTAGGTATATTCGATGACACCACCATCCACCACACTGGGAACTTTTTCCATATTTCTAAATCCCTAATCTGTTCACTTGTTGAGTTATCCAGCCCCAAAGTAATTATTAATTGTTTTTAATGTGCCTTTTTTTTGTACAGTGGTTTGAAGCTGTTTGCTCGGTTTCTTTTATGTGTATAAGACAACTAATGTTCCCAGCACCGTCTTAGGCATCTCGAGTCAGTTCCCCTAGGCATGCTCTCGTTCTCACGTGCACAGCAAACAAGATTTCCTTTGGGTCTCTTGCATTCTGGCGTGATTTTTTTGTGCATTTTTTTTTGCTTGTATTAATCTTTTGGGAAGGCATTTAACTTTGTATTTCTTTTAATGAATATTTGTTTTGAAATATCTCTTGCTTTCTGATATGTTTTCTAGTCCATTAATTCTGTTAGACATGTATATGGCTAAACCAGCTTCGCTTTTATTTCTTAGTCTTTCTGCCCCCTTTGTATATTTCCTCATTTGTTCTTTGGTGCTGGGGATCAAACCTAGGGCCTCATGCATGCTAAGCAAGTGCTCTACCTCTGAGCTCCCCGGCCCCCGTGTGTCTTTTTATACAGACTTTAGTAGCTGGAGTTTAAAAACATGAATACTTGAAAAGCCCCGACTAACCATGCTCTCCTTCCACCTGGACACTAGCCATCGTGTGTAGTGTAAGTAGTGACGCGTCTGGAGTACTCTCTCGCATCTCCGTTTTCCGTTCCGTCGTCGACATGCCCACCTGTACTAGTACCGGGGTTTTCCATTGAGATGGTTTGACTCTTGATGTTTGCAGTTTATGTACTCCATTACTTTTATTTTAGTTGCTACCCTAAACCATTAAAGTCAGTTTTAAAGTTTCAACTTTATGGTTTATGCTGTTCTTTCTCACATTTGGAGTAGACCGTATGCATTCAGCCATCCCCAGCAGCAAGTGTGTCGTCACCCAAACCGCTAAGCAGGAACAACTGCTGGAACAGCGGCGGCCCCTTGGCACAGACCAGCCAGGCCTGTGCTGGAGGACAGGGACCACAGATGCTCCATCCTCCTCCCACCAGAATTGGGAACCCGGGAGCTGGTCTTGGGACACCTTGACCAGTGTGCACCAGCGGGACTGAGCTGGCGAGCGAGCTCGTCCTCCAGAGGCCTCTACAAGTAATTGTGTTTCAGCTACTAAGTTTTAGCACTGCTTGTTACAAGGTAAAGGCCATCTGATAAAGTGTACACCTTGGTGGTTCTTGGTGACCAGGTTCACTTTTATTTTTTTGTGGTGCTAGGGAGTGAACCCATAGCATTCTACCTCTGAGCTACACTCCCAGCCTGATTTTTTTTTTTAATTGTTTATTTTGAAACAGGGGCTCAGTAAGTTGCGGAGTGCCTAAGTAGCTGAGGCTGGCTGCGAACCCTGATCCTTCTGTCTCAGATCCCAAGTACTGCGATTACAAATGTGCGCCACCACACCTGGTGTAGGTTCACTCTGTGGTACTGGGGATGAGCTGAGGGTGCTGTAACACCAGGCTGCACTGCAGGGATCCCCCAAACCTCTCCAGGCTCTTTTTTTTTGGTGCTGAGGATTGAACCTAGGGGCACATTACCTCTCAGCTGTACACCCAGTGTTATTTTCTATTATTTGGAAACGGGCTGTAACTAAGTAGCTGAGGCTAGTTGAGAACCACAACTTCCTGTCTCAGCCGCCCAAGTACTGGGATTACAAGCACGTGACACTATGCCCGGTCCCTTTATTTTATTCTTAAAATTTAAAACACAGTCTTGGCCGGGCGTGGTGGCACACACTTGTAATCCCCGCGCTTGGGAGGCTGAGACAGGAGGATCGCACAGGTTCAAAGCCAGCCTCGGCTACTTAGGCTCTCAGCAACTCAGTGAGACTCTTTTTCCAAAGAGAGTATAGAAAATAGGTCTGGGAGTATATAGCCCGTAGGTAAAAAAGCCCCTGGGTTCCACCCCCAGTACTACAAGATAAATAAGTAAATAAAAAATAAAACAGTCTTGCTGGCCGGGCGTGGTGGCGCACGCTTGTAATCTCAGCATCTGGGAGGCTGAAACAGGACCGCGGTTAAGGCCAGCCCGGGTTACTTAGGCCCTTTGCAACTCAGTGAGACCCTGTATCAAATTAAAGACTAAAGACTAGGGCTGGATGGAGGCAGAAGGCCCTTGGGTTCCATCCCCTGTGCCGCAAAAATTAAGTAAAAATAAAAGCAATAACCCAACAAGAGGCCCAGGGTGTGGCGGAGTTGGGCGCGGGGCCGGGCCGCCGAGCTCCGACCTGCAGAGCCCGCCGGGGGAGGGGTGCGGGGCCGGCCAGGGCCTCGGAGCTGCGCGCCCTTGGGCCAGCCCCGGCCCGCGCGGGCTGCCGGGAGCGGAAGTGACGTCAGGGCCGCCCCGCCCCTCGCGGTCGCGTCTCTCTCCGCTGGGAGGGGACTTCCTCGGACGCCCTGTGTGTCCGTGGGGTGCGGGGAGGGTGCCTACCGGAGCCTGGGCCCACAGGCATCCTGCCTCCCGCCGCCTGTCAACGATTTTTTTATTTGGGAGCCGGGTGTGGTGGAGCAAGACTTTTAAATTTTAAAAATAAAATAAAAGGACCGGGCACAGTGTCACGTGCTTGTAATCTCAGCACTTGGGAGGCTGAGACAGAGGATCACAGGTTCGCCGCCAGCCTCGGCTACCTAGTGCTGCCTTCTGAACCTTAGTGAGACCCTTTTTCCAAATAAGAAGATTTAAAAAAAAAAAAATAGGGCTGGGGGTATAGCTCAGTGGGAAAATGCCCCTCGGTTCAAGCGTCAGTACCAAAACGATAAAAAACTCCCATAAGAGCTGGGCAAGGTGACGCACAACTGTAATTCCAGTACTTGGGAGGCTAAGACAGGTTCGAGGATAGCCTCAATAAGTAGCGAGGCTCTCAGCAACCCAGCAAGGCCCTATTTCAAAAGTAAAATAAGCTGCAGGGCGTGGTGGCGCACGCTTGTCATCCCCGCGCTTGGGAGGGTGAGACAGGAGGATCACAGGTTCCAAGCCAGCCTCAGCTACCTAGTGAGCCTCTCAGCAACTTAGTGGGACTCTGTTTCCAAATAAAGCATAAAATAGGTCTGGGAGGATAGCCGGGAGGTACAAAAGCCTCTGGGTTCCACCCCCACTAACAAATAATAAACCCCCACACATAAATAATAAATAAAATAAACAGTGCGTGGTGGCGCATGCTTTATTTTTCTTGGTTTGGGGATGGAACCCAGGGGCATTTGACCTCCGAGCTACAGCCCCAACCATATATATATATATTTTTAATTTATTTTGAAGCAGGGTCTCAAGTTGTAGAGGGGCTCACTAAGTAGCTGAGGCTGTCCGCGAACCGCGATCCTCCAGTCTCAGCCTCCGGAATTGGCGCACGCTTTTAATCCCAGTATTTGGGAGGCTGCGACAGGAGGATCGTGGCTTCACGGACAGCTTCAGCCTCTAAGGTCTTCTGCAACTTAGTGAGACCCTGTTTCAAAATAAAGAATAAAATATTTTAGAACATGCCTGGGTTCAAACCCCAGCACCACATACACACACACATACACACACACACAAGAAAAAAATAGGGCTGGGGTGTAGCTCACAAATATAATGCTCTTAAGGTTCAATCACCAGTACCACTGCCAAAAAAAAAAAAAAAAAAAAAACCTACAGCAAATAAAAGTGAAAATCACGATTGTAGCAATTATGGGAGGGCTATTATTTAATTATTTTGGTTCTGGTGACTTTTTTTTTGTGGTACTGGGGGTGGAACCCAGAGGCTTTCTACCTCCGGGCTATCCTCCCAGACCTATTTTATACTGTATTTGGGAACAGGGTCTCACTAAGTTGCTGAGAGCCTCACTAAGTAGCTGAGGCTGGCTTCGAACCTGTGTGATCCTCCTGTCTCCGCCTCCCAAGCGCGGGGATGACAAGCGTGCGCCACCACGCCCGGTCCCCCAGCCCCTATTTTTTATTCTTTTGAACCAGGGCCTCACTAAATTGCTGAGAGCCTCACTCAGTAGCTGAGGCTGGCTTCGAACCTGCGCCATCCTCCTGGCTCCGCCTCCCAAGCGCGGGGATGACAAGCGTGCGCCACCACGCCCGGCTTTTTAAAAGATTTTTTGGCGCCTTGTAGCCATACATCTTACTGGGATGCAAGATGGTGAAGACGTACACGCACACATCGCCCAATCATTAGCCCTTACCCAATGCCCGCCCCAATCCCTCCGCCTCCCTCCTTCTCGAGCGTGGTCCGAAAAGCTTTTGTGAGCCTCCAGCTTGGCCTCGCTTCGGTCACCCTCCGCGGACAGCGAGCTGGGCGAGCTCCATCTCTACCCGGGCTGCGGGCCAGGCCCTTAGCCCCGCCCTAGCCCCGCCCCGGCCCTTAGCCCCGCCCCGGCCCTTAGCCCCGCCCCGCCCGGCTCTCCGCGTTACTCAAGGGCGCGCGGCCCGCCCCCTGCCGGGCACTTCCGGTCCGCGGGCGGAAGCGGAAGTGACCTCACGGCGCCCCGCCTCTTCCGGCCTGGCTCCGCGCGGCCGGGCTCCTTTCTCCTCGGCGGCGGGCGCGCGGCGGGCGGAGCGGCGAGCCGGTAGGGGCGGGGGCGGGCGGGCGGGGCGCCCCGGGGCGGGCCGGCGGGCTCCGCGGCGGCCATGTCCGGGCGGCTCCGGGGCCGGCGCGCCCGGGTCCGCTCCCGCCGCGGCGCCCGCCCCGAGGCCTGCGGGAGCCTTTGGAGTCTTTTTTTTTTTCCCCCCAATAGGAAAAGAACTTCCTCCGCTGGACTCCACCTCCACGTCCCCCTGTGGCCGGCCGGCGACCCGAGCGCGTTCCGGTGAGCACTGGGCGGACGCCGGTGCAGGACCGTGCCTTCCTCTTATGTTTACTTATTTACCTATTTGCCTCTTTTTAAACTAAAGCTCATTTTTTGGTACTGTTGATTTGGTCCTTCTAGCCCTCGAGATACAGCCCTAGCTGGGGGTGGAGCCCAGCGGCGTCCTATGTCGGAGCTCCATCCCCAGCCCTAGTTCTTATTCTTGATCTTGAAACCGCGTCTCACCGAGTTACAAAGGGCCTCCCTAAGTAGCTGAGGCTGGTTGTGAACCCGGATCCTTCGTTCTCAGATTGGCTGCTATTTCCTTTGAAACACTTTGCGTAGTATGCTTGAGAATCTCACTACATTGTCGAGGCTGGTCCTAATTCTGCCATCTGTCTCAGCCTCCCAAGTACTGGGATCACAGGCATGTGCCCCTGTACCTGGCTAAAGGTTTATTCTTAAAATTTTTTTTTAGCAGATTTTAAGACAATTCTTCATTGTATCTGTAGATGGCAAAAGTTGCTATCGCAGGTGATCCAGATATATAAATTTCCTCTGTTTTTTTTTTCTTTTTATTTTTTTACATCATATGGGTAAAGCGTCAACAATGTAACAAAGTTCAGATAGGAGGCACTTTTCACACGCAGGTATGAACACCCAGTCATCACACTTACAAACTGAAAGGATCTCCTCTGTTTTTTGAAAGCTAATATATCATCGGCCGGACATGGTGGCCTAGGCTTGTAATCCCGCACTTGGAAGGCTAAAACTAGACAGTTGCCCAGGTTTTGGGTCAGCCTTGGTAATTTAGTGAGACTTTCAAAATTAAAAAGGGACTTGGGAGTGTAGCTCGGAGGTAGACCCCCTGGGTTTAATCCCCAGTACCACACACACACAACACACACACACACAGTTAAATATTATTTTCCTTCCCTTGTGTCTGGCTTTCTTTCTTTCCCTCTCTTCCTTTTGTGGTATTGGAGATGGAACCCAGGGACATTCTAACTCTGAGCTACACCCCTAACTCTATTTTATTCTTTGATTTTGAAAGAGGGTCTCATGAAGCTGAGGCCGGTGGCAAACCTGTGGTCCTCTTGTCTCAGCCTCTCAAGTACAGGGATTACAAGCGTGCTCCCCTGTTTGTTTATTTTTTTCAAATTTTTCTGTTTATAATTTTTGACTGGGGCGTTAGCAGTTAAAAATTTGATTGCCTGTTGAATTTGACTGCCCCTCTTTCCCCATTAGGGCTGACTGTTGGCTGGTCCCTGGAGATCACATAGGTTCTCTCTTCCCCGACTGTTTGGGAAAGGGAGTCCTGGCTTCATTTGACAGAAAAGAGAGCCACGTACAGCCTCGTACAGCATCGGACCAAAGTAGTGTTAGCAGCCCAGAGCAGGCCGTGTGCGCTTTGTGTTGCCCTCGGGTGTGAACACATGTGCGGCTTCCTCAGCAGGTCGTGTCTTCCTCTGTGTGGCTGTGGACATCTGCAGAACTCTGAAAGCCCTACCCTGCCTGGACAGTGAGGAACGCTGTAAGCCCTATTCTGCCTGGACAGTGATAGAGTGCGGTACAGGAGGAAAGCAGCCGGGCATTTTATCATTCTCCTCCCTGAGGCGCTGAGGCCCGTGGGAAAGGGCAAAGGGCAAGGGCAGCAGAGTGCCCCACACTGGGAGGGGACGGGGCGGGACCTTTGGGACTGGGCCCTTTTGAGAGCCCGGGATCCTGGTCCCTCAGATTTCACACCGGAGGTGTGGATTGGCTAATGTAAAGAAAATATTTTCTTAGGAAGACTTAGATCACGCTGGGTTTGGCACTTAGATTTGATGGAGTCAGTAGGTTGCCTGGGATTTTTTTCTTGTGAAAGGGAGGAGGAAGAAGCAGGTCACAGAACCTCACAGTACCGGGTCCGTTGGTGGTCTGTCATTGGGGGACTGGGGCGGCTGAGGTGGGAGGATTTGCAGGTTCAGAACCAGCCTCGGCAACTCCGCGAGACTGTCTCAAAAGAAAAGGAAAATAGGGGCGGAGGTGTAGCTCAGAGGTAGAAGACTCCTCTGGGCTCAGTCCCCAGTCCCACCACCAAAAACCCAACAACTCCACAGGGACGGGAAGCCGAGGCTGTGACGATTGCAGTGACTGATGTGGTACTAGAAAGGGACGCGAAGGCAGCAACTGTAGTAAACAATTGTGTGACACGCAGAGCTGAACATCTATTTACATAATCGTTCCCCACGCATGTGCGCCTAGGGAGTGGGAGGCTGAGACAGGAGGGTTTGAGGTCAGCGTGTGGTAGTTTAGCAGGATGCTGTTTCCAAATTTAAAATAACACCGCATGTGGTGGCACAGGCCTGTGACCCCAGGACTTGGGAGGATGAAATGGGATCACAGGTTTGAGGACAGCCCCGGAAAGGTAGTGAGACTCTCATCAACCTAGTGAGATCCTTTTTCAAAACAGACAAACAAAATAACAGGGCTGGGGTTGTAGCTCAGCGGTAGAATGCCCCTAGACTCAGCCCCCATTCAGTCCCCCACACTCATAGCGAGGGCCAGGGGGTGTAGCACAGAAGTAGAACGTCCCCTGTTTCACACACACACACAAGACTCTGGTCTTTATTTTGTAGTGGGTATTGAAAGTGAAATTGGAACTCAGATAGGCTGATAATTGCCACAGTCTACTCTTTGGCTGTCCATAGGTTCCTGCATCTTCTATGAGTCTCTGTTTCTGCCTAAGAATTTTTTTTTTTTTTTTTTTTTTTTTTGGTGGTACTGGGGTTCCTGGAACCCTTCTACCTCTGGGCTTCACTTCCAGACCTCTTTTATATTTTATTTGGAAACAGGGTCTCTTAAGTCAGTGAGGCTGGCTTCGTACCTGCATGATCCTCCTGTCTCCGCCTCCCAAGAGCGGGGATGACAAGCGTGCGCCACCACGCCCGGCTCTGCCTAAGAATATTTAAGGGAAAAAGACCTTACCCTTCCCCAAGGTGAGAGGTGCAGTCACTATCTACAGCACAGGCTGTATTAATCATGACTCAAATTTAGTCACATTCTTACTGAATATTTTGGCACCTAAAGAGAGAATTAAAAGTTTTAAGTCTGGTGCTGTGACACACACCCACAATCTTAAGTACTTGGGAGGCTGAGACGGGATGAATGCAAGTTGAGGCTGGCCTTGTTTCAAAATAAAATTAAAGCTGAACATGGTGGTGCACGCCTGTAATTCTAGTACTTGGGAGGCTGAGACAGGAAGATCAGAGGTTTGAGGCCAGCCTTGGCAACTGGGCGACACCCTCAGCAAACTAGAGAGGGGTCCCAGCATTCAGGAGGCTGAGACTGGAGGATCGCAGTGCACGGACACCCTCAGCTGCTTAGCGAGGGCTTTTGCAACTCGTGAGACCCTGTTTAAAAAATAAAAAGACTAAAAAATAGGACTGGGGTGTAGCTCGGAAGTTCAGCGCCCCTGGGTTCCATCCCCAGTACCTCAAAAAAAAAAAAACCCCAAAAGCCCACATGCTAAGCATGGCAATGTGTGTCTTTAATCACGGTACTTGGGAAGCTGAGGCAGGAGGATTGCAGGTTTGAGGGCAGCTTCAGCAGTTTAGTGAGTCCCTGTTCCAAAATAATAAAATGGGGCCGTGTGGTGGTGCACGCTTGTCATCCCAGCATTTGGGAGACAGACAGGAGAACTGTGGTTCACAGGCAGCAGCTCTTTGCAACTTTGGTGAGACCCTGTTTCAAAAAATAAAATAGAGCTGGAGAAATAGCTCGGAGGTAGAATGCCCCTGGGTTCTATCCCGAGTAAAAACACACACACACACACACACACGTGCACACACACACACACAGCTGGGGTATAGCCCAGAGGTGGAATGTCCCACCACAAAAAGGACGGTGTTGGGGGGGTAGCTGAATGGTACGGCGCCCTAGGGTTCATTCCCCAGTCCCATAGGCACACAAGTCTAAGTTCAACCTCTCCTAATACGAAGATAAAAGTGTGAAGGAGATAGGAGTGAGTCCTTTGTTTATATAAGTAAATCAGACACACAACAAGGAAAGGAAACCTGCGCCTGCATTTCCCGTGGACTTGGCTGGAGGCGGTGCTTGGTGTTCGAGGCTCCTTTCTTCACTGACCATGACCGTGTTTCCCGTGGCTTCAGAGCCGCAGCCCTTCTGTCTGCTCCTCGTGGGATGACTCGAAACCTCATTCCCCGAGTGTCCTCCCTCAGCCAGCCTTTCTGCAGCGGTAAACTTCCATTAAATACTCTAGGCAGCACAGGAGTCCTTGGAGGGTATACTCTTTCGCCCTGTGCCAGTGGCATGGTAGTGTTGTGGTTTCTCTTTGGGAGCTAAGACCTCCAAACCTGGGTATTCTGTTGTTTTGTTCTTTACTGGGGATCGAACCCAGGGGGCATTCTACCTCCTGAGCAACAATCTCAGCCCTTTTTTGTGTGGTACTGGGGATGGAATCCAGGGGCCTTCTACCTTTTAGCTATACCCCAACCCTATTTTTTTATTTGAAAACAGGATCTCAGTAAGTTGCTGAGGCTGGCTTCAAACTTAGGATACTCTCGACTCTGCTTCTCAAGTGGTAGGACTACTAGCGTGTGCCATCACGTCTCTTGGCCCTTTTTTTATATTTTATATATATATATATTTAAAATTTTTTCTTTTTTTGCAGGTCTGGGGATGGAACCCAGGGGCATTTGACCTCCGAGCTACACCCCCTGCCCTATTTTTTATTCTTTATTTTGAAACCGGGTCTCACTGAGTTGCAGAGGGCCTCACTAAGTAGCTGAGGCTGTCCGCGAGCCACGATCCTCCAGGTCTCAGGCTCCCGAATGCTGGGATTACAGGCATGCGCCACCATGCCCGGCTTATATATAATTTTTTATTGGTGCATTATATTCATACATCATATTTGGGTAAAAAACTTGTGTGTACATACATGTACATATCACTGATTTAACCCCTACCCAATTCCCACCCCATCCCTCCCTCCCTTGCTTGGCTCAGTGGTTGACTTCGATATGTTTAAGTACAGTGTGTGTTTTAGAGAATTTCCTTCTTCCCCCCTCCCATCCCCTCCTTTAGGTTGTCTTGTTTGCTCCTCTGTAGGATTTCCTTTTTCATCTAGAGTTCCTCCTATGACCCATTTCTCCTTAGCTTTCACATATTAGGGAAAGCATCTGATTTCTTATTTTTTGTGACTACTCTCACTTAGCATAATGTGTTCCAGTTCCATCCATTTCCCTGAAAATGATGTAATTGAGTTTTTTTTGATGGCTGAGTAACATTCCATTGTGTACATATCCCACAGTTTTGTAATCCATTCATCTGTTGATGGACATCTTGGCTGGTTCCATAGTTTGGCTATGGTGAATTGTGCAGCTATGAACATAGATACACATGCATTAGTTTGGTGGTTTGGTTTCTTATTTTCTTGTTTTGAAACCGTGTCTTGTTAGATTGCCAAGATTCACTGTGCAGCTGAGGCTGTCCTCAAACCCGCAGTCCTCTTCTCTGAGCTTCCCAAGAGCTGGGATTATAGGCATGTGCCACCATGCTCCGCTTTGATTCATTTTCTTCCTTTTGATTTTGGTTTTTGCAGTACTGGGAATGGAACCCAGCCGCCTGACCACTGAGCTGTATCCCTGGCCCTGTGCTCTGATGAATAAGAAAGTTATTACGGCATTTTCTTACTTGTGTTTGGTTCTATGCGTGGATCTCCATGGGCCTTAATTTGTTAATAGGACCTCAGATAAACTAAATATTCTTCAAGGATTACATATTGTTAAATAAAAGTTAAGGGAGAACATTACTGCTGTTTCCTGGGTATTGTTTATTTTGGGTCTGAGGACTGAACCCAGGGATGTTGTACCTCTGGGCTCTCCCCTCTGCCTTATGTAACACACCCCGCTCCACTCCTCTGGCAGTCTGACACCGTGCCTCTACCTTGGGAAGGACGGAGTTCATCGTTCCGGCCATCGTGGGCTGCCTCGGCACCTTCTTAGTACGTGCGGTCTAGGACATCTGCTGCGGCCTCCAGGACCACAGGTTTGGCAGTGTTGACAGTGTCTCGCAGACACAGTCACTTGTCACCTTTTTTTTTGGGGCACTGAAAATTGAATCCAGGGGCATTCTGTCTGAGCTATACCCCCAGCCTGCTTTTATTCTGTATTTTGAAACACGGTCTCACTAAATTGCAGATAGCCTCCAGGTGACAGGGTCCTAGAGGGAATCTCTTTTGCATTTTATTTTAGGATGGGGATACTGGAGACTGAGCCCTTTTCTTTTTTATTTTGAGATAAGGTCTTGCTGTGTTGCCGGGGCTGGGATCCTCCTGTCTCAGCCTCCCAGCTAGTGCGGTTTGCAGGTGTGGGCCACCTGGAAGTCTGGAAGTCATCTCTTGGACCCCTCGGTGACCCTGGGGCCTTGGTACCACTGGGGAGAGAGCAATCACAGGAGCCTGGACCACACCAGTGGTGCTGCTGAGCCCACGGTGCTGGCGCTTGAGGGGACGGCTCTGAGCGGTGCTGTGGGCGACCCTCGTCCCCCTACTGAGGGGCTGAGACAGGATCGCAGCTCCACAGCCAGCGTCGGCAACCTAGTGAGACCCTGTTTCAAAACACAAAATAAAAAGGGCTGAGGGTATAGCTCAGAGGTAGGACGCCACTCGCTTCTATCCCCTGTACCACACACACAAAAATAAAAGAAAAAAAGAGTTTTCTCAGAACTTTGTTTCTGGCGGGGTGTACATAATTCGTCTAATTGACGAATTGTCTCCACAGTGTCTTTTACAGTAAAGCAAGTCAAGCCTTGCAGTTGTTTTTCTTGCTTAGACCTGTCTTTATTTATTTTTGGTCTTATCTCTACCACATAAGTACTTGGAGAATATATATTCTTGATCTGCTTTCTGTAGGTCTCAGCTTGGTTTTTTTTTTTTTTTTTTTTGGCTATTGAACCCAGTGGCATTTTGTGCTACTCAGACTGAACCCAGAGGCATTCTACTACCAAGCTATAAACCCAGCCCCAGCTCAGTTTTATTTCTTATTTGGAAACAAAGAGCCTCGCTAAGTTGTCACTGCCAGCTTTGAACTTGCGATCCTCCTGTCTCAGCCTCCCATGTACTAGGATTACAAGCGTGCACTGCCACGCCTGGCTCCTATTTTATTTTATTGGTAGTACTTGGGATCGAACTCAGTGGCATTCTACGTGTGTGTGTGTGTGTGTGTACGTATGTGTACTCAGGATGTTCTACCTCTGGGCTACATCCAAGACCTGTTTAATTTTTTATTTGTAAACAGGGTCTTGCTAACTTGCTGAGGCCAACTTCCAACCTGGGATCCTCTTGTTTCAGCCTCCTAAGTACTGAGATTCCAAACATGTGCCACCATGCCCACTTGTTATTTATTTTGAAACAGGGCCTCACTAAATTGTTGTGAGCCTTGTAAAATTGTTGAGATTGGCATTTTACCTCCTTTCTCAGCCTCTTAAGTACTAGGATTATAGGCATGTGCCGCCATGCCCAGCCAGAGATGGCATTGTAGGGGTAAACTTGACCACATTTAGGTCTTGGGTACCACTTCCTGCTTTATATTAGAAGAGTTACTAATGTTTTCTGAATCTTGGTTGTTTTATCATTAAGTAGTGATTATAGTAATCTGTTGTGAAGGGGTAAATTGTGTGTGTATGTATATACACAGGTACATATATATATATATATATAAAAATTTAGTATATGTATCAATATACAAACTTCTAGTATAACTTGAGCACATAGAGTTTCTCAGAGTGATGTTGGTGTTACAGTCACATGTTAACAAGGTGCAAGTTTGTAGTGGCTTCAGTGTCGCTGGTAGAGTCCTCATGTATCATGTTCGCCTGCTGACTAGTGCCTGTGGGTTAGTGATGGATGTCAGCAGAAGTCCTGAGCGCTGTGTTTAACGAGGACTAAGTATTGCCGCTGTTGACTTAGATCCATAAGCTGCCCTGCCGCGCCCCTGGAGTCACGGAAGAGCGAGGTCACGCGCTGCCAGCATCGGGCTCGCAGGATGGACGTGCCCCGCGGTGAGTCCTGGTTTTGCTGTTTTCCTGGACTCTGCTTCAGGTCCCTGAGGTGTGCGCCGGGAGGGCCACGGTGCATGTCATTGCTGAGGCGCCGAGGTGGCTGGTGAGGGCTGTCAGGTCAGCTGCCTGGGGCAGCGGTAGCTGGAAGAGGCGCCACAGGATCTCATTTGTGAGTTCTGTAGCTGTGTGGAATTGAGTCCTGCGTCTCAGGCCTAAGTTTCTTTGATTGTACTTTCATTGATGGGCAGCGTGGCTCATGTCCCTATTTTTTGTGTGTGTGGTGCTGGGGTGGAACCCAGGGGCCTTCTACCTCCGGGCTACACTCCCAGACCTATTTTATACTTTATTTGGAAGCAGGGTCTCACTAAGTTGCTGCGAGCCTAAGTAGCTGAGGCTGGCTTTGAAATTGCACGATCCTCCCGTCTCCGCCTCCCAAGCGCGGGGATGACAAGCGTGCGCCACCACGCCCGGCTAGATGATTTGTATTTAATTGTTTTGTGTGTGATAATGATGATTGAGCCCAAGGGTATTGTACCTCCACGCTGTACCCCCACACTGGTTTTGTTTTTTACATGGAAACAAGGTCTCACTAAGTTCGGAGAGCCCCAGGCTGGCCATGAATCGGGGATCCTCTCATTTCAGCCTCCCAAGTACTAGGATTACAATGTGCGCACCATGTCCCACCCGATGACGGCAGTTTTTGGAGTGACACTTCTTCATGGCAGTGTGGAGTTCTGGCCACTTTGGGGTTGTCATGTCTCCGTTGATTTCTAGGAGGTCTACGTGTTGTGGAACCAGTGTGCAGACATGAGGAAGAGACAGAGGCAGGAGGCGTCCGGGCTGACCGCCTGGGGAGCTGTCAGGTAGGACGCAGCCTCATCCCACAGCCGCTGTGGCCGTGCCAGTCTCGTCGCCCCATGTCTGCCCAGGCCCGCCGCCCGGGGGCTTCTCAGGAAGTCCAGTCCGCACAGGGCCAGCCTCTGGCATTCTTTCCCTCGTGGTTCCAAACGCATGTTTCTTATTTTGCTGAGTGTTGAGAAAGCTAAGGAAGGGGTGACAGTGTTGTTGTCTCGTCATTTGTCAAGTGTTTGCAGTGTGTTCAGGAGTATTATTAAGAGGGAAAAAGTGGCGAGCAAGGAGTCACCATCCTGCAGCAGACAAGCTCCTGTTTGAGGCGCTCCGTTAAAGTCCCTTGCGTCCCGTAGAAGACAGTTACTGGGCGCAGAGAAGGGTCCCTAGGCCCTGGTGGGTGGGCAGGGCGGGAGTTGACATCTGCGCATGTTACTCGGCTTACTACAGCGCGTGTGTGTGATGGTGTAGGATTCTTCGACCATTGAGGATGTGGCCGAGGGCCTTACCCAGGAGGAGTCGCCTTCAGAGGACCCAGCACGGAGCACCCTACGAGGTCACGTGCTGCAGAAGGACCGCCAGAACTTGGCCACAGTAGGTAAGACCGATGCGTGCTGTAGCCGCCTGTGGGATGGGCGCTCATTGCCTGTTCACTGTTCCAGGGCCCATGGCGTCCTCTCTGATGAGAAGTCAGGGTCTTTTCTCTAAAGAGTGTGTGTGTGTGTGTGCACACGCGTGCGCACATGTCCTTTTTTTTTTCTTTCTGGTACTGGGGGATTGAACCCAGCAGCATCCTACCTTTGAGCTATACCCACAGCTCCCTTTTTACTCTTAATTCTCACTAAGTTGCTGAGGGCTCACTGGGTTGTTAACCTGGCCTTGAACCTGCCACCCTCTTGTTTTAGCCTCCCAAGTGCTGGGATTACAGGTGTGTGCCACAACATCCGCTCCTCTGCCATATATATTTGCGTGTATACAGAATACATATTTCTTGGCGACACTGGGGACTGCACCCAGGGGCATTGTACCTCTGAGCTACGCCCCAGTCCAAGTTTATCTACTTGGAAACAAGGTTTCAGTGATTTGCATAGAGCCTTGCTAAATTGCCAGGCTGGCTTGGATCTGTGACCCTCCCGAGTGCTGGGATTGCTAGTGTGTGAGCGCCCCCTCTGCCCTAAGAGGTTTCTTTTTTCTTTTTTTCTTTTTCTTTTTCTTTTTCTTTTTTTCTTTTCTTTTTTTTTTTTTTTTTTTTTTTTGTGGCACTGGGGTTCCTGGAAGCCCTTCTATCTCCGGGCTACACTCCCAGACCTATTTTATTTTTGGAAACAGGGTCTCCTAAGCCAGCGCAGCTGGCTTCGAACCTGTGCGATCCTCCTGTCTCCGCCTCCCAAGCGCCGGGATTACCAGCGTGCGCCACCACGCCTGGCCCTAATAGGTTTTAATCTAGTTGTATGGCTTTGTGTGTGTGAGCGCGAGTGCCTTACACTGAGCTCCGGGCCTTGCCTATGCCGCGGGCTCTGGCTCCGCCCCTGAGCCCTGTCTCCATCTCTTGCCCACTGTGGCAGTTCTTACCTGGTCCAGGTTCAATAGCATCACCTCGTGTACAGCCTCAGTCTCCACCTTGACAAACTCTGTAGTTGGGGTTTGTCTCTCAGTCCTTCAGCCTTAACCTGATACACTGCAATATTTATGAGCTATGGGTTTACATGACTGCCTGTCAGGTTTCTCCGTTTTCACATTCTGTCTATTTGATTAAATTGTTAGGCCTCTGTAAACGTGACCGTGATATCAATTAGGATTGCAGTGGTGCGGGATGACCAGTTTTGTGCAGAGAACGAGGCTTTGAAATAATTTCTCTGGTTTCATTTGTATTATAGACCTCAGTCATAGGAAATATACTCATGTCTCCCGTGAATGCATTTTTCCCTGTACAGGGTGTCAGACGCTCATCAGACCCAGTCCTGTGTCTTCCCTGGAAGAAGATGAGTTAATGACCCCGCACAGAGGAGTTCTCCAAGGTGAGTGAGTGTGAAAAACAGTACTGGGCAGCCGGCTGTGGTGGTGCACACCTGTCATCCAGTTCTTGGGAGGCTGGACCGGAGGATCGCAGGTTCAAGACCAGCTTCAGCAGTAGTGAGATCCTGCTTCAAAATTCAAATTAAAAGGGGTTGGGAGTGTAGCTCAGGGGTAGAATGTGCCTGGGTTCAATCCCTAGTAGCACAAAAAAAAAAAAAAAAAAAAAGAAAGAAAAAAGGAAGTCAGCACTGTCAGTGACAGACGCAGTGTATTTGAAAGTATAGCCAGGGAGCGGCTGGAAGTTAGCTCACCTGGCGAGTGCAGCGAGGGAGCGTCTGCAAGTTACCTCACCTCTGGCCCTTTACTTCCTCTCTCAAACAACATATTATCATCTTGAGGTTCATCAGTTGACATATTATGTACTTTAAGTTTTGGTGTTACCATATATTTTCTTAACCCTGGTAACATTTTTTTCAATGTATTACATGCTATGAATTGTCTCAGAATCGGTGTTTTACAAATTATCTAAAATTGTGCCCTCATTTTTGAATCTTTTGTGTAAATCTCCTTTGCTTTTGTTCATCAGGCTTGTTTTGAAAACAGATGTTTTTGTTGTGGTGGTACTGGGGACTGAACTAACATAGCCCCACCTCTGAGCTACCCCGAACCCTATTTTATTTTTTTAATTTTGAAACGGTCTAATTTGCTAAGGACATCATTAAGTTGCTGAGGCTGGTCTCTTAACTTGCAGTCCTCCTGTCTCAGCCTCCCCAGGACTGGGATTATAGGCATCTGCACCAGACCCAGCTCACAAATAGAATTTATTTTTTTGTGGTATGGGGAATTGAACCAAGGGCATTTTATCTCCAAGTTACACCCCTAGCCCTGTTTTTTATTTTTTATTTTTTATCTTACTGAGTTGTGGAGAGCCTCACTAAGTAGGTGACGCTGGCTGCGAACCCAGATCCTCCTGGCTCTGCCTCTTCAGTTCTGGGATTACAAGCGTGCGCCACTATGCCTAGCTCACAAATTGACTTTGAACTCTTTTAATGTACTGTTCTGATTTTTTCTTTAAGCCTAACTTATGCTGAGCATGGTGGCACTTGCTTGTAATCCTAGTACTTGGGAGGCTGCAATAGGATCACAGGTTCAAGGCCAACCATAGCAACTTAGTGAGACCCTGTTTTGAAAAAAATAGTAAGGCTGATGGTATATAATCCTCAGTACTCCACAAAAATTCTTAAATTATTAGTATCTTTATTTGTTCAATTGCAGGACTTGAAACACAATTACAAACCAAAGATTCAGCCCTTCAGCAGGATTTTTTGACCGGACACACGTCCAGTGGGGCAGAACTGGTAAGTTTAATGAAAGTATATTTCTTTTTTTAATTTTTTTTTGGTGGTACTGGGGGTGAAACCCAGAGGCTTTCTACCTCCAGACCTATTTTATATTTTATTTGGAAACAGAGTCTCACTAAGTTGCTGAGGAAAGTACATTTCTTGTCCTTTGTATTCAGGCGAGATTGGGGGTTCCGTTAGAGGAAGTTAGGACTTGGAGAGGTAGATGAGAGATTGGTGTCATACCCTCTCTCTGATCGTGCACTCAGAGTATGCTGAGCTCGGGGTACACGCCGTTAGTACGGAGCTTACACCGTTCCCCACAGTGGCAACGGGGACACCCTTTCTTGTAGGTAGCCTCATCTGCAGTTTGTCAGAACAAAGTAAGACTTATGTCAAGATCGAGTCCCTAGGTGAATGTCTCCAGAAAGGTACATGTTTGTATCGGTGAGAGATTAATCTGAAAATTCCTCACTATTTTTATAATGAAGCTAAATTCCCTATCGCCTATCTCGTATTTATTTTTTGAGGTGTTCTAACCAACGGTAAGGGAAATAAAAGTGTTCTTTTTCAAACACTTTATTCCTGTAACACCGTTTATTGTGTCTTTATAATTAGTGTAAAAGAATGCCAAAATATCGAGAAATAAGATGAGAATTTGAATCTCCAGTTGGGAGATAAATTCACATGTGAGAGGTTTGGAGAGCTCCCTGTTATCGGAGGGAGCTCCGGTTACTGAGCGAGGGTAGGGATTTCCGAGGACCACTGACATCTGGCTCAGTGCGGGGGGCCTAGAGTCCTTACGGACACGAGTGCGGGGGGCTCTAGAGTCCTTACGGACACGAGTGCGGGGGGCTCTAGAGTCCTTACGGACACGAGTGCGGGGGGCTCTAGAGTCCTTACGGACACGGTGTTGCTTCCCAGTCAACTCGTTAACATGCGCGGGCTGCAGCGGGGCTCAGAGTAGCACAGTGTGCTGGTGTACGCTTTAGGACGCGGTGACCTTTGAGGACGTGGCCGTCGACTTCACCCATGAGGAGTGGACTTCCCTGGATCCGACGCAGAGAGACCTGTACAAAGATGTGATGCTGGAGAACTACCAGAACCTGTCCACAGTAGGTAAGACGCCGGCCTGGGCGGCCTCGTCATCACTGCTCTGAGTGCAGCCGGAGCCACGGAGCAGCGCCCCCCCTGACGCCAACCCCACGGCCGCACTCAGCAAGCGCGGCCCCGCGGGCAGTAGCATCGCCCGCGCCTCGCCTCGGCGTCCTTCCACATGAATGCATCCCATGTAAAGGCGAGAACCACTGCTCCAATGTTTCCCTGTGAAAACAGGGCGTGCGCCGCACCTCCTCCGTATCTCAGTAACTGTTGGTTTGTACTCATGAAGAGTATTTACTCGGTGCCTAAGGCGCTGCGTTATCGCACTCTGTGTGTGTGTGTGTGTGTGTGTGTGTGTGTGTGTGTGTGTGTGTTACTAGGAATTAACTCCGGACATTCTATTTCTGAGCTGCATTCTCCTATTTTAGTTTTTATTTGGAAACAGTCTGAGCTGCCGAGGGTCTTGCTAAATTACTAAGGCTGTTCACAAATCTATGATCCTCCTGTTTCAGCCTCCCAAGTACTGGGATTATGGGCATGCGCCACCTTGCCCAGCCCCTTAGTGGTCTTTAAGTGAGAGTTTAGGATTGAATGTGGCCGGGCGTGGTGGCGCACGCTTGTAATCCCAGTGCTTGAGGGGCAGAGACAAAAGGATCTCACAGGCTCGAAGCCAGCCTCAGCTGCTTAGTGACGCTCTCAGCAACTTAGTGAGACCCTGTTTCTAAATAAAATATGAAATAGGTCTGGGAGTGTAGCCTGGAGGTAGAAAAGCCCCCAGGTTCCTCCCCCAGGTTCCACCCCGAGTACCACAAAAAAAGATTGAATGTGGTCTTTTTGTTTTGTGTTTGGTGCTGGGCATTCCGCCTCTGAGTTACACGTACCCCAACCCTCTGTGGCACTGTGAGTAGAACCCAGAGACCTGCCTCCAGGCTATATCCCCAGTCCTATTTAAAAATTTTTTAAATTTGGAAACACTCTCAAGTTGCTGAGAACGTCACTAAATTGCTGAGGCTGACTTTGAATCTGCAACCCGCCTGCCTCAGCCTGTCCAGTATTGGGATTATAGGCGTGCTCCAGCGCTTGTGACTGAATGTGGGTTTCATGGATCAGAGAAAACGAATCTCTTCAGAACAACTAAAGTGTAAATATTTGCATTTTGAGCTGTTTAGAAAAATAAGTTTGAATTATTTCATCAACTGTCGTTTCTAGCTGGGCATGGTGTTGCGTGCTTGCAATCCCAGTACTTAGGAGGCTGAGACAAAAGGATCCACAGGTTTGTGGTCAGCCTCAGCTACTTAGTGAGGCCTCTGTAACTTAGTGAGATCCTGTTTCATAATAAAGAATGAAGAATAGGGCTGGGGGTGTAACTTGGGGGTAGAATGCCCCTGTGTTTAATACCCCCAGCGTGGAAAGAAAAAAAAGTAGTTTCTAAGCCAGGTGTGTGTCGTGCGCAGTGACGACTCTTACACGATCTTCCTCAAGCAGTTTTATTACCCCAGGTTCTTATACAGTTCCCGTAGATCTTCTCCATCTTCTCCCCCATCACTCCACCAACCCTCTTAGCTCTCCCGTTAGGGCATGCGCGCTTTTTAACCTTCTCCTGGGCGGGCAGGTGGTAGCACGAGGCGCTGCGTCACTAATCATCCGTAAGGCGCCTGATAGGGCTCACTGCGCAGGCTCAGGGCACCGCCAGCCTCGTGAGCCTCGTGACTTGGCTGCAAGCCCAGGCGCCATCTTGAGTCCACGCTGGCAACAAGCCTGGGTGCCACCTCGGTCCTGCCGAGTGGGCCCCGACAGGTGTGGAGTACATGTGTATAATCCCACTACTTGGGAGGCTGACACAGAAGGATCGGAAGTGTGAGGACATCATCAGCAAGTAGTGAGACCCTGTTTCAAAATAAAAACATAAAATAGAGCTGGGGTTGTAGCTTGGAGGTATAATGCCCCTGGATTAAATCCCCAGCACCACACAGACACACCATGCACGCGCGCGCGCGCACACACACACACACACACACACGGTTCCCACCTTGCAGGGTAGTGCACATTTGTAATCCCAGTGTTTGTGAAGATGAGTCTCGTGTCTAGCCAAAGCAACTTACCTTATTTTCAAATAAATGAGAGTGTAGCTCAGAGGTAGACCGCCCTGGGTTCAGTCACGCTCGCGCGTGCCGTCGTGTCCTGCCTTGAGGAGGCTCGTCAGCTCTTCTGTGCGCCTTCCCTTTGTGTCTCCCGTGTGCAGGACGTCAGCTCTTGAAACCCAGCCTGATCTCTTGGTTGGAGGAAGAAGCGCGGTTGACAGCAGCGGAGCGAGGCCTTCTCCAAGGTGGGCACCTGTGAAGACACACCTTGACGTTTACAGGTTCTGGGAATATAAGGAGGGATTCCATTGAAGAGCACCTTGAAGACTGAGGGCCTTGAGCTTAGAAGTTGTGTGATGTCTTTATCTCCCTTACTAAGTTTCTTTGTCTGGCCTGCGGTCTCAACAATTACCGGTTGTTTTCTGCATTGAGTGGATGCTTTTTTGTGTCTGTCTTCATTTGGTTTTTATAGAAAAGCTTGTTGTGATAAACTTCTCTTTGTATTTTGGCCCTGCAGTCTTATGATTGCCGGATTTTAGATATTGGCCAACTACGCAAATCTGTCCGCATTAGTTTTTAGCATGTGGCGGTGGCGGTGGCGGTGGTGGGGATTGAATCCGGGGTGTTCTACCTCGAGTTATTCCCCCAGCCCTCTTTATTTTTTGTTTAGTAACAGGGTCTTGCTAGGTATCTGAGGGTCTTGCCACATTGCTGAGGCCGTCCTTGGTTCTGTGACCCTCTTGTTTCAGCCTCCCAGCCACCATGCCTGGCTAGGTTGTAGCATGTTTAATATGAAGACACACACAGATAGCTTCTCTAACTTCTGTAACCTCCCATGTTGTGCAGACCCTTATATGTTTCTCGGTTTCACCTCAGAATTGGGAATGTGCCTTCAAAGCAAAGGGACCGCACTTGGGCAGGATGTGTTTTGGCCGGAGACATCCAATCAGAGACAGCTGGTAAGACTCTCAGGGGTATTTGTTGGTTTGCACGTTTGGGGAAGATTGGGGATTCCATGGTAGAAGCCAGCACAAATGACAGCTAGCGGAGAGGACGTCACCACGGAGGTGTGTTTGGGGAGAAGCTCCACACCTAGCGTGGAGCTGGTGTGCGTGGTCCCCACAGTGCACATTCTCACGTCAGGCTGAAAAATGTTTAACCCTCTCCATCCCTTACAGCAGGGCGGCGGCCACAGTGGCGGGGTGCTCTGCGACTCTGAGCAGCTGGGAGAAGTCCTGAGTGAACGCGCGAGCCTTCAGACATCAATTCCTACTCCAGACACGCACAGTCCCTCAGCGTGTCATCAGTACGGGAAAGACTTGCTGCCGCCGCTCAGGAACACCTCTGCCGAGAAGCCTTCCACTCTGGGCCGGTGTGTGCAGCCGGTGCCCTCGACGCCAGGTGTCCCCCAGGCAACGCTCCCACGTGACAGACCCCCTGAAAGCAGCGGCCTCGGGGAAGCCTTCGATGGCCAGGCGCACCTCCAGGCACTCAGAGCACACGGCGGAGGGGACAGCTTGGAAGGGCAGCCTTGCGGGCAGGCGCTCGCTCAGGCCTCGGGCCACGATGGCTGTGTGCCAGTGCCCGCTGTCAAAAAATACTACGAATGTAAGAAGTGTGATAAGTTTTTTACACATCCTCTCTATCTTAACGTTCATATGCAAAGCCACACGGAGGCGAAGCCCTATGATTGTCAGGAGTGCGGGAAAGCCTTCGCCAAGCGCTCGAGCCTGATCGTGCACCTGCGGGAGCACACTCGGGAGAAGCCCTACGAGTGCAAGGAGTGCGGGAAGGCCTTCTTCCAGCCCTCGCGCCTCACCGAGCACATGCGCAGTCACACGGGGGAGAAGCCCTTCCAGTGCGAGCAGTGCGGGAGCTCCTTTGCCTCCTCGTCCTATCTCACCACGCACTTGAGGACGCACACCGGCGAGAAGCCCTTCGAGTGCGACATCTGTGGGAAGGCGTTCACGCGCTCCTCCTACCTCGTGGGGCACATCCGCACCCACACCGGCGAGAAGCCGTACGAATGTAAGGTGTGCGGGAAGGCCTTCAGTGGGCGCTCCTGGCTCACCATCCACCTGAGGAACCACACTGGAGAGAAGCCCTACGCGTGCACGGAGTGTCAGAAGGCCTTCACCAGCTTTGCCCAGCTCACGGAGCACACCAAGACGCACACGGGGGAGAAGCCCTACCAGTGCAAGGTGTGTGCGAGAACCTTCAGGAACTCCTCCTGCCTTAAGACCCACTTCCGAATTCACACTGGAATCAAACCCTACAAGTGTAATTACTGTGGGAAGGCCTTCACCGCGCGCTCGGGCCTCACGAAGCACGTGCTCACACACAACGGCGAAAAGCCGTACGACTGCAAGGAGTGCGGGAAGGCCTTCAGCACCTCCTCCGCGCTGGTGGAGCACATCCGCATCCACACCGGGGAGAAGCCCTTCGAGTGCTACCAGTGTGGGAAGGCCTTGGCTCACTCCTCCTCCCTCGTCGGGCACCTGAGGACGCACACGGGCGAGAAGCCCTTCGAGTGCAGCCTGTGTGAGAAAGCCTTCTCCACCTCGTCCCACCTCCGCATCCACATGCGCACCCACACCGGGGAGAAGCCCTACGAGTGCAAGGAGTGCGGGAAGACCTTCCCCGAGCGCTCATGCCTCACCAAGCACATCAGGACGCACACCGGGGAGAGGCCCTACGAGTGCAAGGAGTGCGGGAAAGCCTTCACCAGCTTCTCCCAGCTCAACGTGCACATTAAAACCCACAGTAGCGAGAAGCCCTTTCAGTGCAAGGTGTGCACGAAGTCCTTCAGGAACTCCTCCTCCCTCGAGACCCACTTTCGAATTCACACTGGAGTAAAACCCTATAAATGTAATTACTGTGGGAAGGACTTCACTGCGCGCTCAGGCCTCACTATACACCTCAGAAATCACACTGGGGACAAGTCGTACGCGTGCCAGGAATGCGGGAAGGCCTTTACTACGTCCTCAGGCCTTATCGCACACATCAGAAGTCATAAGGGCGAGAAGCCCTTTGAATGCGACCACTGTGGAAAGGCCTTTGCTTCCTCCTCATATCTTAACGTACATCTGAAAATTCACACCGGAGAGAAGCTCTTCCAGTGCACGGTATGCGGCAAGACCTTTACGTGCTCCTCCTACCTTCCCGTTCACATGCGGACGCACACCGGGGAGAAGCCCTTCCAGTGTATGATATGCGGCAAGGCGTTTCTGTGGTCCTCTTACCTGCGCGTTCATATGCGGATTCACACCGGAGAGAAGCCCTACGTGTGTAAGTACTGTGGAAAAGCCTTCACCGAGCACTCGGGCCTTAATAAACACTTGCGGAAACACACTGGAGAAGCAGCGTATGACTACAAGGACTGTGCGGAGCCCTTCGTTAGTTCTGATGCTAACGAGCAGGAGAGCTCTTTGGATGTAAGGAATCCAGATCTTTTTGGAAGTCCTCTAGATCCTCAGTAGTTCATTGGTCTGGAGTAGTCTTAGGATATACGCAGTACGTAAGTACTCATTGCTCCTCACTCAGAGGACGCCTGTGAGTCTAGGGACTGTGGAAGAGCCATGACCTCACACTCCGGTGTGTAAGAACTCGCTCTGAAGCTACATAGAGTAAGGGAAACAAACCTTTTAGAATTGGAGTTTTACTAACTATGCAAGTATTCAATAGAATGGATAGGTATGAGATATCTATAGCAATCTGATAGTTTGATGTTCACGTGTGATCTCACAGTGGAAATAAACTTCATGGAAGTGAGAAGTGTTGGAAAGTTGCTTTTTACATTTAACCTTCACTAAATAGTGTTTCACACTGAGCAGAAAATACATGTAATGGGATTTGCTTCATGGTGTCTTTAAATCTTGTATGATGACAGACAGCTTTCTGGGTGATTTATAAACTTTGAATACTTCAATATTTGTGTATTTTTATGACTTCAATGATAAATTCCTAATTTCTACTACCGTCTTCTGTCTTAAAATGTCTTTTTGGTATGATTGTAAGCTGTTGTTTATATTTAGCATCTGCCACCAGGTGTATCATATATACTTAAACATGAAATGAACACCGCATCAGCCTTAATGGAACCATCTCGCGGGTAACCTTGTTTTGTCATGGAAACCTTTTCTGTGTGGTACTGGTGACTGAACCCAGGGGCGCTCTAGCTCTATCCCTATTTTATGTTGTATTTTGAAACAGGGTCTTGAAGTTACTTGTGATTTGCTTGAACCTGCGATCTGCCATCTCAGTCATCACCACACTCCTGGCTCTGCCTACAAGTTTTTATATTGTGTACCACTTTTAAGTACTATTTTGTAGTACCGGGGATTGAACCCAAAACCATGTGTATGTTAGACAAGGGTTAATTTTTGCAGTCCTAGGGATTGCTTAGCTCTCCCTTGCTGAGCAAGCACTGTACCGCTTAGCTCCGTAGCCTCCCGTTTTCATTTTATTTTGCGGCAGGGTCTCAGTGAGGCTGGCTGGGCTTGGCCCTCTTCCTCCCTCAACCCCCTGGGGCACTGGATTACAAGTGTATGCCGCCGCGCCGGGCTCAGAAGTCATGCGTGCTTTAAAGATAATACATGAACGCCTTTTTCCCCCCAGCATGGGGATGGAACCTGGGGACATTCCACCTCCCGGCTACATTTTTTTATTCTTTATTTTGAAACGGTCTCACTGAGCTGCAAAGGGCCTCACCAAGCTGAGGCCACCACGCCCGGCTCTAGAGAGACGTTTTGATGAAGGTAACACTTAGAAGTATGAGTGCGTGGAAACAATCAGCTACAGGAGTTGGCCCCGGTGCAGCAAATACGGGGCGGGGGGTGCCTAAAGACCGCCCTGCCGGAGGCCGCGGCCCGCCCGGCGGCCCTCGGCCCAGCCGCTCCGCCGCAGCCTCCGGCCGAGCCCGGGGCCGGCTTCCGGGGGAGGGGCCGCCTGCGGATGTGACGTCATGACGCACAGGCTCTTCCGGTGCGGGTCCCGCCCTCGCCGGGAGGGCGCGGCTTGGGTGTCGCGGCGGAAGTGACGTCGCGCCGGGCTTCCGGGGAGCCGCGCCCGCCGAGGCCGTCGGTAGGCGCCCCGCCCCGCGCTCGGGCCGCCGGGGGCGGGCGTGCGGGCCGCGGCGCTCGGCTCGCTCGCGTCCGCTCTGGTACCGGCCAGCACCTCGGCGTTTCTTTTGTTTTTGGCCGGGGTGGGCCCAGAGGCTCCCGCCGCGGCTCCGCCCAGCCCGGCCGGTGTGTCCTATGAGAGGCTCCAGGCTCCGCGCTCCTCCCGCCCCGGCCCCGCGGGCGTGGCCAGCTCGCCGCGCCGCCTCGGTGGCTGGTTTTGCACCAGTAAGTACTGTACACCAACAGACCTGGCGTCTGCACACCACTCGCTGGTTGCAGTGGCTTTCCCCCTCCGAGCGGGAGCTGCCTGAGACCCTGGGCCTGGGGAACGTGCTGCGTTTTCTCAGTGACACTGGCCATTGCCATGTTAAGCGTCTCTTTACGTTATTGCCAAGTAAAGAACGTAAAAGGCAGCCGGGTGTGTGGTAGAACCTGCAATCCCCGCGCTTGGGAGGCTGAGACAAGAGGATCGCAGGTTCAAAGCCAGCCTCAGCTACTTAGCGAGGCCCTCCGCAACTTAGACCCTGTCTCCGAGAAAAAAAAGTAGGGCTGGGGGGGTAGCTTGGAGGTAGAATGCCGGAGTTCAATCCCCATTACTGCAAAAAAGAAAAAAGAAACCGTGAACGGCAGAAGCGAGGACACTCTTGTTCTTCTTGGAGAGACCCTGGGCTAATGCAGGGTACGATGTGCCATTTCTTTTCTGCGTGTGTCTTTGTGGCAGGGCGGTGTATCTCGGAGGTAGAATGCCCCTGGGTGTAACCCCCACTGCCCTGCTGTTCCCCTTATCAGCCAGAGACAGAAACTAAATACCTAGGGATCAGGTAGCCAAAAGGTTAGAACAGAGATGGAAAGTGAGGGAAGAGACGCCCCAGCTGAGCGGAGTGCACATCCAGGCTGGCTAATCTGCTGCTACCCATAGATTAGTCATTTTAATATTCAACCCCTATGTACCAGGGGAGAAGACAATTAGATTATACACACATCTTAGAATATTTGGTTGCAGATAATACAAATAAGTACATGACAAAGTGTATACATGAAAATTAGTTAAAAGAGGTTCTCTGAGCTGAGCACGATGGTGCACTCATAGTCCTAGCACTTGGGAGGCTGACACAGGAGTATCGCAGGTTTGCGGCCAGCCTCAGCAACTTTCGAGGCCCTCCACATCTTAGTGAGACCCTGTTTCAAAATAAAAGAATGAAATAGGGATAGGGGTTTAGCTCAGAGGTACAATGTCCCTGCTTTAATCTTCTGTTCAAAAATAGAATAGCTGGGTGTGGTAGCGCACACTTGTAATCCTGGTACTTGGGAGGCTGAGACAGGAGGATCGCACAGGTTTGAAGCCACCACCCGCAACACTTAGTGAGGCTCTCAGCAACTTAGTGAGACCCTGTTTCCAAATAAAAATATAAAATAGGTCTGGGAGTGTAGCCTGGAGGTAGAAAGTCTCTGGGTTCAACCCCCAGTACCCCCCCCAAAAGAATAAAATCACACAGACATCCACCTTCCCCTCTCCCCTCTCCCCTCTCCCCTCTCCCCTCCTCTCTCTCTCTCTATCTATCTATCTATCTATCTATCTATCTATCTATCTATATATATGGTACCGGGGTTCCTGGAAACCCTTCTACCTCCGGGCTACACATCCAGACCTATTTTATATTTTTATTTGGAAACAGGGTCTCCTAAGCCAGCGCACGCGGCTGGCTTCGAACCAGCGCGATCCTCCTGTCTCCGCCTCCCAAGCGCAGGAATCATAAGCGTGCGCCACCACGCCTGGCCATCTCCATGTATATTGAAGCCACAATACAAGGCTTTACGGAATGTTTCTTTTTTATTTGAGCGTTATTAGACATTAGTGGTAATAAGATATACTTTTTACATTTTCAGGACTAAACTTTGGAAAATGTATTCAGTAGAACTTGCATGTCCCTGCTAGGTCTCAGAGCACTGGTTGAATTGAGAGACATGAGCTCATTAAACAATCCCTGCTCCAAATTAAAGTACAACTAATTAGCCTCAGTGTTTCCCTGACTTTCCTAGGCCTTCCACTGGTTTTATAATTTTTTAATTTTTTATATTTTTGCAGTACTGGGGATGTAACCCAAAGGTGTTTTACCTCTGAGCTACACCTCCAGCCCTATTTTTTATTCTGTTTTGAAGTAGGGTCTCACTGAGTTGCAAAGGGCCTCACTAAGTAGTAGCTGAAGCTGTCTGTGAACTTCGATCCTCTGTTTCAGCCTTCCAAATGCTGGGATTACAAGTGTGCACCACCACGCCCATCTTTTTATAATTTTTAAAATCTTGCCCTCAGCCCTTAATGGAAAGAGGCCAGGTCAGTGATCTGTAATTTTCTGGGTCTTAACAGCCCTGGATTGTCCCATGGTCTAGATAGTTGCTTATTTGTTAGGGAACCCATTGGAGCCTAGGCTGCCACTAAACAACCCAAACCTGCAGCCCTGTGGTGTACAGTTGCAGGGCACTCCTGCGGCTTTTTGTCTCCTGTCAGTCCTGGACTCTGATGGTTTATAAGCTGGAGGCCTCATCCGCCCAAGTGAGCGCCCACTTGGAAGGCCCTCCAGCCCCACATTTAAGATGTCTTCAGCTTACCCCAGACTCCAGTGCTGACGGCATAGGCGACATCGCACAGGCCCGAGACCTCGCGGTGGGAAGAGTTCTCTTCTGTGCTGGCGGTGGCCTTCCTTGCCCAGGGACGCCCTGCGTGCCTCTCCTGAGGCACTAGCTGCTCACAGGAGGTCTCTTGCCTTTCTCTCAGGCTTACTGCTTTGTTTACAATCCAGGTATATTTCCTTTTTCTGCTGTAGCATACACTACTGTACTTCTGTGCCTAAAGGGAACTCTGGTAGAGAGTACAAAAACTAAGGAAAAAGATCAATTTGTTTGGATGCCACCTGCCTCATACCCCTTCAGAGAACCACACGTTCCTAGCTCATCTGGAGGTGCTGTAGCTCTTCCCCCCCCCCCCCGCCCAGAAATGGCGTTAGGGATTGAACCCAGGAGTGCTTTACCACTGAGCTATATCACTAGCCCGCCCTGTTTTTTATACTTTTATCAGTGCCTTATGGTCTCACATCATGTAGTCCACGGTGATAACATGTGCACTCAGTACTTGCTGGGCTTGCTCCCAGCTCTCTCCCGACTCCCGTTCCTCATACAGGGTGTGGAGATTGACATTCTCACAAATGCATGTCATGTCTGCGGGAGTGATTCCCACATTGGTCCTCCCTTCTTCCCCTCCGCTTCTCCTGACCAACCCTTTGTGGCACTTGGGATGGAACCCAGGGGCATTCTACCTCCCAGCTCTACCCGCAGTTCTGTTTAGAAGCAGGGTCTCACTAAGTAGCTGAGGCTGGCTGAGAACACGGGATCTTCCCGTCTCAGCCTCCCAAGCGTGCGCCACCACCCCAGCTAAGGTTTTAGTGTTCTGAAGCAGGGACTCTTAGTTGCTAAGCCTGGCCTCAAACATGCAGTCCTCCTTTCTCAGATCACAGGCGTGTGCCGCCACGCCCAGCTTATCCTTTGTTTCTTGTTTGTTTATTGTCCTTCATTTCTTCAAGACACCTTTGGTTGGCATGGCGTCTTGTCAGTTTTCTTCCTGCAGTGCTTACCGTCGGCTCGTGGCCTGTTGGAACTCCTTCACGAGGGGTTATGTCTTCTCACGCTGCTTTCAGGAAACTCGTGTTTACAATCCTTGGCTTTGTCCTCTCCATCCACATCTTATTCAAACAAACGCTCTTGGTGTCGTCCCAGGAACCATGTAACATTTTTTATTTGTTTTTGTGTTCTTCTGTTTTCAAATATCCTATCTTCAAATTTGCATCAGTTCTGGTATTAATGCTTTGTGTGTCACTTTTTATCTTAATGGTATGGCAGAGTCGAGGGAGTAAATAAAAGTGTAAGCTGACTTTGTTGGACAGGTCGCCAGTCGTCAGACAAGGCGCTGTTCTGAGGAGATGCACTGCACGGGTGCTGGGGAGCGTCCGATGGTGCGGCCGGGCCCGTTCTCCGTCCTCCCCGGGGACAGGAGCGGAGCTCAGGACAGGCACCGTATTGTTTCCGTACCCGTGTCCTGTTAAAGCTCGTCAGTGCTGCAGTGTGCTCCGACTTCTCTGTGCAACACGATATTCTGGTTTAACGCTTCGCGGTAAAAGTAGAATGTCACGTTTTAAGTGAGCCAGGGTGATCATGTGAAGAGTCCCAGTTACTATAGAAACAGGGTCCCAGTCACCCTCGTTCATCTCTTCCTAACTAGATGATAAGGAAACAATCACTTGTTTTTTCTGAATGTAGGTTTTTAAGCATTTGATGGCGATAATGCTGTGGGCCCATAAAAGCATGGTAGAGTAAGTGAGCTTATATGCATATATAAGAATTTCTAACAGGCAGGAATCTCTCCTTAATAAGTGGCAGTTGGTGTTTCACCGCTCATGTTAATGGAGTATGTGATTTTCAGTCTTTCGCAGGCATCACCAGCGAGCTAACACATGATGTTCAGTCACAGGTAATGCTGAATAGTTATTGGTGAGTAATCGACGGTTACAGGAATGCAGATAACTTCACACAGAGAGCAGCAGAGATTGCCGCTGTCCACTTAACACGCGTCAGCTTCTCGACTGTGTGCTTGGAATCACAGAGCGCGCTCGGGCGCACTTCCCATCCGCCTTACAGGATGGAAGCCATCGAGGTGCCTCCTGGTAAGTTCTGCTGAGGCTGTTTCCCAGGGAATCTGCTTTCAGTGCCTCCTGGATTGTTCCCCGTGCAGTGGTCCAGGCCTCAATCTCGGGGCTGTGAAAGTCCACAAGTCACCCCTGGAACCTGTGCTTTGGTTGTAGATGCTCCAGGGTTCACTCAGGAGCTCTCCCCATGGGCAGTGGCAGGGTCAGTTCGTGGGATGGGCGGAGCTTTCCCCGGAAAATGAGGCTTGTGACTCTTTTCCTGATGGGCGGCACAACTCACCATACCTTCTCTTTTTCTGGCTTTAGTTGAGATTCCACTGGCGGCATACAGCAGTGTGTGTGTGTGTGTGTGTGTGTGTGTGTGTGTGTGTGTGTGTTGGTTCTTAAATGTGCTCACTTATGTGGGAATTTTGAACTTGAGGTAGTGAATTAGCATCATGTGAATGTGAGCTATGGTCACCTCTGGTTTCTCATGCCTTCTTTTTCTTCCTACTAGGTTTGTTTTCTAGGGGCCCAGTCTGCCTTCATGACGCAAAGACAGCGGCAGAAAGGACAGTGGCTGACTGCCTGACAAATTGTTACCAGGTATGAAGAAGATATATTCTCCAAAGTGACATGTTTGCATCCGCCAAGTAGGCCATTTCCTCTATACTTTTGGTACCGTTTTGCAGTACTAGGGATTGAGGCTTGAACTCATGGGCATTCTACTTCTGAGCTACTCCTTGGCCTGATTTTATTTTTTTGTTTTGAAACAGGGTCTCACAAGTTGCTGATGCCGTCTGCAAACCTATAATCCTCATGTCTCAGGCCCCTAAGTACTGGGCTCATAAGTGGGTGCCACCACCCGCTTACATCTAGGCATTCTTGTCTACAGGGCGCTTAAGCAAGTAAAGCTCACTCAAGGGCCGAGTCCCGAGTGGGTGTCACCAGCTTTTCTACTGGTGAAGGACTGCCCATCATCTCAGTTACTTTTTAAAAAAATTAATTTTGCAGTACTAGGGATGGAACCCAGGGGCATTCTACCTCCCAGCTACACCCCCAGCCCTATTTTTTATTCTTTATTTTAAAACAACTCTCACTGAGTTGCAAAAGGTCTCACTAAGTAGCTGAGGCTGTCTGTGAACCGTGATCCTCCTGTCTCAGCCTCCCCAATACTGGGATTACAAGTGTGCACCACCACACCTGGCTTCTCGGTTATGATTAATAAGTCCTGATTCTCATGGCTCCAACTGCAAGTCTCTGATTGTGCTGAGTGTTCTGACCGGTGATGAGGAAGTTTCTTTTTGAAAGACTTATTCACTCACCACCATTTATCAAGTGTCTGAAATGTGCTCAGGAGTATATTGATGAGGAAGGAAATAAGATGAAAAAGAGCTCCCAGTCTGGTTGTGGTAAGGTACATTTATGATTGTAGTGTGCATTAAGATTGTATGAGTAGCCGGATGTGGTGGTGAATGCCTGTAATCACAGTGTGTGGGAGCCTGAGATAAGAGGATCACAGGTTCAGAGCCAGCCTCAGCAACTTGGCGAGGGACCTGTTTTCAATCAAAAATAAAAAGAGCTGGGCACGGTGTACTCAGAGGTAGAATGCCACAAACAAAACTCCCAAAATCATATGAGCAAGCCGGGCTTGTCATACCTGTAGTTCTAGTACTTCAGGGGCTGAGACAGGAGGATCGCAGGCTCAAGGCCAGCTTTGGCAAGTTAGCAAGACCCTGTTTCTTTTTCTTTCTTTCTTTCTTTCTTTTTTTTTTTTTTTTTTTGGTACTGGGGATTAAACCTAGGAGCATTTTACCTCAGCTATACATCCCTATCCCTATTTTATTTTTTACTTGGAAACAGGGTTTCATTAAGTTGCAGAGGGTCTAAGTGGCTGAGGCTGGCCACAAACCTGTGATACTCCTGTCTCAGGCACCCAAATAACTGGGATTACAAACATGCCACCATGCCGGGCATGAGACCCTGTTTCAAAAAAAGAAAAAAATACAGGCCTGGAGTGTAGCTCAGAAATAGAATGCCTCTAGGTCCCTAGTACCACAAACAAAACAAGCATATTTGAGTGGAGAAGATTCTGGGGCCACTGAACCCCAGGCTCTGTAGACGGGAGAGCCCCCGGCTCTGTAGACGGGAAAGCGCCTGGCTCTGTCTTGGCGCCTCTCTGTGGAGATACTACTCGATTCAAACTCGAATGTGTGATGCTTAGGACGCAGTGACCTTTGAGGACGTGGCTGTGGACTTCACCCAGGAGGAGTGGGCTTTGCTGGACCAAGCTCAGAGAAGCCTCTACAGAGAGGTGATGCTGGAGAACTACCAGAACCTGGCCACAGTGGGTGAGACTGCTGCTCTTCCTCGACTCTCGTGGAACAAAAGTATATGATTCACTGTGTTTGAGGGTTGATGATGTCAACTGTGAGGATAGGGGAGAATAACAGAGGCGTAATCCCTGTCCTCCTATGTTATGACCGGCGGTGGTAGTTCTGAGGATGTGGCCCTGGGATCAATAGTATCACCAGTGCTCTCTTAGAAAGTACATTTTCAGTCTCCACATTTAATTTAAGAGTACTGAATCAGACACTCTTCATTTGGGGCCTGTCATCTGTGCATTAGCAATCCCTCCAGGTGAATTAGATGTACTATGATACTTAATCAGCCTGGTGTTGTGGCGCATGCTTGTAATTCCACTACTTGGGAGGCCGAGATGGGGGATTGCAGATTCACAGCCAGTCTCAGCTACTTAAGGAGGCCCTCTGCAACTTAGTGAGACCCTGTTTCAAAATAAAGACTAAAAAAAATTAGGGCAGAGGGTATAGCTCGGAGGTCAAATGCCCCTGGGTTCCATCCCCAAACCCATAAAAAAAAATAATAATAATTAAATAGGGCTGGGGTTGTAGCTCGGAGGTAGAATGCCTATTCATTCCCTAGTAACACACACACACACACACACACACACACACACACACACACACAATCATTGTAGTTGTTTTTCCTGAGATAACAGAAGGTCTGTTTCATTTAGTTTCTGTTTGGCTACTCTTTAGTGCTTATCAATGTCTACGTGAACATTAATTTGAATTTCAGAGGTCAGGTACATCAGCGCCTTCCTGACACATAGAGAGGGGTGTTTGAGTTACAGGTCTTCAGCAGTCCTTTCACTCTTCTGCTAGAGTTGTAGACACCAAATCCTGGGACGTGTGCGACGTCTTGCCTGAGCTGTTCTTTCTCACATCTCTCCTCGCGTATAGGACATCAGCTCATCAAACCCAGCCTAATCTCTTGTTTGGAGGCAGAAGAAGAGCTGAGGGCAGTGGAGAGAGGTGTTTTGCAAGGTAAGTGTTTGGGAGAACCAATTTTTTTTGGTATCGAGGATTGGACCCAGGGGCATTCTACCTCTTAGCCACACCCCCAACCCCATTTTTATTTTTTATCTTGAAATAAGGTCTTGCTAAGATGCTGAGGCTGATCTTGAACCTGTGATCTTTTTATTTCAGCTTTTCCCAAGGATTAGAGGTGTTTCTCCCTGAGCTTGGCTTTTTAAAAAATTTTTTTTATAATGATGGCACTCAGGATCTTGAGCATGTTAGGCAACTCAGCCATATCCTCAACTACAGGAAATTAAAGAAAAATACCTTTTGAAATTGTGTATGGTGATGCATGCCTACAATCCCAGTACTTAGGCTAAAAAGGAAAAATTGCTTGTTCCAGGCCAGCCTCAGCAATTCGGCAAGATCCTTTTCCAACAAAAAATAAGATTGGGAGCTGGGCGTAGTGGGGCACCCTTGTAATCTGAGTACTTGGGAGGCTGAGACAGAAATGTAGGTTTATGGTCAGTCTCAGTAACTTAGTGAAGCCCTTACAATTTAGTGAGAACCTATTTTAGCTCTGAGGTAGAATGTCCCTGGGTTTCATCCCCAGTACTACACTAAATAAATATGTAAATAAATAAATTAATTTAATTAAATTGGTCGGGGTGTAGCTCAGCGGCCCTTGACTTCTGCCTCCAGGAACATACACACACACACACACACACACACACACACACACACACACACCGTTTTGAGTCAGAAGGATGAGGCCACTGGACTTGGGACTTTGGGGTTGTCTTCATATCCCAATACTTCATTAGTTTCCATTTATTTTAGACTTTACATTATCAACAGTTACCTCCTCTTTTGTTTTGAGTTTATGGTTTTCTATTATGTTCTTTGTCCAGGTCTTTGTTAACTTTTTTTGTTAACTTTTTTTGTGTGTGTGGTAATGGGCTCGAACCCAAGGACATTCTACCTCTGAGCTACACACCTAGCCTCATTTATTTTGAAACAGGGTCTTACTCAAGTTGCTGATGGTCTTGCTAAATTGCTAAGGCTGGCCTGAAACCTGTAATCCTCCTGTCTCAGTCAGCCTTTTAAGTACTGGGATTACAGGCATGCACTACCATGCCTGGCTTCAGATCTTTTTTCTTTCTTTCTCTCATAATACTGTTTCTGATCACTACTAAAACATGTAATTTCCAGAATAAGTTACTAAATTCTAAATTTTGACCCCATGTGCTTATAATTGTCATTTTATTTATTATCATCATTATTTTGGTGGTGGGTTTTGAACCCAGGGCTTCATTCTGCTATCACAAGTATATTTCAGGTCTCTCTAATTTTAGACGTAGCTAAACTGCTCAAGTCCATCATGGCTTTGTATTTTTAGCATGTTTAACATGAAAAGAAATACCAGTGAGCTGTATATGAACTTTTTGAACCTACAGTTTTGTTGTGGAAAGACTTACAAACATGTTTTTCTTTTTTACTTTAGAATGGGCAATGCGAATTAACCCCAAGGGGACAGCATATCCACAAGATATATTTTGGTTACAGATGTCATGTAAGATACAACCGGTAAGATTCACAAGGGATATTTTTTATTTTCCACACTCAGGGTTGGTCATTTTATGACAGAAATCAGTGCCGGGGAGACATATTTTAGAGAAATATCCTTTACCTGTAGGGAGCAGCATGTCTGGAGAGATGCCCCAAACCTGGTGTGGAAATTCAGAGTTCCCACAAGACATAGTACCATTTTTGTTTATAACTAAACGTTGTGTGTTTAAAATAATCTTGTGAAAATCTACAGGAATCCTTTTACAATTAGAGCAGATGGCATGGGATTCTTGAAGTAGGATTCCTTCATTCGCATTGACTGAATCTAGGACAAGAATCAGATCGTGTTTCTGTCTTCAGAGGTGTGGAATCTACTGATGAGTTTGTAAATGTGTTACTTTTTTATATCAACAGGCAGGTAGCCAGAGTGGAGAGGAGCTCTTTGACTTGAAGCACAGTGGAGTGATTGGATTCCAAGAACACACATCAAGCCTTCTGACACACATGAGTACTCAAAGTAGAGAGAGCGCTTGGGATTGTGATCAGCATGGAAGAGACTTTCCTACTTCGTACAGAGAAACTTTTGCAGACCAAGATCCCGTGGTCAGTCAATACGGCAAAGACTTCAGTCTGGCTCCGAATGTTTCCTGCCCGGCCCTGGGTACACAGGCCAAATCATTTGAATGCAGTAGCTTTCGGCCAGCTTTTGCTGACCAGCTGCAGCTTCAGGCACAGGAGAGAACTCACAGTGAGGACAAACACTTCCAGTGGGAGCGGTACGGTGACGCTTTTAAGCCTGCTGCGGGCCGAGCTGCACGTGTTCAAACATACACTGGAAAAAAGTCCTACGAATGTAAGGAATGCGGAAAAAGTTTTAAGTATTCTGCCAATCTTAATATTCATATGCGAACCCATACAGGGGAGAAACCCTATCAATGTAAGGAATGTGGGAAGGCCTTTTCTAGGTGTTACCCACTAACTCAGCACTTGAAGACTCACACTGAAGAGAAGCCCTTTGCGTGTACAGTGTGTGGGAAATGCTTTAGAAGTTCCTCATGCCTCAACGATCACTTTCGAGTTCACACTGGACTCAGACCCTATAAATGCAAGGCCTGTGGCAAGGCCTTCACGGGGCGCTCTGGCCTTAGTAAGCATTTGCCGACTCACACTGGAGAGAAACCGTATGAGTGTAAGGAGTGTGGGAAGGCCTTCCCGTCATCCTCCGGCCTCATTAAACATATGAAAAGCCACACTGGAGAGAGACCCTTCGAATGCGAGCACTGTGGGAAAGCGTTCGCTTCTTCCTCCTCTCTTGTTACACACTTGAGGACGCACACCGGAGAGAAGCCCTTTGAGTGTAAGGTGTGTGGGAAGGCCTTCACGTGCTCTTCTTACCTTCGCATTCACATGCGAACTCACACCGGAGAGAAGCCCTACGAGTGTGAGGAGTGCGGCAGAGCCTTCACTGAGCGCACAAGCCTTACCAAACACTTGCGAACTCACACCGGAGAGAACCCCTTTGAGTGTAACGTGTGTGGGAAAGCATTTGCGTGTTCCTCCTACCTTCACAATCACGTGCGAACTCACACTGGAGAGAAACCGTATGTGTGTAAGGAGTGTGGGAAAGCCTTCACTGTTTCCTCACACCTCAGCAAACATGTCAGAATTCACACGGGGGAGAAGCCCCATAAGTGTGAGCAGTGCGGGAAGGCCTTCACCGTGCGCTCAGGCCTCACCAAACACATACGCACTCACACTGGAGAGAAGCCCTATGACTGTAAGGAGTGCGGGAAGGCCTTCACTACATCCTCGGGCCTCCTTGAACACATAAGAAGCCACACGGGAGAGAAGCCCTATGATTGTGACCAGTGTGGGAAAGCCTTTGCCTCCTCCTCATATCTTATTGCACATTTAAGAATTCATACCGGAGAGAAGCCCTTCGAGTGTAACGTGTGTGGGAAAGCATTTACATGTTCCTCCTACCTTCACATTCACACGCGAACTCACACTGGAGAGAAACCCTACGAATGTAAGGAGTGTGGGAAAGCTTTCACTGTTTACTCACACCTGAGTAAACATAGCAGAACTCACAGTGGGGAGAAACCCTACACATGTAATGGGGTAGCGCTCAGCAGTAGTTCTCTTCCTGAACATATCAAAACACTGGAAAGAAAGCCTTTGGATGTAAGGAACGAGGAAACTGCTTTAGGAAGCCCTCTTGCCTTGATAATACATTCGAAATCACAGTGGCAAAAAACCTTATGAAGGTAAGCCGAGTGTAAAGTGTTTATTCCAGTTTAGAAACCTGAAAGAACCCACATTGTGAAGGTGCCCCGTGAACTCAAGGAGTGGGGAAGCCACCACAATCTGCTTATAACTCAGCTCCCGAGAACTCACGTTGGAGTGAACTCAAGTGCGTTGTACACTGTTAGGAACTTGGAGAGCCTTTACGCTTTCTTGGAACCTCACTAAATACGTGAAGTCTTCCATTGGAAAGAGACTCTGTTGATGGAAGATGAGGGAAAGTACTTTTGTAAGTGCTTTGAGGATTACCCATAATGTCGCAGTGGTGAAAGACTTCATCAAAGTGAAAAATGCTGGAAGCCATGTTTTACATCACATGACTCTTAAACCTGTGATAAACGGGACATGAGTCATGCTCAAGAGAAGTTACGGATGTGAGAATTGCTTCTTGTGTCTTGAAATTGTGTATGCTGATAGAGACATAGCTATCTTGGTGGTTTGATAGCTTTTGAATGTTTGCAGTTTCAAAATCAAACATTTTGAATATTTGTGTATTCTGACTTCTCAGTTTTGAATGTCTATTGTACTTTCCCTCTGACCTTTACTGAGAAAATAACTGTTAAAAGTGTACATATTTAAGGTGTATGACCTGATGAGGGATGATATGTATACATCATAAAATGATGACTCTATTCAAGCTAATAAAATTTCTCTTACATGATTAAGTGATCTTTTATTTTTAGTGGTGTGAAACATTTTCAACTGCGTTGGCAAATTCATGTATACAGTACACTATTAACTGTAGTCCCCATGCTGCTTATAAAGTCTCAAAAGTAGCTGGGCGTGGCGGCGCACGCTTGTAATCCCCGCGCTTGGGAGGCAGAGACAGGAGGATCGCGCAGGTTCGAAGCCAGCCGCGCGCGCTGGCTTAGGAGACCCTGTTTCCAAATAAAAATATAAAATAGGTCTGGGAGTGGAGCCCGGAGGTAGAAGGGCTTCCAGGAACCCCAGTACCACCAAAAAAAAAAAAAAAAAAAAAAAAGGCTAAAAAATATAACAAAATGTTTTGTCCTTTGACAAGTGTCTCTTCAGTTCCCTCAGCAACTATTTTTTCCTTCTGCAAATTTGACTTTTAGATTCTATATTAGGTATAAAATTTGTGATTTGTATATCTGGCTTATTTCACATAGTATAATGTTCCAAGCTCATCCCTGTTTTACCTAAGTGACAATTTCCTTTTTTTAAGGGCAAGCCATTTTATTTTTTCTTATATGCATTTACACACACAGACGTCACAATTTTATTTTTACTGTACTGGGGATTGAACTCTGGGTCATTCTATGTCTGAGCTATACCCCCAGCCTGATTTTTTTATTCTTTATTTTTAAAATAAACAGGGTCTCAATAAGTTGTGGAGGGCCTCACTAAGTAGTTGAGGCTGGCTGCCAACCTGCAATCCTCCTATCTCAGCCTCCCAAGTACTGGGATGACAAATGTGCGCCACCACGCCCGACTCATATACTAGAATTTTAATCATCTGTTCATCAAGGTGGTTGTTTCATACCTTGGGTATTGTCAGTACTGCTGCATTGAATGTCAGAGTGTGTGTATCTCCATATGTATTCATTGTATTTCCTTGGATACATACCCATAATGAGTTTGATCATTTGGTCTGTTTTCAGTTTTATGAGGACCCTCCATAATGTTCTCCAACATCAGTTTTTGTCCTGAGATGAGTGAGGTGAGAGGTCCTTGTGGTTTTGAATATCTTCATGTATCCAATGACCATTTCTCTTTCTTCTTTGGAAAGTTACATAATTGGGTCCTTTGCCCACTGTTAAGTTATCTGGCTTTTTTCTATTACATTCCGTACATATGTTAGATTAGTCCATAATTGGATATTTGGTTTTTAAAATTTTTTCTCTCATTTCAAGGCTGCTTTTTCAATTTGTTTCCTTTAGGGATTTTTTTGTTTGGTGTACCTGTATTTTATCTTTTGCTTTTGTCGACTGCTTCAGGTGTCAACTCTAATAAAAAATTGCCACCACCAGTGCCAACACAGAATTGCAGAAATCACCAGAAGTACAAATCAGAACTTTAATAGTAGAAATGATACAGGATTTCAAAAAATAATTTAGAGCCTGAAATAAAGGAACAAATAAATAATAATACAGCCTGAACAGGATCAGAAAGAAGTTCTGAAAGAAATGAAGGATGCAATTATTGAAGTGAAGGGATCAATACAAACTATAAAACAGTAGACTAGAACACATGGAATATAGAATCCCATTGGTAGAAGATGACCATTCCAAAAACAATTGTATATAATTTAGAAAAAACCGACATGAATTGGACATAGAAGAAATATGGGCCAATTTAAAAAACGCTAACCTAAGAATAAAAGGAATAGAAGAGGGAATGGAAACTGAAACCAAAGGAATCAATCTTTTTCAAAGAAGTAACAGCAGAAAAATTTTCAAACAGAAAAAAAGGTCAATACATAGGTACAGGAAACATATAGAACCCCCAGTTAAGATCAGAAAAAAGGTTCACCACACCACATAATCAAATTGACTAACAGAGGTCAAGGAGAGAATTTTGAAATGAAAGCAAAAGACCAAGTGATATTCAGAGGCACAATAATAAAAAATCACTCCAGATTTCCCAAGCCAAATCATGAATATTCCAAACCCTGAAAGAAAATAACTTCTAGTCATGACTGTTCTACCCAGCAAAAATATCTCCCAAATTTGATGACAATAAAAATCTTCCATCCCAAGCTGAAAGAATTTACATCTTCCAAACCAACACTAGAGAAAACATTAATTACAAAGAAGAATTAATAAGTAAATGCCAGGACCAGAAAAATAATGATTTCTATCAAACAACTAAGCAGGAAGAACAAACACTACCTCAAGTTAAAACTCAAAATGTTAGGAATCAAAAGTCATCTCAATAATCACACTTTCCCAATTAAAAGACATAAGGTGGCAAAATATATTAAAAACTAACCCATCTATATGCTGCTAACAAGAAACACACCCTTCAAGTAAAGATACTTGCCTATCTGAGAGCAAGGAAGATTTTAACATTTTCCAAGATCATCTTCAGTTTCTTCAGTGTTTGATAACTTTCCATTTGTAGGAAAATGGAACTAAATCTTTACCTGTCACCCTGCCCAGGAATCAACTGGAGGTGGATCAATGACCTGGAAGTTAGACCAGAGACTGTGAAGCTATTAGAGGAGGGCAGAGGTCCAACACTGCAACCTATAGGCACAGGTAGAAACTTCCTCACAGGACCCCCAAAGCTCAGGAAATTAAAACAAGAATAAGTGGGATGGCATCAAACTAAAAAGGTTTTGCTTATCAAAGGAAATGATCGAGTCTAAAAAGAAAGCCTATGGAATAGGAGAACTTTACCAGTATTTGTCTGACAGAGGACTAATATCTAGAATATACAAAGAACCTAAAAGACTTTATAATAACAACCCAATCAAGAAGTGAGCAACTGACTTGAATAGACACTTCACAAAAGTAGAGATACAAGTGGCCAATAGATACATGAAAAAATGTCCATCAGAAATCAGGGAGATGCAGAGTTGGGTGTGGTAGAGCACACTAGTGATCCCAGCATTTGAGAGACTGAGGCAGGATTGCGGCTCTTAGCTACATGATCCACATTGGAGGTATCACAATACCAAAATTCAAACTATATTACAAAGTTATAGTAATAAAGATAGCATGGCATATTGACACAAAAATAGAGAACAATGGAAGAGAAGATACAGAGATGAATCCTCATATCTATAGCAACTTTGACAAAGGAGCCAAAAACATATACTGGAGAAAAGATAACCTTTCAACAAATGATGTTGGGAAAACTACTTATCCATTTGTATAAAAATGACACCCCAACCTCTCACCTTGCACAAGAGTCAACTCAAGAGGCATCAATAATCTAGAAATGAGATGAGAGACTTTCAAACTGCTAGAAGAGGGCATAGGTCCAACGGTCCAACACAGGCACTGGGAGAGGCTTCCACAATAAGACCCCCAAAAGGCAGGAAATAAAACAAAAAACCAACAGGCAAGATTGTATTAGATTAAAAAATTTCTTGTGGCAAGTGAACTATCGAGAACTTAAAGAGATTTGGGTGTGGTGGTACATGCTTTTAATCCCAGTACTTGCGAGGCTGAGACAGGAGGATCACAGATGTGCAGCCAGCCTCAACTACTTAGTGAAGTCCTGTTTCAAAATAAAGAATAAAAAAATGGGGCTTAGGGTATAGCTTGGAGATAGAATGCCCCTGGGTTCAATGCCCAGTACTGCAAAAACAACGAAATATTGCCAGGCATGGTGGCGCACGCTTGTAATCCCAGCATTTGGGAGGCTGAGACAGGAGGATTGCACAGGTTTGAAGCCAGCCTCAGCTACTTAGTGAGGCTCTCAGCAACTTAGTGAGACCCTGTTTCCAAATAAAGTATAAAAAAAGGTCTGGGAGTATAGCCCAGAGGTAGAAAAGCCCCTGGGTTTCACTCCCAGTACCAACCAACCAACCAACCAACCAACAACAAAAATAAAGAGAAATCCTACAGAATGGGAGACAATCGCCGGGCGTGGTGGCGCACACTTGTAATCCCCGCGCTTGGGAGGCAGAGACAGGAGGATCGCGCAGGTTCGAAGCCAGCCATGCGCGCTGGCTTAGGAGACCCTGTTTCCAAATATAAAAAAAATGTAAAAATAGGTCTGGGAGTATAGCCCGGAGGTAGAAGGGCTTCCAGGAACCCCAGTAACAACAACAACAACAACAAAAAAAAAGGGAGAAAATCTTTACCAGCTACCCTTCTGATAGAGAATATCTAGAATATATAAAGATCTAAAAAAAAAAAAACCCTCAGTACTAAAAAAAAAACCACAAAAAACAAAAACAAAAAACAGAAGATGGTGACCAAGGGAAGCAGCACATCTCAGTCATGCTGATACTTGATCTCTATAGCCATGAAAACTGTATTGACAAGTGGAAAAAGAAAAAGCCCGCTAAAATTGATCAGAGCACTGCCACTCCCTGTCTCCAATGACTGTGGCTGTGGGGGGCTGAAGCAGTGCCATCTTGCCTAACTGCTTCATGACTGCTAGCACTGCAGCCTCCAGAGACCCCCAGCAAAAAAGCCAACAACTTGAGTCAAAGTAAGCAGTTACAGCTCATTGGATAAGTAAGTGGTCGGCCTTTTGTCCCACAATCCACAGAGATGCTACTGCTTGGACCCTGGCTAGACCCTGTGGCAACGGCTACCATGTCCTGCAGAAATCCAGAGAGGTGGTCAACACCGTAAGTGACCTAGCTGGCCCAGCAGGACGCCACCTGGTGTGGACACAGGGACTTGCGCAACAAGTGATAGACTCAATAGACTCATAGTGTGTGAGACTTTGCTGTTCACCCTGGTGAAAGTGGGGGTTGAGTCTGCTGTCAGACACAGCAGAGGCATGGGTTAGCAGACAGCCCCAGGGCCAATCGGGCAAAGAGTCCTACAGTCCACACCACACAGTGCCATAGCAGGGCCTTCAGGGATTGCCACAGATGATCCAAGTGTGGTAACAGGGGAGAAGACAGACCAACCCAGCCCAATCTGTGAAGAACTCAGACTCCTACATAAATACTGGGTCTAGTCCCAGTGGTATCCGCTGCCTATGTAGGTGAGGAGAGACGCAGGCTCGGGATCTGTGGAAAGCATGGAGATCTGCACTTATACTAGACCTAGCCCCAGTGATATCAGCACCTATGTAGACTGAGAAAGTCTTAGAGACAGGCCCTCTTTTTTTGTGGTACTGGGGATGGAACCCAGGGGCATTCTACCTCTGAGCTCCACTCTCAGCCCTATTATTCTTTCTTTTGAAACAGGGTCTCAGTGAGTAGCAAAGGGTCTCACTAAGTAGTTAAGGCTGTCTGCAAACCATGATCCTCCTTTCTCAGACTCCCAAATGCTGGGATTACAAGCGTGCACCACCACATCTGGCTCTAAGAGACAGGCATTTTTTGAGAGCTCAGAGACCCAGGATTGCAGCAAGAGAGGCATTGGTGGCACTCGGCACCTGTGCAGATAAGAGACACTAGGCCAGGGTGCCAATTATTGAAGGAGACCAAAAAGTGGGACTACAAACTGACATAATTATTGAAGGTTCTAGAGAAAATGAGAGTGCTTAGAAAATGCTTGAGAACCTAATATAGAAAGTGAACTTTAAACGACTGAAAGAATCTACACAGACTCAGGAGGACTGCAGAGGCCAAGTCTGCTCAATAGTTATATATTTGTAGGGTTGTTTTACTTTTTTTGTGTGTGTATGTGTGTTTGTTTGTTCTCTTCCCCACCCCTTTAACAAGCTTCTTTCCTCTTTCCTATCTCTTTTCCTCTCTCTGTCCCTTTTTCTTTTCTTTATGCTGCCTGCAAGAAAACACACCTTCCAAGTAAAGATACCTACAAACTAAAGGTGAAAGGCTAGAGCAAGGTAATCCATGCCAACAGAACTCGAAGGCAAGCAGGAGTAGCAACTATGATATCAGACAAATTAGACTTCAAGCCCAAGCTTATCAGAAGAGACAAAAGAGGTCATTTTTTTTTAAGTGGTAAAAGGAACAATCCAGCAAGAGGAAGTAATGATAGTCAACATTTATGCCCCAAACATAGGTGCAGCCACGTTCATGAAACAAGCTCTTTGTGACATTAAGATACACATAGATCCCAACACAATAATACTGGGAGACTTCAACACTCCTCTCACATCACTAGACCCATCTTCTAGACAAAAGTCAGTAAAGATGCCTCAGACCTAAAGAACACCATAAACCAAATGGACCTATTAGACACATACAGAATATCCCACCCAACTACAGCAGAGTTCACATTTTTCTCAGCTGCTCATGGAACCTTCTAAAAAATAGATCAAGGTGTTCATCAACAGATGAATGGATTATAAAAATATGGGATATATACACAATGGAATTTTACTCAGCAATAAAGAAGAACAAAATTATGTTATCTGCAGAGAAATGGATAGAACTGGAAGACATTATTCTAAGTGAGATTAGCCAGTCACAAAAAGTAAAAAATTGGATGCTTTCTCTAATATGCAGAAGCTAGGGAGAAAAAGAGTCATAGGAGGAGCTCTAGATGAAGGGGAAACCATAGATGACCAAATAAGATGTCCGGTTCACGGAAAGCCTCAGCTACTTAATGAGGCCCTCTGCAACTCAGCGAGACTCGGTTTCAAAACTAAAGAGTAAAAAACTAACTGAGGGTGATGGGAAAAAGGAAATTTCTTAATGAACATTACATACATTAACAAACATATCACAGTCAATCACTAAGCCAAACAAGAGAAGGAGGGAAATGTGAACTCTGCTGTAGTTGGGTGGGATATTTTGTATGTGTCTAATAGGTCCGTTTGGTTTTTGGTGTTCTTTAGGTCTGAGGCATCTTTACTGACTTTTTCTGGAAGATGGGTCTTGTAATATGAGAGGAGGGGAGGTAATGGGGTGGAAACTGGGGAAAGGCTAAGTCAGCGATGTGATGTGTGTTATGTATACCTTGACCATCTTGTACCTAAGATGTATGACTACAATGCACCAATAAATTTTTTTTTTTTAAAAAAGAACCCAATTGCTGGGCGTGGTGGTGCACGCTTGTAATCCCTGCGCTTGGGAGGCAGAGGCAGGAGGATCGAGGCCAGCCGCGCTGGCTTAAGAGACCCTGTTTCAAAAATACAGAAAATAGGTCTGGGAGTGTAGCCTAGAGGTAGAAGGGCTTCCAGGAACCCCAGTACCACCAAAAAAAAAAAAAAAAAAAAAAAAAAAAAAAAAAAACCAATTTAAAAAATGGGCAATGGAACCGGTCATGGAGGTGCATGCCTGCAATTCTAGTACTTGGAAGGATCAGATAGGAGGATTGCAGATTCAAAGTCACTCTAAGCAACAGAGTGAGGCTCTTTGCAACTTGGTGAGACCCTGTTTTAAAAAATAAAACATAAAACAGAACCGAGGGTATGTCTAAATCCCTAGTTACCAAAAAGAAAAGAAAAGCAAAAAGGATAAAAAGAGCAATGGATTTGAATAGATATTTCTTGAAAGAAGAAATACAGATGTCTAATAAATGTATGAAAAAATGTTCACAATAATTACAGTCAGAGAAACGCAATTCAAAACTACACAGAGTTACAGAGCGGAGAGGGTGAGGAGGCTGCGTCTGGCTCCCGCTCTCGCAGCCACTGCAGTACACTGAGCTCCATAGAGACGGCGCCGGGGCAAGTGAGAGCCGGACGGGCACTGGGCGACTCGCTGCCGCGCGGAGGAAAAACAACTAAACATGGGCAAAGGAAATAGATCCTGAGAAGCCGAGAGGCAAGATGTCAGCATATGCATTCTTTGTGCAAACTTGCCGGGAGGAGCACAAGAAGAAGCACCCAGATGCTTCAGTCAACTTCTCAGAGTTTTCTAAGAAGTGCTCAGAGAGGTGGAAGACCATGTCTGCTAAAGAGAAAGGGAAATTTGAAGACATGGCAAAGGCGGACAAAGCCCGTTATGAAAGAGAAATGAAAACCTATATCCCGCCTAAAGGGGAGACAAAAAAGAAGTTCAAGGATCCCAATGCACCCAAGAGGCCTCTGTCGGCCTTCTTCTTGTTCTGTCCTGAGTATCGCCCCAAAATTAAAGGAGAGCATCCTGGCCTATCTATTGGTGATGTTGCAAAGAAACTGGGTGAGATGTGGAATAACACTGCTGCAGAGGACAAGCAGCCTTGTGAGAAGAAAGCTGCTAAGCTGAAGGAAAAGTATGAAAAGGATATTGCTGCCCACCGAGCTAAAGGAAAACCTGGTGCAGCAAAAAAGGGAGTTGTCAAGGCTGAGAAGAGCAAGAAAAAGGAGGAGGAGGAGGGAGATGAGGGAGATGAAGAGGAGGAGGAAGACGAAGAAGATGAAGATGAAGAAGATGATGAATAAGTTGGTTCTAGCGCAGTTTTTTTTCTTGTCTATAAAGCATTTAGCCCCCCTGTACACAACTCATTCCTTTTAAAGAAAAAAATTGAAATGTAAGGCTGTGTAAGATTTGTTTTTAAACTGTACAGTGTCTTTTTTTGTATAGTTAACACACTACTGAATGTGTCTTTAGATAGCTCTGTCCTGGTGGTATTTTCAATAGCCACTAACCTTGCCTGGTATAGTATGGGGGTTGTAAATTGGCATGGAAATTTAAAGCAGGTTCTTGTTGGTGCACAGCACAAATTAGTTATATATGGGGACGGTAGTTTTTTCATCTTCAGTTGTCTCTGATGCAGCTTATACGAAATAATTGTTGTTCTGTTAAGTGAATACCACTCTGTAATTGCAAAAAAAAGTTGCAGCTGTTTTTGTTGACATTCTGAATGCTTCTAAGTAAATACAATTTTTTAATTAAAAAAAACAAAAAACAAAAAACTACACAGAGATAGTGGAGCATGGTGGCGCATGCCTGTAATTTCAGTACTTGGGAGGCTCAGATAGGAGGATCGCAGGTTCAAGTCCAGCCTCAGCCACTTAACTGATAAAATAGGTCTGGGGATATAGTGCAGAGGTAGAAAAACCCTGGGTTTAGTCCTTGCCACCCTGAATCCTTTGACCATTTGCCACTCAACCACTTGCCTGGTTAGGTAACCACAAGATAGAAAATGGGTGGTAGCACACACTTTTAATCTCATTACTTAGGAGGCCGACAGAGGAGAATTGCAGGTTTAATGACAGCCTCAGCAATTAGTGAGACTCTCATCAACCTAGTGAGACCCTGTTTCAAAATAAAAATAAAAACGTGTCTGGGGTGTAGCTCAGTGGTAGAATGCCCCTGGGTTTAATCCCTAGTACCACATACACCAGAAAAGGAAAAAAGAAAAAGGAAATGGTGATATGTCACCAAGAGGTAATCTATGTGAAGACTAGCATGACTCTTCCTAGAGGAGGATACAGGATAAAGAGTCACAGGTGGACCCACTGTTAGCCTTCAGGAGCTGCCAAGTCAGAGACCTCCTCCTGCACAGCCCCCGTCCCTGAGGACCCAGGCTGATCAGGGAACGAGCACACCATCGATCCATTTGTCTAATAAATTCCAACGGGGATACGGCCCCCAGGGCACAATTTACATTTCATCCACTTGCAGTCACAAAGCCCTTAAGTGTCAGGTTGAGACACTCAGGCCTCTTGCAACAGAAACCAGCCGTCCCCACACCACTCTGCCGCTCGCTTCCTGCCCCTTGGTTTTTGTTTTTTGGTGGACAGATCTTTTGTCTTCTTCACTCACCGGCTTTGCGGGAGTAAGATTCAAGGCAGTGGGTCCTGTGGTGTGTCCATGTTGCCAAGCCCGCGCAGCCCTGTAAGTAAGGAGGGAAGTAGGAAAAAGAGGTGATTGAGGGGAAAGGGCACTGACTATTGTTAAGGACTGAGCGGGGGAAACGCCGTGACTTTCACAGAGAGGATGCTCGAGGATGCTTGCTGTAAAGTAGAATGGCCACACTAGTTGCTTAAAGGTTTAATCACCTCATTTTCTTTCTAAAACCTGAATATGTGGAGTGGATAGCATTTTTCGCAGGTGACCCTTTTGTTAAGCATTTATCAGATCAGTAAGACGTCACAAAAATGCCTTGAGTACTCTCTGGTACACGTTAAGTACTTGTAGAAGACACCAATGGCCTCTGTAAAGTGAGTGTCATTAGGGTGGACGGATGGCACGCCATTACACTGCCCCGGATCATCCCGTCTGATGGCAGTCAGAGTTGTACAAACACAGCCAGCCATGGCGGTGCACCGCTATAATCGCAGTACTTGGGAGGCTGTAGCAGGAGAATCACAGGTTTGAAGTCAGCTTTAGGATCTTAGAAAAGACCTTTTTTTTTTTTTTTTTGCGGTACTGAGAATGCAACGCAGGGGCATTCTACCTCTGAACTACACCCCCTGCCCTACTTTTTATTCTTTATTTTGAAACGGGGTCTCACTGAGTTGCAAAGGGCCTAAGTAGCTGAGGCTGTCCGCGAACCGCGATCCTCCTGTCTCGGCCTCCCAAATGCTGGGATTATAAGCATGTGCCACCACACCTGGCCCTCGACCCTGTTTCAAATAAAAAAAATAAAATTAGTAGGGCTTTGGGTGCACCTTAGAGGTAGAATGCTTTTTTGTTCAGTCCCAAGAAAACACCTGGGTGTAGTGGCACATGCTTGTATTCCCAGTACTTGGGAGGCTGAGACAGGAGGATTGCAGGATTGCGGCTAGCCTAAGCAACTTCGTAAGGCTCTCAGAAACTTAGTGAGATCTTATTTTAAAATAAACATAAAATAGCACTAAAGGTGTATTTGGAGGCAGAATGCCCCTGGGTTCCATCTCTAGTACCAATAAATAAATAAATAAATAAGACAAATAAGTAAATAAATAAAAATTGTACAAATGGATGACCCAAAGCACTGACAGGATACCAGATGGTCTGTGCTGGTCTTTTCTAGTTCTTTCTGTCTTATTACCTGATACAAGAACTCCCGAGATCCAGTCTCCCTCAGCCTAGAGCCAGGCTTTCTTGATTTCCCTCTGCCACTCACTTGCTTGGGAACGTCTGCTTCTCCAGACTGTTTTGGCCTCTTTCCTCATGTCACCCTGGTCTTATTAGACACCTTCAAGAAGAAAGAAACAAGCTTGGTGCTGTGGGGTATGCCTGTAATCCCAGTACTTGGGAGGCTGAGACAAGAGGATCACAGGTTGGAGAACAGCCTCAACAGTTAGTGAGACCTTCAGCAACTTAGCAAGACCCTGTTTCAAAAATTAAACAAACAAACAAAAATGGCAGCTGGGGCTGGGCATGGTGGCACATGCCTGTAATCCCAGGACTAGGGAAACAGAGACAGGAGGATCACAGGTTCAAGGACAGCTTTGCAAATTTAGTGAGGCTGTTAGCAACATAGCAAGACCCTGTTTCCAAATCAAAAGTAAAATTTGGCTGGGGGTGTAGTTTAGACATAGGATACAACTGGGTTCAACGCCAAGCACCACAAAAAGGGGCTGCAGGAGGTGTAGCTTAGAGACCGAGTACCCTGGGTTTAAATCCCAATACCGCACACAAAACAATCTACTTTTTTTTTTTTTTTGGTGGTACTGAGGTTCCTGGAAGCCCTTCTTTCTCTGGGCTACACTCCCAGACCTATTTTATATTCTTGAAACAGGGTCTCTTACACCAGCGCGGCTGGCTTCGAACCTGCGCGATCCTCCTGTCTCCGCCTCCCAAGCTCAGGGATTACAAACATGTGCCACCACACCCGGAAAAAATCTACTTGTTTAAATAACTTCATTTTCTTTCTAAAACTTGAATATGTGGAGTGAATATCATTTTTCACAGGTGACCTTTTGTTAAGCATTTATCAGATCAGTAAGAAGTCACAAAAATGCCTTGAGTACTCTCTGGTACACGTTAAGAAGACACAAATGGCACCCAGGTATTCACAAGGGGCCCGAGAGGACGAGGGGATGCTCGCACTGGCACGGGGAAGGAGAGGAGGGGCGCTCAAGGGGCCCGAGAGGACGAGGGGATGCTCGGACTGCCGCGGGGAAGGAGAGGAGGGGCGCTCTCCAGCACCCGTGCTCTCAGTGCACTCAGGCACCTGGACCCAGCCGCAGAGGAACAGATGCTCTGATCCACCTGCCTCCTGCTTCTGTCTGGGAAGGTGGTTCTCCAGGTGTTACGCAAGCACTGGGGTGGGTGGGTGAGCAGGGTGTGTGAGGGACACAGGTGAGCCCAGCATCCATCCAGTCCCCGTGTGTGTGTGTGTGTGTGTGTGTGTGTGTGTGTGTGTAATAAATGCAGGGGCATTCCATCTCTGAGCTACATTCCTGGCCCTTTGTATTTTTATTTTGAAACAGAGCCTCACTAAATTGTTGGGGATCTCATAAAGTTGCTGGGGCTGGCTGAAAACCTACCTGGATCCTCCTGTCTCGGCCTCCCAAGTACTAGGAGTACAAGTCTGCTACTCCTGGTTACATCTATAGTTCTGAGTCCAGCTTGGGCAACTTAATGAAACCCTGTCTCAAAGTAAAAAAAAAAAATAATAAAAGGGCTGACAGTGTTGCACTGTGGTAAAGTTCCTCTTGGCTTAATCCTCAGCACTGAAAAAGAAAAGAAAAAAAATAATACAGGAGGTTTGCACATGTCATATGCAAACAGTGCACCATTGCATATGAGGGCCGTGGGTGGCCTTGGACTGGAGGAGGTATAGAGACCCTGGAACCAATCCCCCTCAGATTCTAAGAGTTAACTTTACTTAATATAAGGAAAAAAGAACACTGAAAAATCATTGTATAAATTTATCTTTTTGTACTGGATAGTGAACCCAGAGGCATTCTACCCCCAAGATACACCATCTGCCCTTTTTTTAAAGTTTTAAACAGAGGCTGTTGAACACTAACCTGGGTGAATTAGAATGACCCTTTTCAGCCAGGCATGGTGGCGCACACTTGTAATCCCCGCGCTTGGGAGGCAGAGACAGGAGGATCGCACAGGTTTGAAGCCAGCCGTGTGCGCTGGCTTAGGAGACCCTTTTTTCAAATAAAAATGTAAAAGTAGGTCTGGGAGTGTAGCCTGGAGGTAGAAGGGCTTCCAGGAACCCCAGTACCACAAAAAAAAAGAATGACCCTTTTCAAAGTAATTTATTTATTTATTTTTTATTTTTTTGTGGTACCGGAGATGAAACCTAGAAGCATTCTATCTCTGAGATACATCCCCAGTCCTATTTTTTATTCTTTTATTTTGAAACAGGGTCTCATTGAGTTGCAAAGGACCTCATTAAGTAGCTGAGGCTGTCCACGAACCCAGATCCTTCTGTCTTAGCCTCCCAAATGCTGGTGTAGATTACAAGCATGTGCCACCACGTCCAGCTTCAAAGTAATTTTTTTTTTAAAGGGGCTGGAAGCTGGGCATGGTAATGCATGCTTGTAATCCCAGTACTTGGAAGGCTGAGACAGAAATTCTCATTTTTAAAGCCAGCCTCAGGAACTTTGTGAGGCTCTCAGCAACTTAGCCCTTATTTCAAAACAAATACCATAAAATAGGCCTGAGGGTATAATTCAAAGTTAGGATACCCTTGGGTTTAATCCCCAGTACTAGAGAAAAATATATGGTAATATATATGTATATATATATATATATATATGTATGTATACGTATGTATATGTGTGTATATATACATATATGTGTATATGTATATATGTATATATAAAGATGACAGAACCTAGGATTCCTACGCTTTGTGGCATCAAGGCTTGTGTGAGCATCCCATCACTGTGAGAAATACCTGGGGAAGATAACTTGGAGGAGAGATTTCTTCTGGCCCACCGTCGCAGAGACTTCATTCCGCGCTCAGCAGGCTCCAAGGCAGAAACATCATGGTGACAGGGTGTGCCAGAGGGGAGAGGCTCAGCTCCTGTCGGCCAGAAAGCAGAGCGGGAGAGGGAAGGAAAGAAACAGGGTGAGATACATGCTTCCAGTGCAGGTCCCCGGGCCCAGTCCTCTCTACTAGGTCCCGCCCGGGTACTTTCCACCACCGCCCAGTGCCCATTCAGATTTTAACCCTTCAGGTGAATTTGTCCACGGACGAGGTCACAGTTCTCACGATCCCATCATCGCCCCTGAACCCACCTCTGGACTCTGCTGTATTGGGGACCACGTCTTGCACACATGAGCTTTTGGGTGCCATTCTTGGCCTAAACCACAACAAGGCTTTTATGCCCAATCTTTCGCCTCAAGAATCAACAAGTAGAGAGAATTTAGAGCCTGTCTGGTGTTTATTTCAGGTTCTTCCTCTTCCATAATTGCCTAGCCGATGTGTCAAAAGCATGGAGCCAATGAATCAAACAACTGCTTTGGAATTTCTACTCCTGGGATTTTCCCAAGACTCAGAGCTTCACCCGGTGCTGTTTGGGCTCTTCCTGTCCACGTACCTGGTCACGGTGCTGGGGAACCTGCTCATCGTCCTGGCCGTCCTCTTGGACCCCCACCTCCACACCCCCATGTACTTCTTTCTCTCCAACCTGTCCTTGGCGGACATCAGTTTAATCTCTACCACGGTACCAAAGATGCTGGTGAACATCCAGACGCAGAGCAAAGCCATCTCCTACGTGGCCTGCATCACCCAGATGTACTTCTTCATGGTTTTTGGAGGCGTGGATACATTTCTCCTCACCACGATGGCCTACGACCGGTTTGTGGCCATCTGCCACCCCCTGCACTATCCAGTCATCATGAGCCCCCAGGTGTGTGGCCGGCTGGTTCTCGCATCCTGGTCCATCAGCTTGTCATACGCCCTGATCCAGAGTCTGCTGACTCTGCGTCTGTCCTTCTGCACCAACCGGGTGATTCGGCACTTTTACTGTGAACTTGTGCAGGCCCTCACACTGGCCTGCTCAGACACTCTGGTCAATCACATAGTACTCTACATGGTGACTGGCCTTTTTGGCTTTGTTCCCTTCTTGGGGATCCTTTTCTCCTATACCCGAATCATCTCATCAATCTTGAAAATCTCATCAGTGCATGGAAGATATAAAGCTTTTTCTACCTGTGGTTCTCATCTATCTGTGGTTTTTTTATTCTATGGCACAGGTCTGGGTGTGTACCTAAGTTCTGGTATATCATCTTCTTTCCACAAGGGCGTGGTGGCCTCCGCGATGTACACCGTGGTCACCCCCATGCTGAACCCCTTCATCTACAGCTTGAGGAACACAGACATTAAGAGGGCCATAAAGAGACTCCTCAGAGCTGGCTCTGGTGGCACACACCTGTGATCACAGTCCTCGAGAGCTGAGACAGAAGATTACAGGTTCAATGCCAGCCTCAGGGAAGTGAGATCCTGTGTGAAAATTTAAAAAGGGCTTGGGGTGTGTCTAAGAGGCAGAATGTCCCTGAGTTGAATCCCAGTACCATGAGGAAGAAAGAAAGAAAAAAAAATGGGGGGTGGAAAGAGAGAGAGAAAGAGAGAGAGAGAGACAGACTTCTCAGGAGAATGTGCTATGTTCTTCAGTGATGGGATTTTGAGCTGGCAAAACTTGCAGTGGGCTAAAGAAAGTCTGCCTCTAGCTGGCGTGGTGGCACATGCTTGTAATCCCAGCACTTGGGAGGCTGAGGCAGGAGGATCTCACAGGTTCAAAGCCAACCTTAGCTACTGAGTGAGGCTTTCAGCAACTTAGTGAGACTCTGTTTTCAAGTAAAGTATAAAATAGTTCTGGGAGTATAGCCCGGAGGTAGAAAAGCCCCTGGGTTCCACTCCCAGTACCACACAAACACACAAAAAAAATTCTGCTTCTCAATCACATGAGAATTTTTTTCTTATCCATGGTCTTTCTCTTTCTTTGGAAATAATTAAATATATAAACAAATAATATATTATTGGTATCAGGGGAAGGGAAAAGAGGAAGGAAAGGTAAGATACTGAAAAATAAAATTAGCCAAATTCTGTATGTACATACACAAATATGTAACAATGAATTCTTCTATTATGTAATCACAATGCACCAATACAAAAAGGCCACTTTTAAATATCTAGGCTGAAAAAGGAAGAAAAGCAACAAATCCTTGGATGAATGGAGATGTGAGAACAATAGTGTGTACTGGGGACTGGTGGGGACTTTGGAGGTCCCCCCAAAACATGAGACTTACTTGACAGACACTGAGGTCACCAGCCACAGAATCACACCGTCCTGCAAGAACACGAGAGAAGAATGATCAACTCCATGACCCTGTCCTTCCTACCCCCGTCCCGCTGTGCATCCCGCGGCAAACACGAGTGCTCAAACCCCAGGGAGATGAAAAGCTGTTTCAAAATAAAAGATAAAAGATATGGCTGGGGTTGTAGCTAGGGGGTACAATGACCCTGGGTTCAATCCCCAGTACTGCAAAAGAAAAAAAAAAAAGAAAGAAAAAACCTGAAATGAGAAAGAAGACTAGCGAGAAAATATTGAATCCCTACAATCCCACGACAGAATCCACCAACTCAGAGTTGGTGGTGTAGTGAATCTTTTTTTTAATCTTGTATAATGGAGGTTCTATATGTTTCTTGTACCTGAGAAATTGACTTTGCTTTCTATGTTTGGAAAATTCTCTGGTATTATTTTTCTGAGGATTTTGATTCCTTTGGTTTTGGCTCCTAGACTCTCTTCTATGCCTATTATTCTTAGGTTTGTTCTTTTAAAGTTACCCCAGAGCTCTTGGAATTCTAGCTTATGCTGTCATATTGATTTTTCTAAATTATATACTATGTGTTCATTTTTGGTGTGATTGTATTTTAGGAGGGAGATTTTGTTTTACATTTGGTCTAGTCTATTGATGATGGTTTATATTGATATTTTCATTTATTGCATCCTTCACTTCCTTCAGAGCTTCTTTTTTGATCATCTCAATAGATGCTGAAGAACCATCTAACAAAATTCAACACCACCCAGGCATGGTGGCACATGTTTGTAATCCCAGCGCTTGGGAGGCTGAGACAGGAGGATTGCCCAAGTTTGAAGCCAGCCTCAGCTACTGAGTGAGGCTCTCAGGAACTTAGTGAGACCCTGTTCCAAATAAAGCATAAAATAGGTCTGGGAGTGTAGCCAGGAGGTAGAAAAGTCCCTGGGTTCCACCCCCAGTAACACACACACACACACACACACACACACACACACACACACACACACATCCAACACCTATTCACGTTAAAAACACTGTAGAAAATAGGAATAGAAGGAACTTGCCTTAAGATCATTAGGCAATATACAATAAACCCAAAGCCAACATTATATTGAATGGGAAAAATCTGTCAATGAAATCCCTATTAAAATACCTATGTCAGGGTGTATTCATTTTGAGTCACCTCCCATGCCATTTTGGCATGGGGCTGTATTTCTATCTTCTGTGTTTCTATCTTTCTAATAAACTTCTTTAAATCTTCCAAAAAATTAAAATACCTATGTTATTACTCACAGACTTAGAAAAATCAGTCATAAATTTCATATGGAGAAGCAAAAGACCCAGAATAGCCAAAGCAATTCTCAGCAATAAGAAACATCCAAGTTGCATCACAATTCCTAACTTCAAATTATACTACAGCGTTATAGTAATAAAAATGGCATGGTACTGCCACAAAAACAACAAATAGACCAATGAAATAGAAAATATAGAAAATGCACAGGCTTACAGCCAAATAATTTTTGACAAAAGTGCCAAACATTTACATTGGAGAACAGACAGCCTTTTAAAACAAGTGGTGTTAGGAAAACTGGCTATACAGTTGTAGAAAAGTAGAACTAAATATCTACCTCTTACCCTGCATAGGAGATGGATCGAAGACCTGGAAATTAGACTAGAGACTTCGAAGCTAGTAGAGGAGGGCAGAGGTCCAACAGTTCAACTTTTAGGCATAGGTAGAAAATTCCTCAACAAGACCCCACCCCCAAAGCTCAGGCAATTAAAAAAAAAGGATCACTTCCACTGACATTCTATGCCTACGCGAGAATATCGATGTTAACCTCAATATCTTGTATTGGGAAAGATGGAATGGGGAGGGAGTCTGGAAAAACTCAACAAGTACTGTGTGCATGTAGGTGACTATCTATGAAATACATTATGATGTGAGGCCATAATTCACCAGTAAAAGTATAAAAAAGGATACTTTACAAAAGAATGCAAAAGGCCAATAAATATATGAAAAATGTTCAACATCATTAGAAACCAGAAATATGCAAATCAAAACTACACGTAGATCCATCTAATCCCAATTAGAATGGCAGTCATTAAGAATACAAATGAGATGGGTTGGAGTAAGACCCCAGCGCAAGCCTGTGTCTGGCACACAGCAGGAATGTTACAGTTGTAATGCTGCAGTGGGCGCTTTTCCTCTATTCAAAGAAGATAAACTGAATCATGAAATTAAAACTAATAGCTCAGTTTCAGCTTCAAACAAATATTTATTACAAAGTCAGCGGGAAAAAGAAAGGGACTAGAAGAAAAGCAGCGTGCCTGGCAGATATGCTGGAGAGCCCCAAAATGGAGCTCTTCCCCCTCTCTGTCCTTGGCCTTTAAATAAAGATTTTGTATTGGTATGTTATCAGTGTTACCACACCCAGATGGGTGCTGTTTTAAAAACCATCTATTTGTCTTTCAGTGTTAATGTTTTGTATGTGACTTTTGCAGGTTGGTGGATTTAGTATGTGCTGGTCCAGTTTTGGTCTCCTGGTTATGTTATTTTTATATATTGCAAAAATGTCACATTCTTCGATTTTCCCCATTCTCAAATTGTTTTCATATTGCTTGCTTATTTTATATATAGGGTAGAACTCAATAGTTTAGTCATCTGTAGATATTTCGATGTGGAATATTTAAATGTGTCATATAATGTCTCCCAAATCCAAAAGACATACTAGGCACCGTGCTGTTTCTTTGGAATAGGTTGTACAAGTTGTAGCAATTTTCCTGTAACCTTGGAGAGAATGTGTGACCATCTTCTTATTCACATATGCTTTACTACTTCCTTCTCCTCAGGGCCAATCAGCATGAAACTTATCAGTACAGAGGTGCAGTTTGGGGATGTCGAGATGATTAGTACTGACAGATGGTACTGCAGGGAACAGCACTGAGTGCCAAGAGAAGGGAAGGTGCTTTGGTTGCCCTTAAAGTTGGTATAGAGAAAATGGTAGTAGCTAGGTCAGTAACTCACATTTTTAAATTTAATTCATTAAATAATATTTAATGAAGATTTTCTTTGCCATTCTTTAGAGTATGACCACAGCTGTTCCCCTCCCTTCCACCTTCTTTTCCTTTCTTTCTTTCTTTTTTTTTCTGGTACTGGGGATTGAACTCAGGGGCCTTCTATCTCCAGACTATCCCCCTAGTCCTTAAAAATTTTTTTTTGAGTAACTCACATTTTTATCAAGTGAATTAATGAACACTTCAATGGGACAATTAACAGAAAAGTGTAAAGTGAGGAAATTTGTATGCATCTAGCTATGATGCCTGAAAGTAAGAGAAAGAATTTTAAAAACCATTAGACAACCCAAGTGTGGTGTGACATTTTAACATATTTCTCAGAAAGTGGCAGATCAGGAGATTGTTTGTAATCATTTAGCCGGGCAAGGTGGTACACACTTGTAATCCCAGCATATTGAAGACTAAGACAGGAGGATCGCAATTCATGGACAGTCTCAGCTACTTAGGCCCTTTGCAACTCAGTGAGTCCCTATTTCAAAATAAAGAATAAAAAATAGGGCTGGGGGTATAACTTGGAGGTAGAATGCCCTGGGTTCAATCCCCAGTACTAAAAAAAAAAAAAAATTGAGTAAAAAATGACTCATTCAAGTCATTTTCAAACAGACTTGAATGAGTCATAAAACCTGTCTGCATATTATCAGATGTAACAGCTGGGACTAAAATCAGTTCTAAGGGAAATTTTCCCCAAGAATAATTTAAACTTGAGCCGGGCGTAGTAATCCCTGCGCTTAGGAGGAGGCTGAGACAGGAGGATCACACAGGTTCGAAGCCAGCCTTGGCTACTTAGTGAGACCCTCTTTCCAAATAAAATATAAAATAGGTCTGGGAGTATAGCCCAGCGGTAGAAAGCCTCTGTAGAATTAAGCAGTATAGGAGTGGTACAGCCAGATATTATATTATGTCCCTTCTCTTCTATCAAGGGCTCATAATTGTTATCTTCTTGGTGTGTGTGTGTGTGTGTGTGTGTGTGTGTGTGTGTGTGTTTAGGAAAAAAGGAGAGAAAGGCCAAATGGTGGAGAAGAAATGCCAGGTAAGATATTTCCATTTCAAGGTGCTTCTTTGGAAGCCATTTCTGGGATCTTTATCTCTTCTCACTGGTCAGGACTACGGACACATTTGGCTCCTCTTAATGATTGGGAAAAAATCCTTCAAAAAGAACTGTTCAAATTGCCAACTTGAATAAAATTCTAAGGTTTTTATTTTTAATTTAAGAGAGAAATGGCTGTGCGTGGTGACTCACGCTTGTAATCCCCGCGCTTGTGAGGCGGAGACAGGAGGATCGCGCAGGTTCGAAGCCAGCCTTGCTGGTTTAAGAGACCCTGTTTCCAAATAAAAAAAAATATAAAAATAGGTCTGGGAGTGTAGCCCGGAGGTAGAAGGGTTTCTAGGAACCCCAGAACCAGCAAAAAAAAAAAAAAAAAAGAGAGAGAGAGAGAAATGATAACTATTGGGAGAGCTACTAGTTTTTAGCCCTGGCACACCACAAAGGAAATTTCCACCAACTTTACATTTGAATACACATAAAAAAGACCATGCATTCTGTCTACAATTAAACTAATGTTAACTAAAATATGCATAGGTCTGCATATTAATAAAGTCTTTTCTGAATAACTAATGGGTCTAAGATGTCTTGATGGAAACCAGACAATATTTAGTACTATACACATAAAAATTTTGTGATGTGAATCTAGTGGAGTTTAATGACATATGATCTTGAATGCTTATACATTAATGAGCTGTGGCACTTTAAGGATAAAATACTGATAAAAAGACCAAAAAGGTTTGTCCCAGAGTAACAGAAATCAAGAGATGCGCCTGGATGCCTTTTCCAGATTGTTTACAGTACACTCTGTCGCTCCAGTGTGAGTTCTGGGTGAGGAATGAAGGCCAGCAGGAGCTCTCTCACGGCCGTCTCACTCACAGACTTTCTGACCCGCATGTGCTCGCTTGTGCATCCCGAGGTTAGTACTTGTGCTGAAGGCCTTTCCACACTGCACACACTCTAGGGCTTCTCTCCAGGGTGTGTTCTCACATGTATCCTCAGGCAAGAGGAATTCCTGAAGGCCTCCCCACATTCTTTACACTCATAGGTTTTCTCTCCAGTGTGAGTTCTTTTATGCAGCCGTCATCCTTTCTGCCTCTAATTTTGCTTTATCAAGACAGAAAAGGACTTGAGGAAGACAGCCCTGGGAAGGGAAATAAGCTAAAGAACCCACACTGCCCACAATTCCAGACTCACAGGCCTGGAGGCCGCTCCACACTAATTCCAGTGGACACATGCACACTGCTGCCACGAAATGCCTGAGCTCCTGTCTCACCCAATTCTTATTCTACAGCATTCTTATAGGTTTTTTTTCTCTCTTTTCTGCAATACTGGGGATTGAACTCAGAGGTGTGCTCTACCACTAATCTGCTAAGGCTGGCTCCGGCTTGTGATCCTCCCACCTCAGCCTTCTGAGTAGCTGAGATTACAGGTATGTGCCACTGTGTCCAGCCTTATGGGCAATTTTTTTTTTTTTTTTGTGTGTGGTACTGGGGGTGGAACCCAGAGGCTTTCTACCTCTGGGCTATACTCCCAGACCTATTTTTATATCTTATTTGGAAACGGGGTCTCACTAAGTTGCTGAGAGCCTCACTAAGCAGCTGAGGCTGGCTTTGAACCTGCGTGATCCTCCTGTCTCAGCCTCCCAAGCGGGGGGATTACAAGCGTGCGCCACCACGCCCGGCTCTTATTGGCATTTTTTGATAATCAAAAGTTTAAAGTTTAATGCAGTATAGTTTATTTTTAATTTATATATAATTTTATTTGTAGCCTATTTGAAGAAGTACTTCTTAATTTTCAAGGTCATAAAGTTATCTTCTGTTATCATTATTTATTTGTGTGTGTGTGTGTGTGTGTGTGTGTGTGTGTGTGTGTGTGTGTGTGTGAGAGAAACCCAGGGACCTTTTACGTCTGGGCTATACCCCCAGCCCTATTTTATTCAGAAACAGAGACTAAGTTGCTGAGAGCCTAGGTTGCTGAAGCTGTCCTCAATCCTCAGGCTAAGGGTGTAGCTCAAAGGTAAAATGCCTCTGGGTTTAACCCCCAGTATCACAAATAAAATAAAATAAAATTTACTTTTTTGTGAAGGATGTAAGGTTGGGGGGGGGGTCAGGCTGGTGAGGGAGCAGCTAAGTGGTAGAATGACCTCTGAGATCAAACCCCAGTACCACCAGGAAAAAAAAACCAAATCCACCAAAAAAAAAAAAAAAAAAAACACCCACAGCTAGCGGGACTCTAGCGCTCACCAGGACGGCGCTGCCAGGAGAGGATGGAGGCTGCCAGGCCGTCACTGCGGCCAGATTCCGGGGCTGCTCCTCCTGCAGCGGGAGCTCGGCCAAACCCACCGCTCCTCGGCTCCGCCCAGGCTCCGAGAACCCCAGCTGCAGCTCAGGAGCGCCCCCCGGAGGCCGAGCGCCCAGCGCCGCGCCTGTAGGCCTGCCCGAGCCCGCCGGGGGAGTGGCTTCCTGCCAGAAGGCGCGAGGGATGCTGGGAGGAAAAAAAATGGCTTCCAGTTACGCATGCGCAGGCGCAGACCACTCGCGCACGCGCAGACGCAGACCACTCGCGCACGCGCAGACGCAGACCACTCGCGCACGCGCAGACGCAGACCACTCGCGCACGCGCATAGACTGTACACACGCGCGCGCGCGCGCAGACCTTCGCGCACGCGCAGACGCGCGGGTCCGTGCAGGGGCGTGGCTTCACTGGGTGGGCTTTACAGTGGGGAGGTGGCCCTTCCCGTCCAGAGCCTAGGAGAAGTGCCATTTGGCTATGAAGGCTGCCGTTGGATTGCTCCGGAGGGCAAAAAACGCGATTTTGGGTCGGTTGACACCCAAAGACTGGAGTCTTTTCATTTGAAAGTTTTTAGAAAATCAGTGGTCAGCCGGGCGTGGTGGAGCACGCCTGTAATCTCAGTACTTGGGAGCTTGAGACAAGAGGTTAGAGGCCAGCCTCAGCAATTTAACGAAACCGGGTTGAAATAAAAGAATAATTAATAATAATAATAATAATAATAATAATAATAATAATAATAAATAAAATAAGGCTGGGGGTGTAGCTCGCAGGTAGAGCGCTTCTGGGTTCAATCCCCCGTAAAATAAATATCCAGTTGCCAGATAAAAAATAAATATCCAGTTGCCAGATAAGAGGATGGAAACCCCTCTAGGTTTTGGTTTATTTATTTGTGGTGGTGCTGGAGATTGAACCCAGGAGGATTCTACCTGCGAGCTACACGCCCAGCCCTATTAAATTCTGAAACAGTCTCACTAAGTTGCTGAGGCTGACTTCGAACCTGCGCTCTATCTCAGCTTTCCAAGGGCTTATGTCCTCTCTCTTGGACACAGATTTTATTTGATTAAACTGTAGTCAAGCTGGAAACAGGGTGCGGTGGTGGCACACACCCAGTATTTGGGAGACCGAGGCGGGAGGATTGCAGGTTAAAGCCAGCCATAGCGAGCCTCTCAGCACAACATAGCAAGACCTTGTTTCAAAACAAAAAGTAAAAAGAGGACTGGGGGTGTACCTCAGAGATAGAATGCCCCTTGGTTCAATCCCCAGTATTATAAATAAATAAGTAAATATGAAAAGGGGGCTTTGGGGATGTGTCTCGGAGGTAAAGTGACCCTGGGTTCAAGCCTTTGTATCCAAAACAAAAAATAATCACAAAACCAAACAATGACAAATTTGAGTCAGGATCTTGAACTTGTTGGCGTCTTGAACTGAAAGTGATTTCATCTTACAGAGGGCTTTCATTTTGCAGGTCTTGCTGGCCGGGAATTCCCAAGTATTGCTCAGGAGACCCTTCCCCCTGCTGGCCAAAGTGTCCCCATTGTCTAAGACTTGCTGGACGAGCCCCTTGACAACAGAGAAGCCCCGTTATCCCACGTAACCCGGCTGTAACAGCTTCTAGTTTGTAAGGGGACACGGGCTCGCTCACAGATTCCCCCACACCCAGGTTTTATCCCAGTAAAGCCGGTGCTGCTGTTGAGCTCTGTCCAGTCCCCTTCCTCCCCGAACCTTTCAGAAATTTCTTAGACTTCTGAACATTCTCTGAGGCTCATCCATAGAACTCCTCGTAAAATCCAGTTTTAGTGAGAACACGAAGTCAGTTGAAGCAGAAACCCTTCTCTCAGTCCTCTCTGATCACCCTGGATATTGTTAAAGAAAAATCTGAGAATTTAGGTTACTTGGGCAACATGGAGATCCTAGAAAGCAAGGGTGGTATTTCAGACCAAAGTTGGTTCTGTTAGCCGTAAAGCACTGCAGACATCTTCAGGGACCAAGTTGTATGTTAATGCACCTTGAAAGCGAAAATTGTTTGGAGAAACTGAGACCCTATTTTAAAGTAAAAAATAAGTCAATAAAATAGGGCTGGGGGTGTAGCTTTGAGGTAGAATGCCTCTGGGTTCAATCCCAGTACCGTTAAAATAAAAACCTCCAAAACGACCCCATGAGCAGGGCGTGGTGGCACACGGTTGTAATCCCAGCATTTGGGAGGCTGAGACAGGAGAGTCGCTGTTTGAATACAGCCTCAGCTACTTAGCGAGGGAGGCCCTTTGGAATTCAGTGAGACCCTGTTTCAAAATAAAGAATTAAAAAATGGGGCTGGGGGGGGTGTAGCTTGGAGGTAGAATGTCCCTGGGTTCCATCCCCAGAACCTCACAAAAAAAAAAAAAAGGAAAAAGAAGCCAATGTGATCAAGCCTCAGCCACTGACCAGATCCACTCTTAGCCCCACCTTTTGAGACTATTGAAAGGCATGCCCCTTTCTACTCTCCCCCTCCCCACTCCACAGCCTTGCTAACCAAACCCAGTAGGTAGAAAACATAACGTTCATGTAAGAACCTGGTGCTAAAGTTCCTTACATCTTGACTTCCCAAACACGTTCTTTCCAGGCCTCCTTCTCCCCCAAATTCCTGGGAGATCTATAGCTCCTTGAGTCAATGGAAAGAAACTGTAATCGCCCTGTTTGTGTGAACAAGACAGATACGGCATCTTGAGAGACCTAAGATTTAGGGGACTCTCCAGCTTATGTATTGATTAGATCATGGAGGCCTCCATCAGCCTTACGACCCTAAGAATGAGCAGACCACCAGACCACCGGACACGCCTGGAGCCTACCGGGCTGAGGACATCTCACAGCTCCTCCTGCCCGCCCTTCACGAAGAGCCCCAAGGTCCCTTGAGCTTCTGAGGTGGCCCCACTCTCCCTTGAATGTGTTTTTTACTTTCCTAAGTAAATCTCTGTGTGCTGAGCCTTTTTCCCCTCGCGTAAACCAAGGGCCCGAGATGGTGCCTTGAGGACCAAAGCCTTCCCCATCGCAGCCTGGGCCACCTCCGCCTCTTCCACATCCCTGGTTCTCCTGTCTTCATCCACTATGTCTGCCAAATGAGCATTCCCCTTCTTTTTTTTTTTTCTGGTTCTGGGGTTCCTGGAAGCCCTTCTACCTCCGGGCTACACTCCCAGACCTATTTTTACATTTTTATTTGGAAACAGGGTCTCCTAAGCCAGCGCACGCGGCTGGCTTCGAACCTGCGCGATCCTCCTGTCTCTGTCTCTGCCTCCCAAGCGCGGGGATGACGAGCCTGCGCCACCACGCCCGGCTTTATTTTAATTTTTATTTTTTTGGTGTTGCTGGGGGTGGAACCCAGAGGCTTTCTACCTCCGGGCTATCCTCCCAGACCTTTTTTCTATTTTATTTGGAATCAGGGTCTCACTAAGTTGCTGAGAGCCTCACTAAGTAGCAGAGGCCGGCTTCGAACCCGCGCGATCCTCCTGTCTCCGCCTCCCAAGCGCGGGGATGACGAGCCTGCGCCACCACGCCCGGCAGCATTCCCCTTCTGTCTGTGACCGGAGCCTCTGGGCTGTCAGATCCCCGGCCCCGCCCTCAGCCCCAGCCCCGCCCCCGGCCCCGCCCCGCCCCGGCCACACCCCCGCCGGAGCCCCGCCCCGATAACCCCGCCCACACCCCCAGCTCTCCAGGCCACTCCCTCCCTCGCCGGCCCCGCCCTCGCCTCAGGCTCCGCCCACACGCACTGCGTGCGTCAGAAACCGGAAGTGGGCGCGCTTCCGCGCACGCGCGGGGCGCCGGGCCTGTCACCGTGCGCCTGAGCCGCCACGTCGCTTTGCGTCTCCGCCGCCTGGAGGTAGCGCCGGCCTCGGCTCCCCGCGCCCGTCGGGGCCCGCCCGGGCAGGGCGGGTGTGGGCGGCCCCGGGGTGTCGTGGCGCCTGGCCGGGCCGCGCGGACCCCCGGGCTGCGGTCGGGCGGCGGGGGGGCGATGCTGTTCAGGGCCGAGTCGGGGTGTACGCTGTTGGCTGCTTCCTTGCCCCAAAGCGGTTTGTCCTAATGCAACGACACGTTTAGTCACCTGCCTATAGACTACACATTCCTGCAGGAAAGGTGCCAGTTTCCATTTTCCCTCTTTAGCCTTTATCTGTTACTAAGTGACAGCTTTCTTTCTTTCTTTCTTTTTTTTTTTTTTTGTGGTTCTGGGGATGGAACCCGGGGCATTCTACCTCGAGCTACACCCCCAGCCCTATATTTTGTCATTTATTTGGAAACAGGGTCTCACTGAGTTGCAGAGGGTCTCACTAAGTAGCTGAGGCTGTCCGCGAACCGCGATCCTCCCGTCTCAGCCTCCCACATGCTGGGATGACAAGCGTGCGCCACCACACTCCGTGTCTTTGTTACTAAGGATTGAACCCCATTCTGCTTCCAGGCTACACACCCTCGCCCATTTTATTTTTATTTTTAATTTTTTTTTCTCTACTGGAGATGGAACCCAGGGGCATTCTACCTCCGGGCTGCACTCCCAGCCCTATGTTTTAGTCTTTATTTTGAAACCGGGTCTCACTGAGTTGCAGAGGGCCTCACTATGTAACTGAGGCTGTTCGCGAACCGCGATCCTCTTACTTCAGCCTCCTGAATGCGGGGATTTCAAGCGTGCGCCTTCGTGCCCGGCTCTAATTTTTTTTTTTTTTTTTGATTGGTGCACTGTAGTTGTACATCTTAATTTGCCACAAGACGCTAGAGGCACGCATGCACACGTCACTCATTTAGCCCTCCCCAATTCCCACCCCATTCCCTCCCTCCTCCCTCCTCCTCTTGTTTGGCTTAGCGATTGGCGTCGATATGTTTGTTAATGTACATCTTATACATTAGGGAATCTCCCTCTAACCCCCTTCCATCCCCCTCAGGTCACCTTGTCCCATTTTATTTTGAACAGGGCCTCCTTAAGTTGCGGAGGCTGTGGCCCTCCTGCCTCGGTCTCCCAAGTACTGGGATTGCTGGAGTGTGCCATCAAGCCCGATTTCCCTTTTAGTTTCTGATTTCCTTTGTGCACTTGCCAGGACTTCCAGTTGAATCTGGAGAATAGCCGGTAATTTGCATTCTTGCCTGGTTCTTGATTTGAGAAGAACTAATCTACGATTTCACTACCAAATAGGATATTTGCATGTTCCCCTGATAAGAACCCTTTTATCCCCTTCTATGCCTGTTGGGCAAACCTATTATCACCCGTGGATATTGAAATAGATTACTTACTGTTTGGTATCTAAGGAGCTGAATGATAAAAAAAACTTTCTATTACAGCTATGAATCTTATTAAACTGCAGTTCAGTTTTTGTGTGTGTATTGAACCTAGGGGAATTCTACCTCTGAGCTACCCCTCCAGCCTCTTTCTTTCTTTCTTTCTTTCTTTCTTTCTTTCTTTCTTTCTCTTTCTTTCTTTCTTTCTTTCTTCCTTCCCTTTTTTCTTTCTCTTTCTTTCTTTTTTATTTATTCTTATTTTTTTGCGGTACTAGGGATGGAACCCAGGGGCAGTCCAACTCCAAGCTCCACCCCCAGCCCTATTTTTTATTCTTTTATTTGAAACAGTCTTACTGAGTTGCAAAGGGCCTCACTAAGTAGCTGAGACTGTCTGCAACCTGGGATTCCCCTGTCTCAGCCTCCCAAGTGCTGGGATTACAAGCGTGTGCCTTTTTTATTTTTTGTTTTGAGACGCTGTCTCATTAAGTTGCCCAGAATCTCCCTCCCTACATTGGTGAGCCTGTTCTAGAACCTGTGATCCTCCTGTCTCAGCCTCCCAAGTTGACCAGGATTATATGCCTGTGCCACCACGCCCCGCTTGGTGTACTTCATTTGTATAGACCACGTACTACCACCTAGTTTATTTGCTGTCTTTCCCCAAAAGATTTTAACATCCATGTGGTAAGGGCACTAAGGGAAACATCCTTGCCCGAGACACTAGGTTTAGTTAGGAAAAGGGGGAGAGAGAGAGAGAGAGAGAGAGAGAGAGAGAGAGAGAGAGAGAAAAGAGGGGAGAGGGAGAGGAGAGGGAGATTGAGAGAGGAGAGAGGGAGGAGAGAGAGAAAGAGAAAGAGAGTTAAATCCTGGAAATGATAGGGGAAAAGTGCTCTAATATAATAACAAAACGGTAACATTTGTGGTGAGAAATGTCCTCTGGATATTTTAAATTTTGGAGACAAATAGGCTTGCTCCTGCCCTGCCTCCCCGTTACTTTGGAATCTGGCAACATTCTGGCAACATTGTTGTTCGGGGTTAGTCCTTTTAATACTCAACTGTAAACTGGTATTTGTGCGTGTGTGCGTGTGTGTGTGTGTGTGTGTGTGTGTGTGTGTGTGTGCATCTCTTTTAAGTTGGTTGTAACAATGTAGGATTTGCAGTTTCCCTGAGAAGTCAGTGATCTGAGTCTAGTCTTTTCCTGCAAAGTCATTCTCGCATCAGGTTTCTCATGTCATCATCATCATCATTATTGTTGTCCTCAGCTATTATTATTCATGAAGCAAAGAATGTTAAAGGTTTTATGGGCTTTTAGATAAGCTGCTTGTTCCACCAGTGCAGTGGAGGAATTGTTTAGCTTTTGTTGTTTGAAGCCGTCAGGGGGACACAGCCGAGGACTCGGCTCCTTGTGTGTTGTCAGGGAGATTTAGCAGGGGAAGCACCCCAGGCAGTCTCCTCTGCCTCCTGCATACGGATGTTAGGAGTGAGTCAGCTTTTCACTGTTAGGAAAATACCAGAGAAAACAACCTAGAGGAGGAAAGATTTCTTTTGGTTCGGAGTTTTAGAGGGATAGTCCATGGTTGGCTGGCTTTAGGCTGAGGTGAGGTGGAGTGTCATGGTGTGTCTGTGTGTGTGAGAGAGGGAGGGAGGGAGACAGGGAGAGAGAGAGATTGAGAGTCTATCACCTTTTGGAAGGATTATTGACCCATCAGATGGCTCACACTGTCGATGAGGCCAGAGCTCTCAAGACCCCATCATCCCCTCAGAGGCCCACCTCCGATCCATGCTACGTTGGGGACCGCTTCTTCAGCTCATGAGAATTTTAGGGACATTCCAACCCAAATGGTAACTCATGAGCTTATGCTCTTTCTCAGCAAGTAGGTTTTGTTTGAACCTTGTCTGAGCCTCTTTTGAGCCTTGTAGCTCATGGGGTGGGGAGATGACAAGGGGTGGAGAAGTAAGACGTGTTGGACAAGGAGTCCCCAGAAGCCCATTGTACAAGTAAATCGGTGCTTTCTTAGATTTGAACCAGAGTGTATATTCTAATGCTTGAATAAGAACTTCATATATAAAATACATCTTTTGCCCAGCACATTTTATCCTTTTTGTTATCATGGAGAAATTGACAGCCGGATGTTTGTCGACTCAAGTTAACTTTACTCTTATTCTAACAGAAGCAAGGACCACAGCATTTTTTTTTTTTTTTTTTTTTTTTTTGGTGGTACTGGGGTTCCTGGAAGCCCTTCTACCTCCGGGCTACACTCCCAGACCTATTTTTACATTTTTATTTGGAAACAGGGTCTCCTAAGCCAGCGCGCGCGGCTGGCTTCGAACCTGTGCAATACTCCTGTCTTTGCCTCCCAAGCGCGGGGATTACAAGCGTGCACCACCACGCCCAGCCTGAGGCTGGCTTCGAACCTGCGCGATCCTCCTGTCTCAGCCTCCCAAGCACGGGGATTACAAGCGTGCGCCACCACGCCCGGCTTTTTTTAAATTTTTATTTGCTCTAACTCCATACAACTCTGTCCACGTTCTGGGCGCCTCTGTGTGTGTCTGAACCGAGGGGAGATGTCACTTCTAACTGACGTGCTGCAATGTCCGGGGCCAGGAGTGTGGGGTTGTGAGGAGGCCTGGTTCACACGTCACTCCCTGTCTAATTGTCAGGACTCTGTGTCTTTCCATGAAGGAGACATGGAGGGAGGAAGGATGGCTGCTGGATTACGGAAGAGCAGGAGACAGGTGAGTCAAAGGTAATGATTCTCCAAAAGAATAATGCGGTCCTGTCAGGTCTCCCTCTAGTTAGATTAGAGCACAGGTCAGCAATCTGTTTCTTTTCTGGATCATGCGGTTAGTGTTTTAGGCTTCAAAGACCATGCGGTTTCTATTACAAGGAAACTGTCATTTTAGTAGGAAAGCAACTGCAGAGATTGCATAAAAATGTTTTATTGTATTCCAATAAAATTTTGTTTACATAAGTAGATAGAAGGCTGGACTTAGCTCATGTCTGGTGTTTGCTGTGCTGTGGCTTCGAATATAAGAAAATATGGCCGGCTGTGTGCCTGGTTTGGAAGACGTGCTTGTGCAGGCTCCTGGGCCTCTCAAGCACGCGAGCAGACAGAAACAAAACAAAACAAATAACAATGACAACAACATAAACAGCAACAACAAGAGAGCCCCCTCTCTCTGTGTGCTTTTGTTACTGAACTCCACGTGCTCCCATGTTTCCTGACTGCTACCATGGGAATAAGGCAGCAGGTGCCGTTGTTCTGTAAGAAGGGACTGATGGTATAATTGTGGACAATGATTTCCTTTGTAGAGCACATCTCTCCTTTCTGTCCTGTGCTTGGGAACATTCTCGACTGTTATGAAACTGTAATCGGTCACCACTGGAGATCCTATGAGCCATGTGGTCTCGGTCCAGTATCCTGAGGTCCTAAAACCCTTGCAATATCTGGAGTGAGAGGAGTATCTTTTGTATGCTAATAAGATATCCGGTGCCTAGTAGCCCCTGGGAAGCCTCAGGATGGATGTTGGTCCATAAAAGTAAGGTATGATTGACTTTCAGCCTTACTTCCCAACTTTAGGGTTGCGGACAGAGGAAGCGATGGTGAGGGTCATTGCCAGTGGCCAGTACTTTAATCAATCAGCCTCCTAGTGAAATCTCCATGAGAATTCTTTTTTTTTTTTTTTTTTTCCCAGGTATGGGATGGAACCCAGGGGCATTTGACCTCTGAGCTACACCCTTGCCCTATTTTTTTATTCTTTATTTTGAAACAGGGTCTCACTAAGTTGCGGAGGGCCTTACTAAGTAGCTGTCCACACCGTGATCCTCCAGTCTCAGCCTCCCAAATGCTGGGATTACAAGCGTGCGCCACCACGCACGGCTCCGTGAGAATTCAAAGCGAATGGGTTTGGAGAGCTTCAGGATAGCTAACGCATGGAAGTTTCTGGAGTATGGCATCCAAATAGGAAATGTACCTTTTTGGTACTGGTGTTTCAACCCAGGGGCATTCTGCCTCCAAGCTACACCCCCAGCCCCATTTTATTTTTTTAGTTTAAAACAGGGTCTGGCTAAGTTGCTGAGGGCCTGCACTAAATTGCTGAGACTGGCTCAGAACCTGCGATCCTCCTGTCTCAGCCTCCCAAGTGCTGGGATTACAGGCGTGCGCCTCCACGCCCAGCCCTATCTCTATCTGGTTTTTACTCTATATGTATAATAAGCTGTAAACATAAGGGAAATTTTCCCTTGAATTCTGTGAGCCACACCAGCACATTAATTCAACTCACAGAGGGTCGGGGAGGCCCTGATTTACGGTCAGTCGCTCAGAAGTTCAAGTGACAGCCTACTACTGGTGATTTGCATCTGAGGTTTGGGGCAGTTCTGTGAGACTGCGCCCTTGCTCTGCGGGATAACGCTTTCTCTAGGTGGACAGTGTTGAAATTCTTTTGAATTACAGGCCCCTCGGCTGGGGTCTGTTGGAGAACGGCCTGGTGTCGGGGAACCCCCCTCATACCTGGTATCTGCAGTGTTCTGTGTTGTGTTGAGTGGCTGTACACGAGGTAGGAAGAACGCCTATCTCATGACCATCAACTGCAGACAAAGAAGTTTGGTGTTTTATTTATTTATTTAATTAATTAATTAATTTTTTTTTTTGTGGTACTAGGGGTGGAACCCAGAGGCTTTCTGCCTCTGGGCTATACTCCCAGACCTTTATATATATATATATATATTTTATTTGGAAACAGGGTCTCACTAAGTTGCTGAGAGCCTCACTAAGTAGCTGAGGCTGGCTTTGAACCCGTGCGATCCTCCTGTCTCAGCCTCCCAAGCGCGGGGATGACAAGCGTGCGCCATCACGCCCGGCGAGTTTGGTGTTTTAGAAGTGCTAAGTCTGGCCGGGCGTGGCGGCGCACGCTTGTCATCCCCGCGCTTGGGAGGCAGAGACAGGAGGATCGCGCAGGTTCGAAGCCAGGCGCGTGCGCTGGCTTAGGAGACCCTGTTTCCAAATAAAAATACAAAATAGGTGTCTGGGAGTGGAGCCCGGAGGTAGAAGGGCTTCCAGGAACCCCAGTACCACACACACACACACACACACACACACACACACACACACACACACACACAGAAGTGCTAAGTCTGTGAGAGAAGAGGTGATCAGTCGCAAAGTCTGCGTGGTAGCAAGAGAAAAAGACCTGCTGACCGAGTCCTAGAGCAGACGCCGGAGGGCCAAGACTGCGGAGCGTCCTCTCGGTTGAGCCTCCGTTCCTCAGTGTTGTCCTCTTGGTCCGTCCTCCTGCACGCCCTTGGGGACTTGTCCCTTTCTGAGAAGAATTATGGGATCTCGTAGGACCTGGTGACCGTGGAGGACGTGGCTGTGGACTTCACCCAGGAGGAGTGGGCTTTGCTGGATCCTGCTCAGAGGACCCTCTACAGAGATGTGATGCTGGAGACCTTCCAGAACCTGGCCTCGCTAGGTGAGAAGGGTGTTGCAGCCCGCGTTCTTACCGCTGTGATCTCAGATCCCTGACGACCATTACTGCTGTGATCTCAGTTACCTGACGACCATTACTGCTGTGATCTCAGATACCTGACAATCATTACTGCTGTGATCTCAGATACCTGACGACCATTACCGCTGTGATCTCAGATACCTGACTACCATTACTGCTGTGATCTCAGATACCTGACGACCATTACTGCTGTGATCTCAGATACCTGACAACCATTACTGCTGTGATCTCAGATACCTGACGACCATTACTGCTGTGATCTCAGATACCTGACGACCATTACCGCTGTGATCTCAGATACCTGACGACCATTACCGCTGTGATCTCAGATACCTGACGACCATTACCACTGTGATCTCAGATACCTGACAACCATTACTGCTGTGATCTCAGATACCTGACAACCATTACTGCTGTGATCTCAGATACCTGACGATCATTACTGCTGTGATCTCAGATACCTGACGACCATTACTGCTGTGATCTCAGTTACCTGACGACCATTACTGCTGTGATCTCAGATACCTGACAATCATTACTGCTGTGATCTCAGATACCTGACGACCACAGCTTAGAGGAAGGAGGACTGGTTTGTTCACAGTTTGGAGGTTTCTGTCCATGTTAGACTGGGTCGTGTCTGTGGAGCTCAGGGCATGGAGACGGGAAGCAGAGGGGCCGGGGTGAGGGGCATAGGCTACTTGAACTGTTTCCTTCCCCTTTTGCCCTCCCCTCCTCCCTCCCCCAGTCCCCTTCCACTCCCCCACAGGTCTCTCCATTATTTAAAGCCCCTGTGTCCTCTGTCTTCGTTCTGGCGGAGGCTTGCCTCGAGCCTCTGGCCCTCCTCGTCTCGCCTTCTGAGTACTGGGCTCACGGGTGTGCGCCACCGCGCCTGGCTGGAGCGGCATTCGGCCCTGTCTTATGGGACTGTCTCTGTTCTTTGCTCTCCCTTGTGATTCACCTTCGGCCTCTGCAGGTTTCCCACCCCACACACCCCATCTGCTCTCCCCGTGGGAACAGGGGGAGGCTCTCCAGACTGAAGGGAGAAAGTGTCCTGGGCTTGCATATGCAGGGATGCCAGGAAGGCAAGAATCCTTGGGAGAAACTGTCCTGGTTGGAAAAAACATCAAGTAGAAACAAAAATTTGTTTTGTCTGAGGAGAGTGATCTTCACAGATTCCTCAGATTACTAATTTAATTTTTGGTGGCATTGGGAATTGAACCTAGGGCCATTCTACCTCTGAGCTTCACTCACTCCCAGCCCCCCCCCCTTTTTTTTGAAGCAGGGTCTCACTAAATTGCGGAGGCTGGTCTTGAACCTGTCATCCTCTTCTCTCAGCCTCCCAAGTACTGAGATTATAGGTGTGTGCCACCATGCCCAGGTCAGATGACTATTTTCACTTCTTTTTTTATTTTTGCAGTACTGGGGATGGAATACAGGGGCATTCTGCCTCCGAATTATACCCCCAGTCCTATTTTTTTATTCTTTTTTTATTTTGAAACAAGGTCTTACTAAGTAGCTGAGGCTGTCCATGAACCTCGATCCTCTTGTCTAAGCCTCCCAAGTACTGGGATTACAAATGTGCCCCCACACCCGCCTTAACTTCTTAATCTGCCCTCTTATACTTTCCTTGTTCTTGGCAAAGACCTCCACATTTGCTGCTTTAAGTTAGTACTTGACATGTGTGTTTTATCCAATTCCTTTCTGTTTTGTTCTCCTTACAATCTCCACTTAACTTACCGTTAGTCTCCATCTTCATAGAACTATTTCTCAGTGAGTTTTTTATTATTTTGACCTCCCACCTGTTGAGTCCAAGGTCCTGAAGTAGCCACACTGCTGGAAGCCCTTTGTTCACAGGTGCCTTTACTCTTTTGTTTTAGGTTTTGAGACTCTACCTAATGCTAATGAATTCGTTGCTCTTCAAGATACTGAGGGAGAAAAAATATCCACTGAACAGGAAATAGGAAGGTTCCAAAGAAGTGACTCCTGGCCCTCCATTTTGTATGGAAACGGGGAATCCTGTGGGATTGATGATCAGAACGAAAGCCACGAGAGACATCTGAGGTGAGCACCACCCGTAGAAGAGAAAGTAGGTGCCTCAGGAGGGAGCCTTAAAGTTTAAGGAACAGGCATGTCTAAGCCAAGTCATACATTGTGATTTCGCGAGGAAGTTTGTCTAGGTAGTTTTCCACAATCGAGACTTGAGTGATTCAATGTTTGACATATGCTTTAGCTGTAAAAAATTTAGATCTCCTAAGTCAGCCGGGTGTGGTGGTGCATGCCTATGATCTCAGTGTTTGGGAGGTTGAGACACGGGGATTGCAGGTTGGAGTACAGCCTCAGCAATCTAGTCAGACTCTCAGCGACCTGGTGAGAAAAATCAAACAAAATATAAAACAACAACAAGGGCAGGGGATAAAGCACAACCACACAAACCTCAGTGACAGTATTGGGTGCGGTGGAGCCCCCCGTAAGAGCTTCCTCCGTCCACGCTGACAGGGTAGAAACGTACGTTCACTGAAAATAATGGCAATTTATTACTGATCATCTGTCTTTCATTTTTAAAAGGGATAAGGCAGAGAAGGACTGTGACTGCCAGGAAGAGAATCAACACGGACAAGTTCCAGATCTTGAGATGCTCGAGGAAACGACTGAAACGAAACCCCGCGAACGCCGCGCGGGCGGCGAGGCCCGCGTGCTGCACTCGTGCCATGAGCCTCACGGCCGGCCGCACGCCGCGAGCAAGCCCTACCAGTGCAGGGCATGCGGGAAAGCCTTCCGCTTTCTGGCTTGCTTTAAGAAGCACATGAAGACGCCCACTGGAGAGAAACCCTATGAGTGTGAGGAGTGCGCCCAGGCCTTCAGCTGCTCCTCCTCCTTCAGGGCCCACATGAAGGTTCACGGCGGAAAGCCCAGCTACCGCTGTGAGGAGTGTGGGAAAGATTTCAGCAGCTCCTCGTACCTCACGGAGCATCGGCGGGTCCACAGTGGAGACAAGCCGTACGCGTGCAAGGACTGCGGGAAGGCCTTCTGCTCCTCCTCCTCGCTCTCCAAGCACAAGAGGATCCACAGTGGAGACAAGCCGTATGCGTGCAAGGACTGCGGGAAGGCCTTCAGCTCCTCCTCCCACCTCATAATACATATACGCATCCACACCGGGGAGAAGCCGTATGAGTGTAAGGAGTGTGGGAAGGCCTTCAGTGAGTCCTCGAAGCTCACCGTGCACGGCAGGACGCACACCGGGGAGAAGCCCTACAAGTGCGAGGAGTGTGGCAAAGCCTACAATTGCCCCTCGTCCTTAAGTATCCACATGAGGAAGCACACTGGAGAGAAGCCCTACGAGTGTCTGGAGTGTGGGAAAGCCTTCTACCTCCCCACCTCCCTGAGCGCGCACGTGAAGAATCAGAGCCGAGAGAAGCCCCACGAGTGCCAGCAGTGCGGGGAGGCCTTCAGCTGCCCGTCCTCCTTCAGAGCACACGTGCGGGGCCACGCCCGGAAGGCCCAGTACCAGTGTGGGGAGTGTGGCAAGGCCTTCAGTCGGGCCTCGTCTCTCACGGAGCACGTGAGAACGCACAGCGGGGAGAAGCCGTACGGATGTAAAGAGTGCGGGAAGGCCTTTATAAGCTCCTCCCACCTCACGGTGCACAGGAGGACTCACACCGGAGAGAAGCCGTATGAGTGTAAGAAGTGCGGGAAGGCCTTCGTTTACTTCTCAGCCCTCAGTATCCACATGAGAACTCACACAGGGGAAAAGCCCTACGAGTGCAAGGAGTGCGGGAAGGCGTTCCGCCACTCCTCCTACCTCACCGTCCATGCCCGCACGCACACCGGGGAGAAGCCCTTCGAGTGTCCGGAGTGTGGGAAGGCCTTCGGCTGCCCTTCCTCTTTCCGAAGACACGTGAGAAGCCACACCGGAGAGAAGCCACACGAGTGCAAGGAATGCGGGAAGGCCTTCATCTGTCCAGCCTACTTTCGAAGACATGTGAAAATTCACACGAGGGAAAACACATAAATGTAAAGAATAGGCCTTTTCTAATCTTATGCAGCTTGTAAGATCTCATGGAACTCTTACTCTCTAGAAACACCCTGTGAATGTGAGGACAGAAGAGACGGTCGCTGATCCTTGTGAAGACTTGAAGACACCAGGGAGAAGCCCTGCGTTTGGAAGCTGACTCCCACTTTACTTACTGTGGATAGGAAAACTTGTACCAGAAGATGAGATCAGGCCTCATCCTTAAAGGACTGCGGGCTCATGTGGTTTCTAGTGTTTTCTAAAAGGAAGACTTGAGGTGATTAAATTTACCTTTCAGTTCTTGCCACACCACATACTTTTTTAGTATGAGATGACTTTGTTTTGGCTCAGATGTTAATGTTATTTCCATTACATAGTCTTGGACAAACACACATGTATAAGGCACATACACATATACATATATATATACATACATATGTATGTCTACCCAACCCTAAGATAGGCCTCACTGTGTTGCTGGGGCCTAGAGCTCCTGGGCTCACAAAGTCCTCTTGCTTTAGCTTCCCAGGTAGTGGGGCTGCGGCTCCAGCTGCACCACTGTGCCTCCTGAAGTAAGAGTTTTTCATGTACCAGCAAGAGAGTTTTCTTTTTACTTTGGCTTCTAATTTTTTTTTAAGTTTTTTTTTTTTTTTGTGGTACTGGGGGTGGAACCCCGAGGCTTTCTACCTTTGGGCTACACTCCCAGACCTATTTATTATTTTATTTGGAAACAGGGTCTCACTAAGTTGCCGAGAGCCTCACTAAGTAGCTGCGGCTGGCTTCGAACCCGTGCGATCCTCTTGTCTCAGCCTCCCAAGCGTGGGGATTACAAGTGTGCGCCACCACGCCCGGCTTTTAAGTTTTTAATTATTATGGTATTGATGTATGTTTTTTTGTTGGTAATTTTCTTAGGGGGGTCTATGGTGGCAGATATTCCACCTCCTCATTTTTTTCTTTTTCTTTTCCTAAACACAAAATACTAAGAGTACTGACAGTTTTGAGATATGTGTTTACTATAAAGATTTTTTTATGTAACTGAGCACGGTAGAACATGCTTGTAATCCTAGTACTTCAGAAGTTGAAACAGGAGGATTGCAAGTTTGAGACCAGTCTTAGCAATTCGGCAAGTCCCATCAACTTAGTGAGAATTTCTTTCAAAATAAAAAAAATAAAACAGGGCTGGTGATGTAGCTCAGAAGTAGAACACCCTTGGGTTTACTCTCCAGTAACACACACACACACACACACACACACACACACACACACACACACAGCTTTTCATGTGTAATAAGTAATTTCAGATTAATGTTATCTAAAGAAGAAACTGTCATTGAGCCATCATTCAGATATAGGAGCCTGCTGGGCTCCAGGTTGCTGTTCATTTTCATGATTATTGAGGCCGCTGATCCATACTTGTCAAAACTGAACACTAAGTGCTTGACAGCATCTCCATTAAGTGCCTCCATCATGGCCACATGCGGCTTCTTGGGTTTTCTGGCGAGGTGTAGCATTGTCTGGCGAGGTGTAGCATTGCAGTCTCTCTGGCAGCCCCATTTTTTTCTTTTTTAAATTTTGAAACAGGTTCTCATTAAGTTGCCGAGGCTAGCTAGCCTTGTACCTGTGATCCTTCTGTCTCAGCTTCCCAAATCCTGAGATTGCAGGCATGTGCCACCATGCCTGGCATATGTATATGAATCCTTATATCTAGGCACACGCGCGCACACACACACTTTCCTTGGGTTACTAGTTCTTTATCGTACGCATATGCATCTTTATATCTAGATGCATACGTATCTGTCCACATACACACACACATATATATGTACATGTATCTAGAATTTAATTGGACTATATCACACATTGCAGATGAGGTTTCCCAGTCTCTGGCTACGCTTTTCACTCTTCATTTTTTTCCATTTTTTAAGCTGCTAAAAGAACTTACTGATTTGACCTCTAAAAAGCCCTTGGATGTGACTAGGTTTCAGCCTAAATCATTGAGCTAAAAAGACGTTACACCAGAAGACTGTCTACATCTTGGCTGTGCGTTTGTCTATATTATTTTTTCTCCAGGAAGGCTCTCTTCACAGGATACCGCTGAAGTGCTAGACTACTCTCTTCCCAGGTGGACGTCTCGGGGAGAAGAGAATAACCATCCATTTTGAACTGAACAGTCCCAGTGTGATTACCTGGGTGGAGTCTGATTGATCCTCTGGCCCCAGTCCTCACTCATGGCGGGATGCAGAACAGTGATGCTTAGGACCAGCTCAGGCTCATCCAGAAGCTGAGGTCAGGGTGAGGTTTCCTCCTGCCTGGCAGCTGTGCGCCTATGGAGAGGAGAGGAAGCAGGCAGGGCCACAGAGGCACAAGAAGAAAGTGCTCCTGGCGCTGGGGTGGGAGGAGCAGGGGCCACATCCTTACTATGAGGTCAGAAACACGTCTTTCACTATCCCAAGCTTTTAGATTGTGGAAGCATTTTTTTATTTTTTTTACAGGGTTATAAAATAACCTTTGTTTTTAAAAGTTAACATAGGCACCACAGGAAGCAAAAACACAAGAAGCAAAGAACAAAGCCGTCCATTCAGGAGCAGCTTAGTTGGCTGTGGCCTCCCACGCCTGTGTACACATACACGACATGCCATTTGTGTGATCAAGATCATAGTATATACCGTGCTCTCCCACACATTAGTATTCAATCCAAAATCCCAAAGCTACAAGAGTATTTTCAGTAACCAAGGATATAGTGCACCAACCTAACCTGTTAAAAAATTGTAATCCTGCCTTTCTTGGGATGAAAATTTTACCGAAGGCAGAAATAGCAACAGGCCTTTGGACAGACATATTGCCAGAGTTGAGTTAAATACTGCATTCCCTTAACGCTCGATTTAAAAGGAGATATAAAGCAAGAGTGTACCAGCGTGTTTCTAAGAGTTATCGGATTTTTACTACTAAAATATTAGCTTGAAAGCATGTTCCCAGAAGGGTTTAGAAGGCTAATAGATGTTGGAGAAGTCTGTAAAAAGAAGGGATTTCCCTGATTTTATCAGGGAAGATAAGAAGAAAAGGTAAGCAAAACTTAACACTGATCAAACTTTGACCCTGTAACAATCATGTCTGAATTCACTTGATCATCAAGAAAGCCTTATAAAGCAGACACATAATATTACCACACGACAGACTGAAAGAGAAGCACAAAGAGTCCGGTGAGTTTCCAAGGATTATTACCTAGTGTCCAGGGGACATATGTCAATCCATAACCTATGGCTGTTATCACTGCCGAATTACCATCAAATGGAGACCAAAGAAGAAGAAGCGGAGTTCTTGGAGCTGCTGGGGTTGTCTGGGCTGAGAGCAGCATTCTGGTGTAGCCTCGCTCGGCATCTTTTAGGCAAGCGCAAGATGATTTTTCAGCCATCCACCTTGTCTGAAATTGCCACGTTCTACAAGGGTGCTGACAAGGGAGGAAGGAACTCCAATCAATGAAGTGTGAGAATCACTGCTGGGGGCGCATGCTTGTAATCCCAGGATTTGGGGGCTGAGATGGGGATCACAGGTTCAGGGCCAACTTTGGCAACTGAACGAGGCCCTCATCAACTCAGTGAGACCCTGTTTCCAAATAAAGGGGTGTAGCCAGGAGACAGAACGCTCCCAGGCGCCGTCACCAGTGATGTGTCTGGTTTCATAGACACCATTTCATCTACTCTTCACCAGAGACTCGCCAAGGTGTGATTACTCTTTATACGTCAAAGAAAAAGCAACGAGTCGAAGGGAGGAATTAAGTGATCCCGTGGGCTGCCCATCTGTGTGACTTGGGCACAACTGCCTTCAGCCGCTCAGCTACACTTCCATCGGAATCTGCAAGAAGGCTTGAGAGAGCGCTCTGCTAACTTCTGCTCTTTGGGTGCTTGGTGTTGGAAAGACAGTTCCCTGAGAGGGAGTGAGGGCATTCACATGTCAGCGAAGGAGCTCTCCCACCCAGCTTCTAGGGCTTGACTTCCTGAGGACGTGTGAGTCCCATCTACTCAGGGATGCCCGACTAGGCCGCATGTCTATGTTTTCTAAGGGCAGGTCATCAAGGTCCTGTTACCTTGGGAGATCTGTTAGTTACTGCTATAGGTGATCACCAGAGAAGACCATTCAGATTCGGTTCAAGCCCCCCCAAAAATGTCTGTGTAGCTGGCAGGCAACCACCCTGCAGGGCGTTGCGTCCTGAGTGCAGCCCCGAGCTGTTTCTCAGGGCTCTTTTTATACATCAAAATCACAAGCTCAGGAGTGAAGAGTTTAGACTCTCACAGAACTGACAACAGTTCTTTCCCCCACAGTGGGTGTGTAAGTCAAGTGGAAAGTACAGAAACCAGGGACAGCGTTGTGCAGGAGCTCGACAACCCACGCCTGGCCCTTCTGTTGTTCACCTTTTGTTTTTAGGATAGAGAGTTCCCAACAGCCTTTTTTTTTTTTGCTCTGCAGGAATTACAGAAGCCAAACACATTTGTGTGTGGCTAGCTAGGTACCTGGTGATGAACACTAGTGCCTTGGGGTCAGCTAGGGTAACATCATGGCATTACTGAAGCTAAGGCCTCGGCTCACTTTATCATACTATAGGAATAACTCTTTTTTAAATTTAATTAGAAAAAAAATGGTCTGTGTGTGGTGCTGGGAATTGAACTCGAGCATTCTATCTCCAGTCTATACTCAAGACCAATTTTATTTATTTATTTATTTATTTATTTCAGTACTGGGGTTGGAGCCCAGGGATGTTCTAACTCAGAGTTATGTCTACAGCTCTGTTTTTAATTCTTTATTTTGAAACATGGTCTCACTAAGTTACAGAGGGCTTCACTAAGTAGCTGAGGCTGGCTGTGAACCTGTGATCCTCCTGTCACAGAAGCAGAAAGGAGCACAGCGTATTAATATAGCTTGTGGCTGGGCACGATGGTGCAGGCCAGTGATCCCAGGCTTTGGGAGGCTGAGATAGGAGGATCACAGATTCAAGGCCAGCCTCAGCAACTTAGCAAGACCTTTAGCACCCTAGCAAGACCCTGTTTCAAAACAAAAAATATAAAGGGCTGGGGTGTAGCTTGGAGGTAGAATGCCCCTCCGGTCATTTCCCAAAACCTTTCCCAATAAAAAAATAACCCACAAAAATATTGCTTGTACTAGATCACCGGGTCAAATGGGGGAAAATCTAGGTTCGAACCGAGGTTTCCAGACTCCAGACAGAAGATACCTGCCTGGTCTTCCCTGTGCCGTCCCAGCCTACCTGCACACCTGCGCCCTGTGCGGTCCCCTCTGGGGCCTTCCACTTGGCCTCTGCCAAGAACAGTGGGTGCCCTTACTACATGGACTACAGGAAGGACGGCGGGGCCCGAGGTGGGCGTCACAGGGGGGTCAGCACGTGGAGATTCAGATCTGTGGTCGTGCTCCTACGGGGAGACGGTACATCAGGGTGTGGATTCCCGAATTTTTCTAGTCAGGAAATTAAAACAATTAAAATATGGATTTTAGATACACCGTGGTTACAGCCTCTGTCTTAAACGTTCTAAAATGTAGGGAAACCATTAAAATGTGTAATTCATAGACCTTTGGGAACAACAATGTAAGTCAATGCTTTTTTAAATTTGCGGTACTGGGGATGGAGCCCAGGGGCGTTCTACCTCCGAGCTAGGTCCCAGCCCTATTTTTTATTCTTTATTTTGAAACAGGGTCTCACTGAGTTACAAAGGGCCTCACTGAGTAGCTGAGGCCGTCCTCGAACCACGATCCTCCGGTCTCAGCCTCCCAAGTATGAGGATTACAAGCGTGCGCCATCACAGCCTGCTGTAAGTCAATCTTTTAAGCTTTATTATACTGTGTGATCTGCGACAAATTAAAAAAAAATTTTTTAGTTGGTGCATTGTAGTTATCCATCATAGTGAGATTTTACACACACACACACACACACACACACACACACACACACACACACACACTACTTGATGTGTTTTTCACCTGGCTATCCACTCCTCCTTCTCTGTACATATTAGTGAGTTGGATAGTGATATATATATATTTTTTTGTGATACTGAGGATGGAACCCAGGGTCATTTGACCTCCAAGCTATACCCCCAGACCTATTTTTTATTCTTTATTTTGAAACAGGGTCTCACTGAGTTGCAGAGGGCCTCACTAAGTAGCTGAGGCTGTCTGTGAACCGCGATCCTCCTGTCTCAGTCTCCCGAATGCTGGGGTGACAAGCGTGTGCCCCCACGCCCGGCGATAGTGATATTTTTATTTTTATTTTTATTTTTTTAATTTTTTTATTTTTTTGGTGGTACTGGGGTTTCTGGAAGCCCTTCTACCTCCTGGCTACACTCCCAGACCTATTTTATATTTCTTTTATTTGGAAACAGGGTCTCTTAAGCCAGCGAGGCTGGCTCCGAACCAGCGCGATCCTCCTGTCTCAGCCTCCCAAGCGCGGGGATTACAAGCGTGCGCCCCCACGCCCGGCGATAGTGATATTTTTATATATGGACATAACATTACTTGAACTGTTTCCTTCCTCTACCTCATTTACCCTCCTCCCCTCCACCCTGTGCCCCCTCACTACTCTGCCGCTCTCTCTCCCATTCATCTGAGGTCTCTTTAGTGTTTTATTTTCTCTCTGGCTTCATCATTGAGCTACACCCCTAGCCTTTTTTTTCTTGGTGGTACTGGGGTTCCTAGAAACCCTTCTACCTCCGGGCTACACTCCCAGACCTATTTTATATTTTTATTTGGAAACAGGGTCTCTTAAGCCAGCGCGGCTGGCTCCGAACCTGTGCGATCCTCCTGTCTCCGCCTCCCAAGTGCGGGGATTACAAGCGTGCACCACCATGCCTGGCTGCCCCTAGCCCTTCTTAATTTTGATTCAGGGTCTCATAAAATTGCTGAGGGTCTAGTTAAATTGCGGAGGCTGGCCTTGAACCTGTGATCCTCCTATCTCAGCCTTTCAAGTACTGAGGTTTCAGGTGTGCCCCACTGTGCTCGACATCTACCCCCATTTAAAAAATCCTTCTCCCTTCCTTCCACTAGTTGTGGTAACTACTATCCTACTATAAAATGTGATGAGAAATTAAAGTTATCAAACCATATAAATGATTTTCCCAGGGAGACAGGATTTCTAGATCTAGATGTTTACCTTTGCTGCATTTTCCAACCAACATTCCCAGTGGAAGTCATGAGGCCCGAGACTAGCTGGTCCCGCTGAGGAGCCTCCGCAGGGCGCTTTTAATGTCCTTGTTCCTCAGGCTGTAGATGAAGGGGTTCAGCATGGGGGTGACCACCGCGTACATCACAGAGGCCACCGCAACATCTCTTGGAGAACGTGACACAGCCGATCCAAGGTACGCTCCAAAGGCTGTCCCATAAAACAAGCCAACAACCACCAGGTGAGGCCCACAGGTGGAGAAGGCTTTGTACTTCTCACACAAGGACGGGAGTCTCAGAACAGAGGAAATAATTTTACGGTAAGAAAAGAAAATTCCGCAGACAGGAAGAAGACCGGACATGGCACCAACAAGATACATGACCATGTTATTGGTGAAGGAGTCAGAACAGGCAAGATTAAGAACTTGAGAGGGGTCGCAGAAGAAATTAGAAATTTCCACATCCTTGAAGCGGGTAAACTGTAATGCAGTCAAGTTGTGCAGCTGGGAGTCCAACAGGCTAAGCAAAAAGGACACCAAAACCAAGGAGCCACAGAGGCGGGGGTTCACGATGACTGTGTAGTGCAGGGGGTGACAGATGGCCACGAACCGGTCGTAGGCCATCACGGTCAGAAGCATGCCATCCATGCATCCAAAGAGGATCAAAAAAGACATCTGTACCAGGCAGCCTGCGTAGGAGACGGCTCTGCTGTGAGTTAAAATGTCCACAATCATCTTGGGGACCGTGGTGGAGATGAAACCGATGTCCGCCAAGGACAGGTTGCAGAGGAAGAAGTACATGGGGGTGTGGAGGCGGGGGTCGGAGCCGACGGCCAGGACGATGAGCAGGTTCCCCAGGACGGTGACCAGGTACATGGTCAGGAAGAGCCCAGAGAGCACGGGCTGCAGCTCTGGGTCCTCTGAGAGGCTCAGGAGGTAGAATTCTAAGACACGTGTTAGATTTTGTGCTTCTGTATTGCTTGGGTAGCTTTTGAAAATGAAAAGACAGAAAAAAAAAATGAAATATGCCACCACTCAGTTCTGGGTCTGTATTTTGGATACAACTGTTGTCTTACAAGGTCCTCATGTTTGAACATACACCTTTGGCAACACTTCTGTTTTGTTACAAATCTGATACCATTAACACAGTTTCCTCATTAACTGTTTTTGTGAATCACTTCTTCCAGAACATACTTAGGTTAGCGGTGCTACAGTGGAGAGTGTTGAAAGACCAAGAACACTATAGATGACATGCTATTGTCACAGTAAAATCCAAACTATGATTTCCAGACAAAAGATAAAAGGTATCTTTCCTACACTAAAAAAATTGTAGAAATAAAAAGAAACGAAGGTGCTGTAAAATATAGCACCTTTTATTCTAAGATAATAGCACAAATATCCTTGATGTGAAATATTTATAAGCACTCCAGAAGAACAGAAACCATATTATCAAAATTCAAAAGAAAGCTAAAAGCTCATGATATCAAAACATGTTTGCTTGTTAAATGTTTGGATTTTCACAATCTTTCCACTTTTCCGTTTTGATCCTGCCTTGAAGATGGGAATCGTGCAGATTTATAGATTGCCTTTCAGAAGTTATTTAATACAGAACTCCTAACCTTGAATTTGCTGGATTTATTTTTTTTTTTAATCCTGGGTATTGAACCCAGGTATGTTCTACCTCTGAGCTATACCCTTAGCCCTATTTTATTTTTTATTTTGAAACAGGGTTGCTGTTGCTAAGTTGCTGAGGCTTGCCTGGAACCTTCGATCCTCCTCTCTCAACCTCCCGTCTTGTGATTACAGGCACGTGCCTCCATACCTGGCTAGTCTCAAATTCTGATAATCTGTTCATACCTAGGACGCACCACTGACTACATAAATTAGGATACAATGCATCTTTTAGTAATTAATACATTTTTAAGAAATACTTCTGTAATATCTGATTTTATACAGCTCTTTGTGTCAACCCCCACGATCATAGGGAAATATGTGGATGTGAGGCCACTTTTGATGTTTGTTGTTTATTTTACTGTGCTTAGTGCCTGCCTGCCTGCCTTTTCTCCTTTTCTCTTCTCTCCTTCCTTCCTTCTTCCCTCCTTCCCTCCCTCCCTTCCTTCCTTTCTCCTGTACCCTGAACTGGATATTGAGCCCAGGGACATTCTACCTCAGAGCTACACCCCAGCTGTTTTTTTTTTTTGTTTGTTTGTTTGTTTTGTTTTGAAACAGGGTCTCCTTAAGACTTTTAGCAAGGGCTTTGCTAACTTGCTGAGGCTGACATTAAACCCGGAGTGCTCCTGTTTCAACCTCCCAAATATCGATTTATAGGTGTGTGCCACCACAGCTGGCTCACTCCATTTTTTCTAATAATAAACTCTATTATATTTTTTCTAATGTAAACTCATTATTTATAAATGAGTAATTTGGCACCTGAAGATAGCCCCAAACCAGGTTTGAAATTCAGCCTTTGCCCAACCCAGGTATAGAGGACCAAGCCCAGGGCACTCTATCACTGAGCTGTAACCCCAGGTTTATCTATCTACATCTATCCATCTATCTATCAATCTGTCAATCTATCGATCTATTGATCGATCGATCTATCTACCTTCCATCATTATCATCTATCGATCATCTATTTATTTATTTTTGATACTGGAGATGGAGCCCAGGGGAATTCTACCTCAGAGCTACACCTCTAGCCCTATTTATTTATTTATTTATTTATTTATTTATTTATTTACTTACTTACTTATGAAACAGGCTTTCGCTAAATCGCTGAGGCTGGCCTCAAACCCAGGTTCCTCTTATCTTAGTCTCCCAAGTACTGGGATTACAGACCCATTGCCATTATTCTAGGCTTGTTTTTTTTTTTTTTTAATTTTCAGTCAGGGTCTTGCTAAGTCGCCCAGGCTGGCCTCACACTTGCTGTCCTCCTGCGTCAGTCTCCAGAGTAGCAGGGATTGTCAGTGTTAGGAAGAGTTAGCCTCTTTAATGTGGGACCTCTTGCCTGGTGACACTAGGCAGAGCCTCGCGCAGCAGAGCATTTGAGAGGAGACAGAGTTCTGGAGGAGAATCCCTAGACCTCACCCACGACTCCAACACAGACTTAGTCCTCTGAGCCCAAACTTGACATATTGAGAGCCACCCATTGGTCTGTCCAAACTGTCTTGCTTGTCCCTATGATGAGAAAACAGTGTCCTTGACTCTCTCTCCTCCTCCCACCATCTTCCTGAGCACTTACTGGCTGGGGCTGCGTCTCCGCTGGGCCATCACCAAGGAGGACTGATCCCCGTTCCCTCTCCTGCTGGGTGCACCCTGTTGCCTCAGGCTCAGTACTCAGGACTTGAAAAAAGACCGACTCAAGTTCATGAAGATGCTCGTGAGGGTAGCAGACCCTGGGACGGAGTCACTGTGCTGCCACCGGCAAAGCAGAGGTCTGGAGGTGCTGGCTAATTATGGCACCTGTGTGAACTTGGAGGCACAATGCCAAAGCTCCTAATTAGCCAATTGGCCCATGGTAACTCAGCCTCTGAGGACTTGTTAATATTAATGGAAGAGGAGAAAGAGAAAAGGATGTATACATGAGGGAAACTCATCTATGGTCCTTCTTTCTAACTTTCAAGTTGTAGGATCCATATTTAAAATCGAGACCCATTTATTTGCATTTTTTAATTTTTTGGTGATACTGGGGATTGAACTCAAGAGAGTTCTGCCTCTGAGTTACACTCCCAGTCAATAATTTGATTTTGAAACAGGATCTCACTAACTTGTTGAGGGCCTCACTAAGTTGATGAGGGTGGCCTCAAGCCTGTAATCCTCTGGTCTCAGCCTCTCAAGTATTGCAGGCTAACTTTTCCCATTTAACAACTAAATGTGGTATTTTGATATCTGTCAATCCACGGTATTTACCAGGAAATCTGGGGAGAATTGGGTTTTCTATACCAAAACTCTCATGCCATTTCCATTCCTCAGCTACCATTTGTTTCTGAGAACTTATTTTTATTTCCCTGGCTTTTTGCTTTAGTTAGTATTTTATATGTTGGAGATTTATGGATATTTTATAACTTGAATGGGTATTCAGTTCTCACTTTTTTTTCTCAAATGGAGTTAATTGGTATATCATAGACCTACTGATGTTTACATATTTACTTGAAAACTTACACATTGCGTACACACTTCGGGGGTAGCAGGAAAGAAAGCTATATTATTTTTTGAGGAATACACAAACATTTTAACCTATTTTTGGGGTAGTAAGCAATATTATTTGTTTTTTTTTTTTTTTTTTTGGTGGTACTGGGGTTTCTGGAAGCCCTTCTACGTCCGGGCTACACTCCCAGACCTATTTTATATGTTTATTTGGAAACAGGGTCTCTTAAGCCAGCGCGTCTGGCTTCGAACCTGAGCGATCCTCCTGTCTCCGCCTCCCAAGTGCGGGGATTACAAGCGTGCGCCACCACGCCCGGCAAGCAATATTATTTGAAAATATAAGTTCACGCAGTCTATTTTGTTAACAACAGACACCATTGTCTCCATCAGGTCATCTAACTTTATTCATCTTATAACTAAAAGTTTGTGTACTTTGACCAACATATTTTCATATCCCTCACCCTTAGGCTCCAGAATAATTATTTTACTATTACTATAAGTTCAACTTTTTCATTTTTTAATTTACTTTTTATTTTTTTGTGGTACTGGGGGTGGAACCCAGAGGCTTTCTACCTCCGGGCTACACTCTCAGACCTATTTTATATTTTATTTGGAAACAGGGTCTCACTAGGTTGCTGAGAGCCTCACTAAGCAGCTGAGGCTGGGTTCAAACCTGTGCGATCCTCCTGTCTCAGCCTCCCAAGCGCGGGGATTACAAGGGTGCGCTACCACGCCCGGCTGCTGAACATTTTAAAAATGTATTATTGGCCTCTTGTATTTCTTTTTTTTTTGTGAAAGAAAAAGATCATCTGACCTTGCACTTTTTGTGACTAATTACACTTAGCCCAATACCCTTCAGTTTCATTCATTTCCCTGAAATTGACACAATTTTGTTCTTTATGGCCAAGTAGAATTCCATTGTGTCTATATCCCATAATTTTGTAATCCATTCATCTGTTGATGGGCATCTCTGCTGGTTCCATAGTTTAATAATTATGAATTTCTCCTTCTTTGCTAGAGTTGGTCTCTGAGAGCTTCTGGGTTTGGCACAGGATTGCCAAGATGGCACTGTCTCCACTTTCTACTCACCAGGTAAGACGTGTGGAGCTCTTTTCAGCCCTCTGCCCTTGGTGCCGTATCAAATTCCACTGTGTTTCAATTATCTTTCTTTTGTTGAGATCTGACAGCTTTTTTTCCCTTGACAAGAAAGTCTTATTCTTTGTTCCTCCTCCTCCTCCTCCTCCTCCTCCTCCTCCTCCTCCTCCTCCTCCTCCTCCTCCTCCTCCTCCTCCTCCTCTTCTCCTCTTCCTCTCCTCCGCCTTCTCCTTCTCCTTCTCCTTCTCGCAGCCTCCTCCTCCTCCTCCTCCTCCTCCTCCTCCTCCTCCTCCTCCTCCTCTTCTCCTCCTTCTCCTCTTCCTCTCCTCCGCCTTCTCCTTCTCCTCCTCCTCTCCTCCTCCTCCTTCTCCTCCTCCTTGCCGCCGCCGCCTCCTCCTCCTCCTCCTCCTCCTCCTCCTCCTCCTCCTCCTTCTTCTTCTTCTTGGTGGTACTGGGGTTCCTAGAAACCCTTCTACCTCCAGGCTACACTCCCAGACCTATTTTTATACTTTTCTAAAATTTGGAAACAGGGTCTCTTAAGCCAGTGTGGCTGGCTTCGAACCTGCGCAATCCTCCTGTCTCTGCCTCCCAAGCGTGGGTATTACAAGTGTGCGCCACCATGCCCGTCTCTTTGTTTATTCTTAAAAGAGTGAATGAACGACCATGCACACAGATTTATCTGGAATGTTTTTGCTTTTCAAACATACTTCAGGCCAGGCGTGGTGGCGTACGCTTGTAATCCCAGTATTTGGGAGGCTGAGACAGGAGGATCACGCAGGTTCGAAGCCAGCCTCAGCTACTTAGTGAGACTCTCAGCAACTTAGTGAGACCCTGTTTCCAAATAAATATAAAATAGATCGGGGTGTAGCCTGGAGGTAGAAGGCCCCTGGGTTCTATCCCCAGTACTACACACACACACACACACACACACACACACACACACACACACGAAAAAAAAAAAAAACAAAGAAGAAAGAAACAAATACTAGATCCAGAGAAGGGGCTAATTCCACCAGATGAGAAACTAAGAATTAAAAGAGAAATAACAGTATATCAAATGGAAAAATGATAGGAAACAAAAATTATCTCATGATTATAACATTAAATGTCAAAAGTTCAAACTCCCCAATTAAAAGGCATAGACTGGCAATGTGGATTAAAGAAGATAAACCAACCATATGATGCGTGATAGAAACTCTCCTTACAGGCAACAAAAATATTCATAGGCTAAAAGTGAAATGATGGAAAAAAACCATATTTCATGCAAATGGAGACCAAAACCAAACAATATATATTATAGCAATACTACATATTTTTTTAATTTAATTTTTATTTTTTTTATAAGTGGAACATATTGAGAGTGGTGTACATTTACATTGTGCTTCATGCCCCCCCCCCCAATAGAGAGTGTCCAGGTTAACCATGTTGTATTTATACTATTACACATATTCGTATGTAGCTCCTCCATTGAACAACTCAGCTTTCTTCCTCTCCTATCCTTCCGTTTTCCCCTCCATCATCTGGAGTCCCTCTGGTATTACCACTACTCCCTAGCTTGGGCATATTAGAGAAAATATACGCCCCTTCTCTTTCTGTGCTCGACTAATCTCACTTAACATAATGTTCTCTAGTTCCTTCCATCTTCTTGCAAATGCTATTATTTTATTCTTCTTCATAGCTGAATAGAATTCCATTGTGTGTATTTCCCACAATTTTGCAATCCATTCATCTGTGATGGAGATCTAGGTTGGTTCCATATTTTGGCTATTACAAACTGTGCTGCTATGAACATGGGTAAGCATATGTTAAGGTAGTTCTCTGATTTCACCCCCTTTGGAAAGATACCCAGGAGTGGTAGAGCCGGATCAAATGGTGGATCTCTTCCCAGTTTTCTAAGGAATCTCCATACTGATCTCCATAATACTACATATCTTACAAAGGGGTAGTAATGCTCATATCTTACAAAGTAGATTTTAAGTGAAAACTCATCAGAAGAGAGATGATATAATTATAGTAAACATTTGTACCCCAAATGTAGCTCACACACCTTTATAAAACAAACCTTTTGAGAGACATTAGGTATCAGATATGCCCTTGTACAATAATATAGGGAGACTTCCAACAAAACTCTCACTCTGCTAGACTGATATTTCAGACAAAATATGAGCTAAGTTTCTTCAGACCAGAAGAACACTCTAAACCAAATGGGTCTACACAGAATATTCTATCCAGTAACAAATGAATACACATTTGTCTCAGTGGCTCATGGAGCCTTTTTAAGAAGAGATCATTTTCTGGGCCACAAAACAAGTACCAGCAAATTAAAAAATTTAATACAATTTCGTGCATATTTTCTAATCATAATGGAATGGAAATACAAATTGAAACCAGAAAGACCAAAAGAAATTATGTAAATACATGGAGATGGAATGATACACTATTTTTTGTGATACTAGAGGTGGAACTCAGGGGCCTTCTCCCTCCGGGCTATACCCTCAGCCCTATTTTATTTTTTATTTAGAAACAGGATCTTGCTAAGTTGATGAGAGCCTCACTAAGTTGATGAGGCTGTCCTCAAACCTGCGATTCTCCTGTCTCAGCCTCCTGAATGCTGGGATTATAAGCATGTGTCACCACGCCCAGCTTTCTAGGGGACATTTTAAATCCAAACCATTACACTTGGTGTAAGAAATGAACTCAGTGGTTCAAATTGGTGCCATCTCTTCTCCTCCTCCACTGCCGCTTCCTCCTCCTCCTCCTCCTCCCCCTCCCCTCCTCCTCCTCCTCCTCCTCCTCCTCCTCCTCCTCCTCCTCCTCCTCCTCTTCCTCCTCCTCCTTCTCCTCCTCCTCCTCCCCTCCTCCTCCTCCTCCTCCTCCTCCTCCTCCTCCTCCTCCTCCTCCTCCTCCTCCTCCTCCTCCTCCTCTTGTCCTAAGGATTGCACGCAGGGGCTTTCTGCCTTTAATCTACACTCACAGCCATTTTTACTTTTTATTTTGAAACAGGTCTTGCTGACTTGCTGAGGTTGGCCTGGAATCTGTGATCCTCCTGTCCAAGTGTCAGGGTTATAGCCATGCACCGTCATGCCTGACAATATTTGAACTTTAATGATTTTGGAATGTGACTAAGAAGTGGCACATCTGGGTCTTATTGTGGTTATATTTCTATTCTTTTGAGGAACCGCCATGCTATTCTTCCTATTGTACTAATTTACAATCTCACCAACAATGTACAAAAGTCCTTATTTTTCCACGTCCTCACCAAGTTAATATTTATTTATTCACTTATTATATATATATATTATATATATTTTACCAATCATATATATATATCATATCATATATATCTATCATATCATATATATATATATTACCAAAGACAGAAAAAGAGAGTGGGAAAGGAAAAAAACCCTATGTGACTTAGAGGTGGAATTTCTTTAGCTCATTTCAGGTCTTTCTGCCGGTTCAAAACCCAGACCAGTGTTTCTATCATTGAATAATAGCACATTCTCTTGGGAAGCCTCTCTCTCTCTCTCTCTCTCTCTCTCTCTCTCTCTCTCTTTCTGTATTGGTATTGAACTCAGGGAAATTCTACCTCTGAGATACACATGAAGCCATTTTTATTTTGAAACAGGGTCTCATTAAGTTGCTGAGGCCTTGCTAAGCTGAGGAGTCTGACTTTGAACTTACAATCCTTCTGTCTCAGCCTCCCAAGGACTGTGATCACAGGTATGTGCCATCATATCCAGCTCTGAGGAGTCTCTTTATGGCCCTCTTAATGTCTGTGTTCCTCAAGCTGTAGATGAAGGGGTTCAGCATGGGGGTGACCACGGTGTACATCGCGGAGGCCACCATGCCCTTGTGGAAAGAAGATGATATACCAGAACTTAGGTACACACCCAGACCTGTGCCATAGAATAAAAAAACCACAGATAGATGAGAACCACAGGTAGAAAAAGCTTTATATCTTCCATGCACTGATGAGATTTTCAAGATTGATGAGATGATTCGGGTATAGGAGAAAAGGATCCCCAAGAAGGGAACAAAGCCGAGGAGGCCAGTCACCATGTAGAGTACTATGTGATTGACCAGAGTGTCTGAGCAGGCCAGCGTGAGGGCCTGCACAAGTTCACAGTAAAAGTGCCGAATCACCCGGTTGGTGCAGAAGGACAGACGCAGAGTCAGCAGACTCTGGATCAGGGCGTATGACAAGCTGAGGGACCAGGATGCGAGAACCAGCCGGCCACACACCTGGGGGCTCATGATGACTGGATAGTGCAGGGGGTGGCAGATGGCCACAAACCGGTCGTAGGCCATCGTGGTGAGGAGAAATGTATCCACGCCTCCAAAAACCATGAAGAAGTACATCTGGGTGATGCAGGCCACGTAGGAGATGGCTTTGCTCTGCGTCTGGATGTTCACCAGCATCTTTGGTACCGTGGTGGAGATGAAACCGATGTCCGCCAAGGACAGGTTGCAGAGGAAGAAGTACATGGGGGTGTGGAGGTGGGGGTCCAAGATGACGGCCAGGATGATGAGCAGGTTCCCCAGCACCGTGACCAGGTACGTGGACAGGAAGAGCCCAAACAGCACCGGTTGAAGCTCTGAGTCTTGGGAAAATCCCAGGAGTAGAAATTCCAAAGCAGTTGTTTGATTCATTGGCTCCATGCTTTTGACACATCGGCTAGGCAATTATGGAAGAGGAAGAACCTGAAATAAACACCAGGCAGGCTCTAAATTCTCTCTACTTGTTGATTCTTGAGGCGAAAGATTGGGCATAAAAGCCTTGTTGTGGTTTAGGTCAAGAATGGCACCCAAAAGCTCATGTGTGCAAGACGTGGTCCCCAATACAGCAGAGTCCAGAGGTGGGTTCAGGGGAGATGATGGGATCGTGAGAACTGTGACCTCGTCCGTGGACAGATTCACCTGAAGGGTTAAAATCTGAATGGGCTCCTGGGCGGTGGTGGAAAGTACACGGGGTGGGACCTAGTAGAAAGGACTGGGCCTCGGGGACATGCATTGGAAGCATGTATCTCATTCCTAGTTCTTTCCTTCCCTCTCCCGCTCTGCTTTCTGGCTGACAGGAGCTGAGCCTCTCCCCTCTGCCACACCTTGTCACCATGATGTTTCTGCCTTGGAGCCTGCTGAGCGCGGAATGCAATCTCTGCAACTGTGAGCCAGAATAAATCTCTCCTCCAAGTTATTTTCCCCAGGTATTTCTCACAGTGATGGGAAGCTCACACAAGCCTTGATGGCACAAAGCGTAGGAATCCTAGGTTCTGTCACGCGTCATACACATGCGTATGTGCGTAACTACATATGTGTATGATGTATGTTTCCCCCCCAGTACTGGAGATTGAACCCAGGGGTATTCTACCTGTGAGTTACACCCTCGGCCCTATTTAATTTTACTTCAAGAATTCATATCATGTTTTTATTTTATTTTTTTCTCATGTTTATATACTTTCGTTGGAGCATTGTAGTCTCACAGCATGTTGTAGCTCGGAGTGGTGGGGCATACGTACGTAGCATGTGCTGAGCTTCCCCCTGGCTCCCTTCCCACTCCCTCCCTCCCCCGTACATGATCCCAAGACTGACAGTGATGATTTCACATAATTCCCATGGAAGAGTTTCCTTCCTTCCTTCTTCCTCCCCACCACTGTCTTCTCCTAGACCCCTCTATCGCCCCACTGTGGTTTCTCCTCTGTATCTAAAGTCCTTCTCATGTCCCAATCACTCCTAGCTTTCACGTACGGGTTCACGTATGAGAGAAACGTATGGCCCTTCAGTTTCTATGAATTATACATATTCCTCTTCAACTTGTTTTTTATGTTATTGGTGCACTGTCATTACACATCACAGTGAGGTTGGAAGTGACACAAGGACGCACGCACACGGCACTCGGCGTGCTTCTCTCTGGATCTCCCCAGGCCCCTTCAAGCACATTAGTGAGCTTGATAGCGATACCTTCATTTTATGAACACAGCATTATTTGAACTGTCTCCTTCATCAGCTTTTCTGCTTTCCTCTCCCCACTTCCCTATCCTGATCTTATTCCACTATTTTACTTGGTTTTTCTCCTCACTCATCTGAGTCCTTTTTTTTTTTTTTTTTGGTGGTACTGGGGTTCCTGTAAACCCTTCTACCTCCAGGCTACACTCCCAGAACTATTTTTTTTAATATTTTTATTTTGGAAACAGGGTCTCTTAAGCCAGCGAGGCTGGCTTCGAACCTGCGCGATCCTCCTGTCTCTGCCTCCCAAGCGCAGGGATGACAAGCGTGCGCCGCCACGCCCGGCTGAGTCCTTTTTTTAATTGGTGTATTGTAGTCATACATCTTAATGGCGTACAATTGGTAGAGGCATACATGCACACATCACTCATTTCCTATTTTGTTTATTTATATTTTGAAACAGGGTCTCACTAAGTTGCTGAGGTCTTTGTGAAGTTGCTGTCACTGGCCTTGAGCCTACAATCCTCCTGTCTCAACTTCCCAAGTACTGGGATTACAGATGTGCACCGCCATACCTGGTTTATAGGCAATGTTTGGTGACGTTGACCAAGTCGTGCCCATTGGCCTCTGGGACACCCACCCATTTCCTTTGTCTGCCTTAGAATCAGCAACGATAGAAAGGTAAGAGGGACTTTAGGCCCTAGGGATAAATGGTTCACATTTGCTGTAATGCACATGAGGCCAATAAATTTAAGCAAAAGTCTTGCACCATCTTCTATGTCTGTGGCAGAACTGGAACTCGGGAAATTAGATGACTAGGTCTGAGCAGTGATGAAATTTGAGAGTACAGGAAATAATGTAGAAAAAGTACTGTAGGATGGGTAGAGTTCTGTTTTCTTCCCAAGGGAAAGGAAGAAAGAATGGAAAAGGGGAGAGAGAGATATCCAGATACAGAGAGAAGAAAAAAAAAGGAAAGGATGGAGATGGGGAAGAAGGAAGAAAGGAAAGAAGAAGAAGAAGAAGAAATGATTAAAATGAATTTTTTTCATGACTTGGCATGGTGGTGCATGCTTGTAATCTCAGTACTTGGAAGGAGACTGAGACAGGAGGATCGCAGGTTCAAGGCCAGCCTCAGCAACTTAGCAAGACTCTGTTTCAAAATAAAAATAAAAGGCTAGGTGTGGTGGCACATGCTTGTAATCCCAGTACTTGGGAAGCAGAGACAGGAGGACTGCAGGTTGTGTCCAGCCCCAGAAACTTAGTGAGGTCATCTGCAACTTGGTGAGATCTTGTTTTCAAATAAAGGAATAAAGCCAGGCGTGGTGGCGCACGCTTGACATCCCAGCATTTGGGAGGCTGAGACAGGAGGATCGCGGTTTGTGGATACCTCAGCTATTTAGTGAGGACCTTTGCAACTCAGTGAGACCCTGTTTCAAAATAAAAAATAAGAAATAGGGCTGGGGGTGTAGCTTGGAGGTAGAATGCCCCTGGGTTCCATCCCCAGTACCGCAAAAAAACAAAAACCAGTAACACACACACACACACGCACACACACACACACGCACACACACACGTGGGCTGGGTGTGTGGTATAGAGGTAGAATAACCCAGGGTTCAATCCCTGGCACCACACCCAAAACAAAACAAACAACAACAAATAAACAAAAAAAACCCCCAATCAAACAACAAGAAAAAAGAAAACCATGTTAACAATTAATGTGTAGCATTCCAGGGAGCATTGACGTTCCACAGGAACAAGTCTTTCCTGGATATTCCTCACGTGCTGAAATTCTCTTCAGATGTGAAGTTTGCGGATTGATCAAACAGTCCAAATAAGACATTGCACCAAGGTTTAAGCCATGCGGTACAAAAAGGCGTTGATTGCGATGATTACAAAGCGAAATTGCTTTATTTGTTTTGCTTTGGGGTACTGAGGATCCACCCGGGGCAAAGGTGATCTAATACTGAGCCTCGCCCTTTAAAAAAATTATTTTTTTACTTTGTGAAAGGATCATTCTAATTTGCCCAGGTGGTGTCAAACATCCTCTGTTTCAAAACTAAAACAACAACAACAACAACAACAACAACAAAAAACCCCCAAACAGAAACCAACAAACAATACTCATAAAAGGGCTGAGGGTGTCACTTGGAGGTGGAATGCCTCTGGTTTTAATCACATTTTTTATTTATACAATGATTTTTGGCATCCTCTTTTGCCTTATATTGAGTAACGTCAACCCTCAGTATCTGAGGGGAATTGGCTCCAGGATCTCTATGCCCCCCACCCCAATACAAGGACGCTCAGGTCCCTTTTCTACAGCGGTGCAATGTTTGCGTATGATGTATGCAAACCTCTTGTATTATTATTTTTATCAGCACAAAGGATTAAATCAATGTAAGCTTTACCACAGCAATACACTGCTAGCCCTTCTATTATTATTATTATTATTATTATTATTATTATTATTAATTTTTTACTTTGAGATAGGGTCTCATTAAATTGCCTAGGCTGGCCTCAAAACTAGAGATGGAACTGGGCGTGGTGGTACATGCTTGTAATCCCAGTATCTGGGAAGCTGAGATAGGAGAATCACAGGTTTGAAGCCAGCCTCAGCAACTTCATGAGATTCCCCCATCAAATTAGTGAGACCCTGTTTCAAAATAAAAATAAAAAGGCTGGTGGTATAGCTCAGAGATAGAATGCCCCTGAATTTATTTCCCAGTAGTGTGTGCACACGCACACACACACACACACACACACACACACACACACACTCGGGACTAGATTCTAGGCTCACTTTTTTTTTTTTTGGTGGTACTGGGGTTCCTGGAAGCCCTTCTACCTCCGGGCTACACTCCCAGACCTATTTTATATTTTTATTTAGAAACAGGGTCTCCTAAGCCAGCGCGCGCAGCTGGCTTCGAATCTGCGCGATCCTCCTGTCTCTGCCTCCCAAGCGCGGGGATTACAAGCGTGCGCCACCACGCCCGGCCCCTAGGCTCACTTTTTACCCACCTGACCCCAGTGTTTGTATAACATAGTTTTTTCAGACACCTGGAGACCCACTTTCCCAGACAGTAATAGGAGTCAGGTGGATCAGAGCATTTGTTCCCCTGTGTCTGGGTGTAAGCACCTCAGAACACAAGAGGGTAGGTGCTGGAGGACACCCCTCCTCTCCTTCTTGGTGCCCGTCTGAGCGCCGCCTCCTCTTCCCAGACACCTTGTGAACATCCTGGTGTCATTTAGTCTTTAACCAGTGCTTAGTATGCACCAGAGAGGAGCATCCTCAGAGCATCTTTGTGACTTCTGTGATTTTAGAAATGTTTAATGAGAGGGTCAGCCTGGAACATGTTTTTAACTGTGAGTTATGTCTCTTGAGAAAAACAGTGACTCTACACATTTAGGTTTTAAAATGTAGGTGTGGTAAGGAAAAGTCTATTTAGTTTTTTGTGTGGTACTGGGGTTTGAACCCAGGGGTGTTCTATCTCTGAGATACTCCTCTCAAACTCCCTTTTTGTGGTAATTTGGACTAAATTCATTTGCATGAATTTATTTTACTTTTTATTTGGAAACAGGGTCTCATTAAGTTGCCGAGAGCCTCACCAAGACCCCAAGGTGGTCCTCAAACCTATCTCAGCCTCCCAAGTGCTGGGATTACAGGCGTACAATGCGGCACCAGCTTGATTCTTCTTCAAGGTTTCCTGTAAGACAAGGGTGACGTGGGGAAAGAGGGCAACACTGTCTGGAGAAGTGGGAGATGTTTCCAATAAGAGAGAGGGACAGGAAAATCAAGGAAACCTGGTTCCAGGCTGAGGGAGACTGGAGTCTCTGGAGTTCTTGTGTTAGGTAATAAGAAAAAAAGAACTAGAAAAGACTAAGACAAAGCACCTGTTGTGTGTGTGTGTATGTATGTATGTATGTATGTATGTATGTATGTATGCATCCATGTATAGTACTGGAGATTGAACCAAATGGCGTTTTACTTCAAAGCTACACTTCCAACCCTATTTTATTATTATTATTTTTAGTTTGAAAAAGGTCTCACTAAGGGCTTTCCTGTTATTAAAGCTGACCTCAAACTCGCGATCCTCCAGTTTCAGCCTCCCAAGGACTGGGATTACAGCTGTGCACTATCAGAGCTGGATGTATTTGTACACTTTAGACTGCTAATGGTTACTAGACTGGATGGTCCAGGGCACTGTAACGGTGTGACATCATCCACTGTAATACCATACAACCCAAGAGACAGCTTACTTTACAAAGGCGACTTTAAGCCACTAGTGTAGCCATTCTGCTTTATAGCAAACATCTTCGAGCACTCCCTCTCTGCTCAGTCCTTAACAATAGTCAAGACCCATTCCCCCCAATAACCTCTTTTCCCTGCTTCAATACTCACTACTTACTAGGCTGCGCAGGCTTGGCAACATGGGCACAGCACAGGACCAATTGCCTTGAATCTTGTTCTCTCAGAGCTGGTGAATGATGAAGACAAAATCTCTCGCCCCCAACAGAATAAGGAGGAGGCAGATTCAGCAGAGTGGTGTGGGGACTGTCTGATTTCTTCCACAAGAGGCCTGAGTATCTTGAACCTGACACTTAAGAGCTTTGGTGATTGTAAGTGGATGAAATATAAGTTGTGCCCTAGGGGTGTATCCCCGTTGGAATTTATTAGACCAACTGATCAATGGTGTGTTCGTTCCTGATTAGTCTGGGTCCTCAGGGACGGGGGCTGTGCAGGAAGAGTTCTCTGACCTCCCAAAGAGGCTAAGTGTGGGTCCACTGGTGATTCCTTTATCCTTTATCCTTCTCCTCTGGGAAGAGTCACACTAGTTTCCCTGGACCACTTCTTGGGGACATGTTATTGTTTTCTGGCTTGTGGTTTTCTAATTAGGCAGGCGGTCGATTCCAAAGGGTCCCAGGATTCCCGGATCCAGGGATTCTCAAAAGTTAACCTGCAGCTAGGCTTGGTTAAGCATGCCTGTTGTCCCAGTACTTGGAAGAACGAGACAGGAGGATCTCAGGTTGGAGGCCAGCCTCAGCAATTTAGTTAGACTTTGTTTCAAATTAAAAAATAAACAGGTCCCAAAGCAAAGTACTAAGATTGCTGTTGATATTTTCACACGTACACACATAGTCCATGGTAGTATTTCCATTAATAAACCTCATTCTTCCTCCTCTCCTACTCTCAGACCTTCTTCTCCCTGGCTCCACTGAGGCTTCTCCTCCATAATTTGGGGTCCTTCTTGTATCCCAGTCATTCCCTCTCCTGCACATATTAGAGAAAACATATGACCCTTCACTTTCTGTGATTGGCTAATCTCACTTAACGTAATGTTCTCCAGGTCTTTGTATCTTCTTACAAATGACACAATTTTGTTCTTCTTTATTGCTGGGTAGAATTCCTTTGTATATCCCATAATTTTGCAACCTATCCATCTGTTAATGGACACCTGGGTTGGTTCCATCTCTTGTCTATTGTGAATTGTGCTGCTGTAAACACGGACATGCGCATATTACTGCAGTTCTCTGTTTTCAACCTCTTCGGATAGATACCCAGGAGTGGTACAGCTGGATCATATGGTGGATCCATTCCCAGTTTTCTAAGGAAACTCCACACTGATATCCATAGTGGCTGAACTAGTTTGCACTCCCACGAACAGTGTAGTAGAGTTCCTATTTCCTTACATTCTCGCCAACATTTATTGTTATTTGACAATAACAATAATAATAAAAGCCATGGGGACGGATGGCTAGTTCACTTACAGTGCTGTTGAGCACTGCTCTGGGTCTCTGGAGGATGAGGCAGGCTCAGCTGCACCTGCCACATGTTCTAGCCGGGCATCTAAGCAGTTGGAAATTTGTGGAGTTTGGAGGGAGGTGTCAACTGCTTACAATTCTTATGAGCTGCAGCTGCTTACTTCACATCAAGTCGTTGGCTTTTTTGCTGGGAGTCTCTGGAGGCTGCAGTGCCAACAATCCTGGAGCAGTTAGGCAAGATGGCACTGCCCCGAAGCCCCTGTGACTGCAGCCACTCCCCAGGGGAGGCAGACAGGGTACTTTTGCTGTTCTCTGTTCTGTCTTCTGGCTTCGTTTCTGCCACCTCTCGATTTTCTTGTTGCTTTGTTTAATTTTTCTGCTGCTTTTCCCCCTCTTGTCAAGGTGTTGTTTTCACGGCGATAGAGATCGAGTGTCAGCACGACTGAGATGTGCTGCTTTCCTCAGTCACCGTCTTCCCGGAAAGCATGTACGCCTCTTGAGTTGACTCTTGTACAAGGTGAGAGGTTCTAAAAGAGAGGTTCTAAAAGAGGCTGGGTGTGGTGGCGCATGCTTGTAATCCCTGCGCTTGGGAGGCTGAGACAGGAGGATCTCATGGGTTCGAAGCCAGCCTCAGCTGCTTAGTGAGGCTCTCAGCTACTTAGTGAGACCCCTGTTTCCTATATATATATATATATATATATATATATATATATATATATATAATGGTCTGGGTCATATATATATATATATGGTCTGGGAGTATAGCCCAGAGGTAGAAAGCCTCTGGGTTCTACCCTCAGTACCACTAAAAGAGAAACTGGTTATAAAATGGGGTAAGTTGTTAAGATGGGATAAACTACTAAGATAAGATAAATTTCCTTCTGAAGAATCTGCTCTTGGTTCTTCAGGTACAAGTTTACCATTAATTTCTTGGCATTTTATGCTTTTAATTGAACGTTCCCGAAACTGCATCTCATTTTTTGTTAGTGTTCCAATTTATCTGTAAACAGCTGGCCAAGCTCTTCATTCAGATTAGAAGTATTTATTTGAACTTTCTGATCTGAGTCTTCACAATAAAGATCAAGATCCCAGCCAACAAAAAATGATACAAAAATACTATAAAATCTTTGCCAGCCTCTCCTCTAAGAGAGGACTAATATCTATAATATGTCAAGAACAAAAACTATTAACACTAAAAAAAAACTCAATCTGCACTTTGACTGCCATATATAATGAAACTGGAATGATGAAATTGTAGAGTACCAAAAAAGGAAGGGAATCAGAATAAACCATTTCTTTAATGTTCTGTTTTTTGTTTATGCCAAGGTCCATCCCATTATTCTTCAGCTTACTGTGTGTATTTCAGGATAGTGCTGATGATGGCTTCAGAAATCAGGATTATTAGATAAATTTTCAAAAATATATTCATTGATTTTCCTGGGGGTGGAATCTGGGGTCTTTTCTACCTCCGGGCTATACTCCCAGACCTATTTTATATTTTATTTGGAAACAGGGTCTCACTAAGTTCTGAGAGCCTCACTAAGTAGCTGAGGCTGGCTTCGAACCTGTGTGATCCTCCTGTCCCAGCCTCCCAAGCATGGGGATTACAAGTGTGCGCCACCATGCACTGCTTATTGTTTATTTTCTTGATGATTTCCATTCTAACTGCAGTTAGATGGAATCTCAGTATAGTTTAGATTTGCATTTCCCTGATGGCTAATGATGTTGAAAAAATTTCATAGATTTGTTGGTCATTTGCATTTCTTCTTTTGAGAAGTATTTACTCAGTTCAGTTGCACAGTTTTTGATTGAGTTATTTATTTTTTTAGTGTTAATAGTTTTGGTTCTTGACATATTATAGATATTAGTCCTCTCTTAGAGGAGAGGCTGGCAAAGATTTTATAGTATTTTAATGTCATTTAATTAAAGAAAATATTAGAGACTGGACTTATTCACACTAGCAAAAAGTATAAATATTTCACCTGAAATCCCAAACCAGAAGCAAAGCCTTAAAGTAATAATAACTTGCTCAGTGAGTGGTACATGTCTGGAATCCCTGTACTAGGGAGGCTGAGACAGGAGAATCGCAGGTTCAAAGCCAGTCTCAGCCACTTGGCAAGACCCTTTTTCCAAATTAAAAAAAATAGGGCTGGAGTGTAGCTCAGAGGCAGAATGTTTCTTGGTTCAGTCCCTAGTACCCCCTGCAAATCTTTTGTTAAACAGGATTCTACACTCTTGCACGGCTCACAAAAATTTGCCATAATGTATGGCGGCACCAACACATGTGGTGTTTTCCTGTGTGCACCTTCACCCCTTTCAGACATGTCCTGTAACATTAGAGACGTGCCAGTTTCATGAGACCTACAGTTTCATTTAATTGCATTCACAATATTCAGTTTTCAAGGATCATGCCAGCAGTTTTCATGGGCTAAGAAAAGAAGAAAGGAGGCAGGACATGGTGGTGCACACCTGTACTCCTTGTACTTGAGAGACCGAGACAGGAAGAGATGGTTCAAGACCAGCCTCAGCAACTTAGCAGGACTCTCAGAAACTTAGCAAGACCCTGTTTCAAAATAAGAAGAATAAAGGAGTGCAACATGTGACTGGAGGTAGAATGTTCCTGGGCTCAGTCTCGCCTGGATTGACTTTTACTGCTTACGGATACATAAATCAATACTGACATGGAAAACCTAGCTACCGAGTTCATGGGAGTTCCTTTTGGGGAACAGGCATCCTGGGGAATGGAACTGTACAGACAGAAAAAGATAATAAATCTTAAATTAAAAAATGACAGAATGAATGACACCCATGAAATCGCTCCTGAACGGAGAAAGAGTCCACAAAATATTTGTCCACACTTCTTTTGTCTTCTTTTAATCCTACATTGAAAAATCAAGTCCTTAGAGTTTGTGACAACCTGGACCAATTTGGCTAATGAAGAGCTCTGTGCATTGAGCCTCCGAGGTCACCTACTAGTCAATAACCAGCCCCTGCCTCCAGCCCTTCTGTTTGATGATGGCTCCGGTACCCTTGACTCTATTTGTGTCCCCTCCTCCTCCTCCTGTGGCTTTCTGCATCGGAGACAGCACTGATACAGTCCTGGGGACAGAGCCTGAGCCCTCAGTGGAGAACGGGCAGCTTAGGGGCTCTGGATGTACAGTCTTTGTCATGACCCAGCAGGGAAGCATCATTATCCCGTAAGTGCTAAGGAAGATGAAGGGTGAAGGGAGCGCCATTGAAAGCACTGTTTCCTTATTGTCAAGACAATCGTGCGGATTGAGCAGCCAGAAAGGAAGATAGAGAGTGCATACTTTTAGTTATGAAGACCGTGATTTTAGGTGCATGGTTATAATGGGGCCCTATTTTTTTTTTTTTTTTTAGGTCTTAGGGATTGAACTCAAGGGAACTCTAACTCTGGGCTATGATCCCAGTCCTTTTTATTTTATTTTTTGAAACAGGGTCTCGCTGAGTTGTTCAGGGTCTTGCTATGTTGCCAAGGCTAGCCTTGAACCTGTGCTCCTCCTGTTTCAACCTCTCAGATACTAGGATTACAGATGTGAGCCTCCACGTCTGGCTGGTCCTAGAAATCTAAGTTTTTCTTTTTCTTCCCCCACACTGATTCTCCTCCCCATAGACATATCATCAACCATAACAGAAGGCTAAACTACATCCTAAGCACCTTCAGTAATGACTAAGGTCATGGTAAGGCTGTAAGTCAGGAAGCACAGTGTAATGGCAATTATTGAGATGCTCCTGAGAGCCAGCTTATGGGGCACGTGTGCTATGTAGATCACTCGAATTCATCTGCATAGTCTCCCTCGAGTTATAAGGGCAACATTATATTATTTCACAGAAAAGAAAGGAGCACAGAATTTGACCTAACTTGTGCTAGGTGTTTGGGTTGAACATACTAACGCCATGTTTGAACCGATATGTCTGATCAGGGCCACGAGGAATTGGGGCAGGAAAATTCTGTTAGTTTGTCCACTGGATAATTAAACTGCCACGTTCCCAAGTGCAGGTTGGATAAGAATTTCCAAGAGAAAAAGTACGGGCAGATTTTTATTAACGAAAGGCATCTTCAGGTATCACTGCAATATTCTGATTTTAGTCCCTTTGCGAAGATCCCCAGAATTGGTAGAGCTGGGCTGTATGGTTGTTCCCTTTCCAGCCTTTTGAGGAACCTCCACACTGATATCCACAGCGGCTCTACTAATTTGCAATCCCACCAGCAGTGCGGAAGGGTTTCTATGTCCCACATCCTTGTTGGCATTTATTACTCTTTGTGACCTTGATGCTTGCCACTCTTACTGGGGTTAGATGGGATCTCAGGGTAGTTTTGGTTTAGATTTCCCTGATTGCTAGTGATGCTGAACATTTTTTTTTTCATATAAATACTGGACCCCCCAAAATACTGGCCAGTTCACAATAGCCAAGTTATGGAATCAGGCTAGATAGGTATCTACCAACAGATGAATGGGCTATGAAACTGTCGGAAATACATACGGTGGAATTTTACTCAGCTGTAAAGGACAAAATTATGTCCTTTCAGGAAAATAGATGGAGCTAGAGAATACTACGTGAGATTATTCAGTTTCAGAAAGTGAAGGGCCAGATATTTTCTCTAATATGTGGAAACTAGAGAGAGGTTGAGAAAAAAGGGGACTGCAGATAAATGAGGAGAGAGAGAGAAGAGAGGGAGAAGAGAACGAGAGAGAAAGAGAGAGAAAGAAAAAGAGAAAGAGAAAGAGAAAGAAAGAGAAAAAGAGAGAGAGAAAGAGAAAGAGAGAAAGAGAAAGAAAGAGAGAAAGAGCGAGAGAGAAAGAGAGAAAGAGAGAGAGAAAGAGAGAAAGAGAAAGAGAGAGAGAGAAAGAGAAAGAGAGAAAGAGCAAGAGAGAGAAAGAGAGAAAGAGAGAGAGAAAGAGAGAAAGAGAAAGAGAGAAAGAGAAAGAAAGAGAGAAAGAGCAAGAGAGAGAAAGAGAGAAAGAGAGAGAGAAAGAGAGAAAGAGAGAGAAAGAGAGAGAGAGAAAGAGAAGAGAGAGAAAGAGAAGAGAGAGCAGCAGAATTGTGGAGGGGCATTTGGGGAGGGAGATGAGGAGGGGGAAAAGGGAACTTGATGAAGAAATCAGATCAAATAATGTCAATCACTAAGCCAAAGATGAGAAGGAGGAAGGGAGAGGGATGGAGTGGGAATCGGGAAAGGGCTAATTGTGTGATGTGCGTATGCCTGCCTCCGCCATCTTGTACTCCACTGAGGTGTTTTGACTACAATGCACCAATAAAAAAATTAAAAATAATTCTGGCCACATAAAGAAGCCATCGACACCAATCTAAATAATATCTGCTCGGTATGAGAGGGAGCAGGGTGGGACCCGGAGGGAAACACACGGCGTGCCAAATGCACGAGTGTTTCTGTCGCTCCGAGCCTTATTATGATGTATAATTATCATGCCCCAATAAAAGTATGTTAACGGGGAAAATCATCCGCATGAGTACTGGAGCGGTAGGGTCTGAATGTAACCATCAGGTTTCCCCCTGTGGGAGAGTGACAAGACCATGCCTATTCGACCGCCCTGGGGCGGAGGTAGGCACCCTCCTTATGGTTCTTTGTAAGTGTAGTTTTATTACTGTGTTGTAATTATACATCATAATGAGGTGTAGCATGCTAGGAGCTTGCACGCACACAGCACTTGGCGTGTGCTTCCCTCCGGTTACGCCCTGCTCCCTCCCCCTCCCTGTACACGTTACTGAGATTGGTACTGAAAATTTCTTAAGTTCCTGTCCCCTGGGTTTTTCTTTGTCCGGGGCCCTCAAGGAAGTGATGGGTCCTGCTGTGTTGATTGTAACACAGCTGGGCTTGGATGAGGACATATCCGTGAGGTTGTAGCATAGCAGGAGGAAGGTTCCCTGGAGTCTGGGGCCAGAACTCTCCATTCTTGGGAAGCCTTCCCCGGGGCCACCTCTCAGATTGAGCAAGACGCCACATCAGCCACTCTCTCTGCTTTCCTGTCACTCCATTTATTTGTGGCACTAGGATTGGACCCAGAGGCATTCTACCTCTGAGCTAAACCCCTAGCCCGATTTTATTTCTTATTTGGAAATAGGATCTCACTAAATTGCGGAGGGTCTCGCTAAGTTGTCGGTGCTGGCTTTGAACCTGCAATCTTCCTGTCTGAGCCTCCCAAGTTCTGGAATTACAAGCATGCAACACACCACCTGGCTTACTTACATTACTTTTTAAGAAGACACTTAAGTCCACAAAGGAAGGAAATAAAAATCAGAGGATGATAAAACCACTTGGTCCCGGGCACAGAGGGCTTTCTGGTCATTTGGTTATCAGATTCAGCAATCCTTACAGTGTCTTAAATACGACAAGACAAGATCATCGGTCTCAAGATCTTAGAACAAATGAAGCATATTGGTCTGCTTAATTTTCTTTCATTAGAATGGTGTTTTCATAATGAAAAAGTGTAACTTATTTTCAGTTTTTAAGAAAATAACGTACTGCATTTTATTGGGATCATAGAAGTCTTCTAATAATTCTGGACTTCAAATATTGTTCTTTTTTATGCCGGGCGTGGTGGCGCACGCTTGTAATCCCCGCGCTTGGGAGGCTGAGACAGGAGGATCGCGCAATTCAAAGCCAGCCTCAGCTACTTAGTGAGGCTCTCAGCAACTTAGTGAGGCCCTGTTTCCAAATAAAATATAAAATAGGTCTGGGAGTATAGCCTGGAGGTAGAAAGCCTATGGGTTCCATCCTTAGGACCACCAAAAAAAAAAAATATATATATATATATATATATTTTGTGGTACTGGGGTTCCTGGAAGCCCTTCTATCTCCGGGCTACACTCCCAGACCTATTTTATACTTTTTATTTGGAAACAGGGTCTCTTAAGCCAGCACAGCTGACTTCGAACCTGCGCGATCCTCCTGTCTCCGCCTCCCAAGCGCGGGGATTACAAGCGTGCGCCACCACGCCCGGTGCTCAAATATTGTTCTATTCAGTGCCTCTAAAGTGGTCATGGACAGAAGACAGTGAGTTACACAGAAAGCAACAATGAAAGGGCCTGAGAAGATGAGCTTATTATGAGAATTAATTTTTAAAACCTTTTTATTGGTATAATGTAGTCATACTCTCAATGGGATAAAAGATGGTGGAGACAGCCATGCACACTTTTCCCAATCAGCCCTTACCCAATTCCATGATAATTTATTTTTAAAAAAATTTTATTGGTGCACTGTAGTCACACATCTTGATGGAGTACAAGATGGCAGAGGCGTACGTGCACACGTCACTCAATTAGATGCGTGAGAATTATCGATGACGATCAGGGGACCCCCTGGGTGAATATCTCACTTGGGGATCCTTGAAGCTGAATGAGGACAGAATGCCGGACACTTTTTCTTTTCTCTGCCAAAGGTGTCCCAGTAAAACAGAAGCACAGAATCTAACACATGTCTCAGAATTTCATCTCCTGACCTTCTCAGAGGATCCAGACCTGCAGCACGTCCTCTCTGGACTGTTCCTGTCCATGTACCTGGCCACGGTGCTGGGGAACCTGCTCATCGTCCTGGCCGTCACCCTAGACTCCAAACTCCACACCCCCATGTACTTCTTCCTCTTCAACTTGTCTTTGGTGGACATCTGTTTCATCTCCACCACTGTCCCAGATTTGATCGTGGACCTCCACTCTCACACCAGAGCCATCTCCTACGCGGGCTGCCTGACACAGATGTCTCTTTTTGCCATCTTTGCATGTATGGATGACCTGCTTCTGACCGCGATGGCCTATGACCGGTTCGTGGCCATCTGTCACCCCCTGCAGTACGCGGTCATCATGAGCCCTCGAGCGTGTGGCTTGCTAGTTTTGACATGTGTTTTGTTTAGCCTTTTGGATTCCCAGCTGCACAATTTGACCATC